>NW_004443938.1:26948295-26987076 GCF_000243295.1 Trichechus manatus latirostris
TTTTTTTTTTTTTGGTGAAAATATACATAGCCAAAGATACACCATTTCAAAAATTTCTACTAGCACAATTCAGTGACATCGATTATGTTCTTCCAGTTGTGCAGCTATTCTCACTATCCTTTTCCAAATTATTCCATCACAATTGTCTTCAACACACAGTCCCCTAGGCTTCCCATCAAACCTTTTGAGTTGCTGTTGTCAATTTGATCTCACATAGATAATTGTTTTCTGTTGTTGTTGTTGTATGGGCCACATTTTAAGTTCTCAGTAATCATATGTAGCTAGTGGCTATTGAACTGGCCAGTGCAGAAATAGTACATTTCCATTTTCTCAGAAAGTTATATTGGACAACACTGGACTCCATGATTAAGAAAATTCATTAGTTCCTTATTCAGATGGACTAAGATTTTTTTCCAGTATATTTTTCTAATTTCTGTCTTAGGCTGGGTTCTCTAGAGAAGCAAAACCAGTAAAACGTATGAATATATATATAGAGAGATTTATATCAAGGCAACAGCTCACGCAGTTGTAGAGGCTGGAATGTCCCAAGTCCATGGATCAGGGTAGAGGTCTCTCCCAATTCACTCAGCTGCAGAAGTTGCAACCCAAGATTGGCAGGTTGGAAAGCAGGGCTCCCACTTACAGGCTGTGAAGGTTGACGAATTCCAAGATTGGCAGGCAAGACCACAAGGTTTCTCCTGCTTCACATAGCTGCAGGGTCTGGTGAACCCAAGACCAGCAGGTTGGGGAGCAGGACTCTTACTTGCAGGCTATGAAAATCGACGAATCACAAGATTGACAGGTAAGCTGCTGGCTCAAGTCCCAAGAACTGGAGGTGAGACAACAAGAGGCAACTGCTGGGACTGGAACAAGCCAAAAACCTTGGCAAGGTGAGCAGGAAGGAAGTAGCCGGCAGAGGGCAGACAGATGAAGGCTGAGGGGGAAGTAAGCCACCACAGGCTCCACCCCCACTGGTACCACTTAGCAGATTCCATCATGGGGGTGATCACATATCAAATTTCAACAGGGAAGTGATCACAACACTGTACAACTGCCAAAACACTGAGAATCATGGCCTAGCTAAGGTGACATACAGTTTTAACCATCACAATTTCTCAACTCCTTTAGACTATGAGTATCTCTCACAAGCATACACCTTGGCTAGTGTCAAACTTAAATTGAGTGTCCAGGGCAGAGTTTATCAGGCTACAAGAGCATGTGTCAAAAGAGGACGTCATGCCAAGAAGGACTGGTTGAATAAGGCTTTTAATCTGGAAGATGAAAAAAATCAAAAAGCCAGCAAAGGACTCTTTGTGAAGCTGAAGTCATGGAGCAAGTCAGGGGAGAGAACATTAGGACCAGATGCAGATCAAGAGGAAAGTTACAGCCAAAAACCAGCTGCTGGCAACAAGAAGCATAAACGGGCAAGGGACTGGCAAGTGGGTGTTGGAGCACAGTGTCAGAGGGAGGTGGAGACTGTGGAGACAGGCAAGTTGTGTTGTCCAGACAGTGTCAGAGGACTGCCTCCATTTGAAAGAGACCCAGGATCTCCAAGGTCTCCACTCCTTCATTCAAAGGGGTTGTGCTCTATAAGACTGAGAAGGGCCTGAACTAAATACATACAAAAAGCTCAGCATCTGTGAAGAGAAGGCCCTTTCTGGAGCCTCTCATTGCACGTCTCTCTAGTTTGTTCCCACTCTCTCTTCATAGACCCTGCTTCTAATCACTGTGTGCAATGTTCAATATTCCAGTTTGTACCTGAAAATACATTTATACATATATATATATATATAAAGCAGCTCTTTCAATCTCATACTCTTTATCTCAATAGAGTACACATATATATGGAGACAGTGAGAGACTATGTACGTGTATGTGTATATATAAACCAAACCCACTGCCGTCAAGCGTCAAGTTGATTCTGACTCATAGTGACCCCATAGGGTTTCCCAGGCTGTAAATCTCTACGGAAGCAGACTGCCACATGTACATATATATATATATATATACAAGTATATATGTGTGTACATATTTGTGTATATATATACACACACATATGTATGTATACACACACATATATATACACTTGCTGTTGCTAACTGCCGTCAAGTTAATTCTGACTCATGGCAACCACATGTGTGCAGGCAGAGTAGAACTGTGCTCCATAGGGTTTTCAAGGCTGTGACCTTTCAGAAGCAGATTACCAGGCCTCTGGGTGCCTCTGGATGCCTCTGGGTGGATTTGAACCGCCAACCTCTCGGCTAGTAGTCGAGTGCTTAACCATTTGCACCACCCATATATATATATATATATATATATACATATACATATATATATATAAAATCAGTTGCTGTTCAGTCAGTTCAGACTGTGCTTCATAGGGTTTTCGATGGCTGATTGTTTAAAAGTAGATCACCAAGCCTTTCTTCTGAGCTGCCTCTGGGTAGACTCAAACCTCCAACCTTTCAGTTAGCAGCCAAGTGCATTAACTGTTTGCACTACCCAGGGACTCCATGCCACACAGATAGACAAGTAGGTAGGTAGGTAGGTAGGTCATGGAGTTGGTGCAGGACAGGATCAGGCAACATTTCGTCATAGTATACATAAGGTCGTCATGAGTTGGAGCCGACTCAATGGCAATTCACAACAATAAACACACAGAGAGAGACATATATTTAATTGTATATGTCTTGTGCAGTCACGGGTAATCTATGTTGACATAGTGTTTTACTAAGGCATCTGTTCAGGGCTGTTGCTCTTTTTCTCAGCAATTTCACATTTTTGTAATTGGGCGTTGAACGAAATAAAAGTAGAGGTCAACTCAGTGTTTTTTTTTTTGGTTCCCATTGGTTTGTTTGATTTTGCCTCTATAATAAAGGATTTTTTTCTTTAACAGAATGATCACTTTGATGTCTCTGTGGGGTTTTTAGAAATACAGACCAATATTTCAGAGTCCCCAAACTTCAAATAGAGATTTTTAACTTTTTCAACAGCATGCAATTTTTAAAAATAATAATAATAATGATTTTATATCCAAAAATGTTACCTTGTATTCCTTTGCATACTCAGGGAAACAGAACAGAATCATCCATGATTAAAAAAGGAAATGTGGTCAAATTCAGTGAGATCATTCTAAGCACAACAGACCTAGACTGTGAATGACCCTCTTGGTAATGCCCCACCCCAACTCTATTTGTGTAAACCCAAGGTTTTGATTTTTCCCTTTTTCTGGACTGTTTCTACTTTTTTTCAGTCTCTTCCCCTGCAATCCTAACTCCTTCCCACTCTTCAACTTTGGTCACTGGAAACTATCACTTGCTAAACTATTCCTTTATATTTCTATTTCTATTTTCTGGAGGTATTTTGAAACTATTTCCATCTTTCCTGTTTAGTCCCCTTCTCTCTTTGTGACCCTAACATTTTATTTGCCTCTACCCCACTGATCATGTGGCTCTGAACCTCCTCCCTCACCTCAGCCCCAACCTTCTAACCCCACACTCGATGTCAGCCATCATCCTTACATCTCTGAACTCAATGGTGAGTACTCAGGGAAACACCATGCCTCCCATCCTGACCACAGGAAACACCCACACATCTGTCCCTCACATTTATATTGGTATACCTTGCATCTGATCACTGTAAGCTAAGGAAGAGGTGGATTCAGAGATGGGAACAGGGCATAATCTAAAAAGTCAGCCACACACCGAGTTCAAATGGCAATCTAGAGGTTGTATAAAGAAGCTGGAGTTCTGGTGTTCTTCTGGGGAAGGGCCAAGAAGAAGAAGGTCAGGTAGATCTGAAGGTGCTCAGTTCATCAAGTTTAATTTCAATACCTCCCACCCTGGCCTAAGGCCCCCACTAGACTGTGTCTATGCCCATTTTCTAAAGGCACTTTCTAATACTTAGTTTGCACTGGAGACATTCATGTATCTGACTTGTCTCTTTTCAGCCAGTTAAGGGTGGATCTATGTCTCATTCATCTTTGTTTCCCTCACAACTCTGGAACAATATGTTACACATAGTAAGTCATCTGTAAATAATCATTAAATGAATCAAATTAAAAGAAATAAGATGCACTGGCTAGGAGCCAAAATAGCTATAAATATAGATTACAAGTAATGTTACAAGGAGGAGCCGTGGTGGTACAGTGGTTAAGCGCTGGACTGCTAACCAAGAGGTCGGAGGTTCGAACCTACCAGCTGCTCTGCAGGAGAAAGATGTGGTAGTTTGCTTCCGTAAAGATTACAGCTTTGGAAACCCTGTGGAGCAGTTCCACTCTGTCCTATAGGGTCACTATGAGTCGGAATCAACTTGACAGCAATGAGTTTTTTTGGTTTTTAACATCACAAGGTAGGGAATCTCCTGAAAACCTTGTCACTCATCACGGGGCAGTTAATAAGAACAGACTTAAAACAGAGAGAGGGAGAGATTGCCTCTGTGTGGGGTTCTGATGCATAGACATTCTGAAAAAGAGAAGTGGTAGTGGTCCAGTGGTCCCAATATATCTACTCTGGAAAAAAAAAAAAAAGGTCTCTGTGTGTACGTGTGTGTGAATAGACTCAAAACTCCAAGTAACCAAAGAGTGAGCCTGAGCCCAGGCCCCTGACGAGTGAAGTACTCTGTATGTAGGAAAGGAACCCAATTGCCCAGGTACATGTTCTGACCTCATTCCTATTGCAGAGAATGCACCTAAAGAAACACCAGGGATTGCACTGTTTGACAGGGCTGCCAGGTCAATGTGGAGGTACATGCTCAGTTCAAAGCAGAGTTACCTGTTCAAGGTAGATATCGGAATGGCAAGACCATCTGAGTTGCACAGTGATCAATATGGCAGCAAAACCAAAAACCAAACCTATTGTCATCAAGCAATTCCAACTCATAGCAACCCTATAAGACAGAGTAGAGCTGCCCTATAGGGTTTCTAAGGCTGTAATCTTTATTGGAGCTGATGACTGCATCTTTCCCCTGCAGAGCAGCTGGTGGGTTTGAACAGCTGACCTTTTGGTTAGCAGCTGACTGCTTAACTACTGCACCACCAGGGCTCCTTACGCAGCAACATAGTCAAAAACAAAACAGTAATCAGGCCTTACTCCAAGGACTACTTTGAGCAATTATCACAAGAAAGAGATCCCACACCTGGAAGAAAGATGTTCTTGCAACAGGTGGGATGGGGGTTCAGTATCATCTAATTTGAATATGAAAAAGTATATGATCTTTTTGGTATTCCAGGCTGATAAAGCAGGATGCATTGGTTGCAATGGAGCCCTGCTGGCTCAGTGGTTAAGAGCTCAGCTGCTAACCAAAAGGTCGGCAGTTCAAATCCACTAACCACTATTCGGAAACACTATGGGGCAGTTCTACTCTGTCCTATAAGGTCTCTATGAGTTGGAATCAGCAACGGGTATTGGTTGCAATAGCAAAACTCTGTCCTACTGGAGTCTTGAAGAATGCAACCCAGGGATATGGAAAGAGAGAAAGTGTTCTTTACTTTTCTTTAGGATAAAAAAGATCAAGAACAACAACAAACAAATAATACAAAGATGATATTGCAATCTAGTGTCATGGATTCAATTGTGTCTCTCAAAAATATGTGTCAACTTGGCTAGGCCATGATATGATTTTCCTTTGTGTTGTAAATCCTACCTCTATGACATTAATGAGGCAGGATTAGAAGTAGTTATGTTAATGAGGAAGGACTCAATCTACAAGATTAGATTATATTTTAAGTCAATCTCTTCTGAGATTTAAAAGAGAAAAGCCATCAGAGAGACATGGGGACCTTGTACCATCAAGAAACAAGAGCCAGGAGAATGGTTTGTCCTTTGGACCCGGGGTCCCTGCATTGAGAAGCTCCTCGACCTGGGAAGATTGATGACAAGGACATTCCCCCAGAGCCAACAGAGAAAGCCTTCCCTAGAGCTGGCACCCTGAATTTGGACTTCTAGGCTCCTAGACTGTGAGAGAATAAATTTCTCTTTGTTAAAGCCATCCATTTGTGGTTATTTCTGTTATAGCAGCAGTAGAAAACTAAGACACCTAAGCTATCTCATATTTCACTTATTCTACATTTAATTTTAATGGGGAGATATATAATTTAAATTACAATATATTTGAATAATTCCATAATAAACTGTATACAAACTGCAGTTCTCTGATAGCTACAGTCCTACTTTCCTGTCCTGATATCTGCTAGCTGCCATCTTCTTGGTCCCACTCAGGTTCTGAACCACTGGAATCCAAGTTCTTCATGTATTAGGAGACCCTCTAAGTGAACAACATGGGTCTGAAAATACTCCTTGGGGTTTAGGAAGGAATTCATGCTGTAGACATCAAACTAGACCTCACTACCTACCCCAACTTCATATACAGAACCAGTTTCAATGGTCCTTCTAAGTAAGTTCCTTGGTTTTTCTGTAACTTTCTGGTTCTTCAGGATTAGAGATCAGCTCTGAGGGTTCAGATAGCAGGATTGGGGGACTGAGGCCCTTGGGCCTTTCTTATCCCTGCTGTCTCTAGGGGAACTCTTCTCGGCAGTTCTCTATGTCAGTTTGTGCTGCCCTCCCTTATTAAGAACTAGACGGGCTTCACCTGACTGTAATAAGAGCTCTTCACAATAGGATCAGGATCATGCGGCACTCTTTCTTCCTGGTACAGGGATTCCAGGTTGCAACACACTCAGACTTGATCTCCTGGTCCCACAAGGGAGGAAGGAATGGAGGAAGGATGCGGCCTTGCTTCTTAGCCAATTTCTTCCACCCTGCCCCAGCCCACAACATCGTCCATCTTGCTCATTTCTTGCTTAGAGGGCTTCCCACAGTGTGGTACAGCCAGGGCCCCACCGTTTGAGAAAATGACAGGGATCGATTGTCTATGTGAAAGTGGTTGTTTAAACTAAGCTATATACTTTGAAGCTATTTTATTATTGCTGATATTTATTCTTTTAGGAGTTGAAGTGCGAAAGGCATGCACGATTAATCATGTTAATTCACAAATGGAATAATGTGCCATCTGATAATTCTATTTCTTCTATTTAACGTGCTCAGATCATGAAAAAAAAAAAAGCTCACAAAGTTTTTGACCAGTGAATTTTCCATCCAACCTGCAGTAATGACAAGAAATGCATCCTTTTTCTCTAGTTCTTTGGCAGCACCAATTTATGGGGACACTACATGAGTGTGTCCCTTGTCTCACCCAACATGCTTGAGCAGTTTTTAGTTTCATGCTCATCTCTCTTTTTTAATGTTACATCAATTTTTACCACACTAGTCTCCCAGTGGCAGGAGGTACTAATCTAAAACTGTATGTAGGCTATTTGGGACATTAGAAGTCACCAAGATATGTACAGAAAAAAACTTTTACAAAAATGCAGCTTTATGCATAAACTTGCATTAACAATATTTCATGGTTTACTTTTATTCTAATCTACTAGCTATTTTACTTATTCTTTGCCTTCTTTTTCCTAATTTTCAGTATCTAGATAATAATTCGGCTATAAATTATTTTTGGTGTTATTGTAGTCAAATAAGGTAAATTTTACTTTAAATATATACCTGACCATCATGATGATGATATATATCAAAAGCGCACTTTCCTGTTGCACAGTGACAGAATATTTCTGGCAAAGTCCAACCATAAATTTTGGTTAAGCTAATCACTGTTTTCTGCATGACAAAATCAGAAGTGGCATTTTTGAATACCTGTCAACTGTGCTTCCTTTTAGACTGAGAGCGACAATTAATTTGACCAAACAATCATCAAAATACTTCCCAGAGCAATGATCAGAGCACAGGGAATCACTGACCATATGCACGATTCATTTTCAGAATCAAGGGAAGTTAAAAGTCATCATCAGAAACTGAACCCAACAAAGAACAAAGTAAAATGAATGCTGGTCTCCTCTGGAATTCTTTCTATAAATGATTTTACTAAAATATATATTTTATAAAAAATATTGCTGGTGAAAATATGGTGTCTTCTAGAATCCATATGCTAAAACTTCCACCTAAGACACAATGAATATAACGTTAACTAATTAACAGTAGTTAATTAACTAAGATTTTACCAACTTTTGCAGTCTGAAATCGATCAGACATGCAATCAAAATGCATTGAAAATTACTGATGATTGGAATGCAAAAGTTGGAAACAAAGAAGAAGGATCAGTAGTTGGAAAATATGGCCTTGGTGATAAAAAACAATGCCAGAGATCTCACGACCAACAATTTAGTCACTGCAAGTACCTTTTTTCAACAACATAAGTGGTGACGATACATGTAGACTTCGCCAGATGGAATACACAGCAATCAAATAGACTACATCTGTGGAAAGAGACAATCAAGAAGCTCAATATCATCAGTCAGAACAAGGGCAGGGGCCAACTGTATAACAGACCATCAATTGCTCATATGCAAGTTCAAGTTGAAGCTGAAGAAAATTAGAACAAGTCCACAAGACCAAAGTATGACCTTGAGTACATCCCACCTGAATTTAGAGACTATCTCAAGAACAGAATTGACACATTGAACATTAATGACTGAAGACCAGATGAATTGTGGGATGACATCAAGGACATCATACACGAGGAAAGCAAAAGGTCATTAAAAAGACAGGAAAGAAAGAAAAGACCAAAATGGATGTCAGAAGAATCTGTGAAACTTGCTCTTGAATGTAGACTAGTGTGTTAGTTATCTAATGCTGCTATAACAGAAATACCACAAGTGGATGACTTTAACAAAGAGAAATTTATTCTCTCACTGTTTAAGGGGCTAGAAGTCCAAATTCAGGGTATCAGCATCATGGGAAGGCTTTTTCTCTGTGTTGGCTCTGGGGGAAGGTACTTGTCATGAATCTTCCCCTGCTCTAGGAGCTTCTCAGCACGAGGAACCCTGTTAAGGTTGTGTGTCAACTTGGCTAGGCCATGATTCTCAGTGGTTTGGCAGTTTTGATGTAGTTTCGCAGCTGTATAATGATGTAATCACCTCCGTGTTGAGATCTGCTATGAGCAGCCAATCTGTTGAAATGGAGTTTCCTGGGGGATGCAGACATATATTGGTTTGCATCCAATGTATGTGGACTTTCTCACAAAGCTCACTGGCTTGTGTTCCCTCCGGATCCTGAGGCTGGCTCCTGTTGATCTGACCTCCAGTTCTTGGAATTTGAGCTAGCAGCTTACCTGCCGATCCTGGGATTTGTCAGCCTCCACAGCCTGTGAGTCAGCATCCTGCTGACTGACTTGCCGATCTCGGGTTCACCAGCCCCTGCAGCTACGTGAGTCAGGAGAAGCCTCCAGCCTGACCCCATGGACTTGGGACTTTCCAGCCTCTATAATTGCTTAAGCAATTTCCTTGATATAAATCTATCTATCTATCTATCTATCTATGCTTCACCAGTTTTGCTTCTCTAGAGAACCCAGCCTAAGACAAGTACCTAAAGTAAACAAAAGAAATAATGAAGTAAGAGAGCCAAACAGGAGATTTCAAACAGTGGCTCAAAAAGACAAAGTATTTATAATGACACATACAAAGACCCAGAGTTAGAAAACCAAAAGGGAAGAACACACTCAGCATTTCTCAAGCTGAAAGAACTGAAAAAAAAATTCAAGCCTCAAGTTGCAATATTGAAGGATTCTATGGACAAAATATTGAATGACACAGCATCAAAAGCCGATAGAAGGAATACAGACAGTCATTGTACAAAAAAGAATTGGTCGATGTTCTGTCATTTCAGGATGTAGCATATGATCAAGAACCGATGATACTGAAGGAAAAAAGTTCAAACTGCACTGAAGGCATTAGCAAAAAACAAGCCTCCAGGAATCAACAGAATACCAACTGAGATGTTTCAACAAATGTATGCAATGCTGGTGGTGCTCACTTGTCTTTGTCAAGAAATTTGTAAGACTGCTACCTGGCCAACTGACAGGAAGAGATCTATATTTGTGCCCATTCCAAAGAAAGGTGATTCAACAGAAGTAGAAATTATCAAACATGTATCATTAATATCACATGCAAGTAAAATTTTGCTGAATTCAAAAAATGGTTGTATCAGTACATTAACAGGGAACTGCCAGGAATTCAAGCTGGATTCAGAAGATGTGGAACCAGGGATATCATTGCTGATGTCAGATGGATCTTAGCTAAAAACAGAGAATAACATAAAGATATTTACCTGTGTTTTATTGACTATGCAAAGGCACTTGACTGTGTGGATCATAACAAATTACAGATAACACTGCAAAGAATGGGAATTCCAGAATACTTAATTGTGTTCATGCAGAATCTGTACATAGATCAAGAGGCCATTATTTGAAAAGAACAAGGGGATACTGCATGATTTAAAATCAGGAAATATGTGTGTCAGAGTTGTATCATTTCACCATACTTATTTAAATCACATGCTGAGCAAATAATCCGAGAACCTGGACTGTATGAAGAAAGGGGTATCAGGATTGGAAGAAAACTCATTAACAATGTGCAACATGCAGATGACACAACCTTGGTTGCTGAAAGCAAAGAGGACTTGAAGCACTTACTGATGAAGATCAAAGACCACAGCCTTCAGTATGGATTACACCTCAACCTAAAGAAAACAAAAATCCTCACAACTGGAAATAAGAAACATCATGATAAATGGAGAAAATAATAAAGTTGCCAAGGATTTCATTTTACTTGGATCCACAATAAATGCCTATGAAAACAGCAGTCAAGACATCAAATAATGTATTGCATTGGGCAAACCTGCTGCAAAAGACCTCTTTAAAGTGTTAAAAAGTAAAGACGTCACTTTGAGGACTAAGGTGCGCCTGAGCCAAGCAATGGTGTTTTCAATCACCTTATGTGCATGCAAAAGCTGGATAATGAATGAAGAAGACCAAGAAGAATTGATGCCTTTGAATTACGGTGTTAGTGAAGAATACTGAATATATCATGGACTGCCAGATGAATCAACAAAACTGTCTTGTTAGAAGTACACCCAGAATGCTCCCTAGAAGCAAGGGTGTCTAGACTTCGTCTCACATACTTTAGACTTGTTATCAGGAGGGACTAATCCCTGGAGAAGGACATCATGCTTGGTAAGGTAGAAGGTCAGCTAAAAAGAGGAAGACCTTCAACGAGATGGACTGACACAGAGGCTGCAACAATGGGCTCAAGCATAACAACAATTCTGAGGATGGCGCAGGATCAGGCAGTGTTTCCTTCTGTTGTATGTAGGGTTGCTATGAGTCAAAACTGACTCGATGGCACCTAACAACAACACCACCACCCTACCTCATGTTGCCGAGACCTTGGCCCCAATGCCATCTGAGCGCTGATTTAATATCTTGTCAGTTTCCTACTTTGGGGTTAAAGATGTTACATTCTAGGATTTTCTGCAAGGGGGAGACCTTCTGGTACTGCTATGGTCTAAAGACCAGATTGAGATCCTGGTAATACCCCTAGCTTGGCCCACACCTGGGCAGCTACTTCCCTGGTACACTATGTCTTGGAACAGCCAGCTGTGATTGCTGATGCCAGCCATAGCAGACTGTGATGCTTCTCCCAACCAGTGCCCCTGCACTTGAGCAGGGCATTTCTAAGCATTACATAGTCAAACTAACCTTGTAACATAATATTATAATCTCCATTTTCAGAGGAACTGCAGCTCAGAGATCTTAAGAATTTGTGCAACAGCAAAAGAAGCCCTCAGGTGTCAGAAGAAAGGAAATAATATGAATTGGAGCAGAATTAAATGAAATAGAGAATAGAAAAACAATTGAACTTATAGAAGATTCCAGCAAAGTTTCAGGATACAAGATAAACATACAAAAATCCGTCGGATTCCTTTACACCAACAAAGAGAACCTCCAAGAGGAAATCACCAAATCTATATTTACAATAGCCCCCAAGAAGATAAAATACTTAGGAATAATCTAACCAGAGATGTAAAAGATCTATACAATGAAAACTACAAGACACTACTTCAAGAAACCAAAAGAGACCTGCATAAGTTGAAAAACATACCTTGCTCATGGATAGGTAGACTCAACATTGTGAAAATATCAGTTCTACCCAAAGCAATGTACAGATACAATGCAATCCCAATCCAAATTCCACCAGCATTTTTTAATGAGATGGAGAAACAAATCACCAACTTCATGTGGAAAGGGAAGAGGCCCCAAATAAGTAAATCATTACTCAAGAAGAACAAAGTGGGAGGCCTCACACTACCTGATTTTAGAACCTATTATACCACCAAGGTAGTCAAAACAGCCTGGTACTGGTACAACAGATACACAGACCAATGGAACAGAATTGAGAAACCAGACATAAATTCATCCACCTATGAGCAGCTGATATTTGACAAAGGCCCAAAGTCCATTAACTGGGGAAAAGATAGTCTCTTTAACAAATGGTGCTGGCATAACTGGATATCCATCTGCAAAAAACTGAGAAAAGACCCATACCTCACACCATGCACAAAAACCAACTTAAAATGGATCAAACACTTAAATATAAAATTGAAAGTGATAAAGATCATGGAAGAAAAATAGGGACAGCACTAGGAGCCCTAATACACGGCATAAACACAATACAAACCATAAGTAACAACACACAAGCACCAGAAAAGAGACCAGATAACTGGGACCTCCTAAAAATCAAACAATTATGCTCATCAAAAGACTTCACCAAAAGAGTAAAAGGACAGCCTACAGACTGGGAAAAAATATTTGGCTACGACAAATCCGATCAGTGTCTAATCTCTAAAATCTACAAGATACTGCAACACCTCAACAACAAAAAGACAAATAACCCAATTAAAAAATGGGCAAAGGATATGAACAGACACTTCGCCAAAGAAGATATTCAGGCAGCTAACAGACACATGAAGAAATGCTCACAATCATTAGCCACTACAGAAATGCAGATCAAAACTACAATGAGATATCATCTCACCCCAACAAGGCTAGCATTAATTAAAAAAACACAAAATAATAAATGCTGGAGAGGTTGTGGAGAGACTGGAACACTTATACACTGTTGGTGGGAATGTAAAATGGTACAACCACTTTGGAAATTGAATTGGCGCTTCCTCAAAAATCTAGAAATAGAAGTACCATACGATCTAGCTATCCTGCTCCTTGAAATATATCCTAGAGAAATAAGAGCCATTACACGAATAGATATATGCACACCCATGTTCATTGCAGCACTGTTCACAATAGCAAAAAGATGGAAACAAACTAGGTGTCCATCAACGGATGAATGGATAAACAAATTATGGTATATCCACACAGTGGAATACTACGCAATGATAAAGAACAACGATGAAGTGGTGAAACTTAACATGGAGGAAGCTGGAGGTCATTATGCTGAGTGAATTTAGTCAGTCACAGAAGGACAAATATTGTATAAGACCACTATTATAACAACTCAAGAAAAGGTTCAAACACAGAAGAAAACATTCTTTGATGGTTACAAGGGTGGGGAGGGAGGGTGAGGGTTATTTACTAACTAGATAGTAGATAAGAATTATCTTAGGTGAAGGGAAAGACAGCACACACTACAGAGGAAGTCAGCACAACTGGACTAAACCAAAGCTAAGAAGTTTCCTGAATACAATCAAATACTTTGAGGTACAGAGTAGCAGGGGTAGGGGTCTGGGGACCATGCTTTCAGAAGACATCTAGGTCAATTGGCATAACAAAGCTTATTAAGAAAATGTTCTGCATCCTACTTTAGTGAGTGGCATCTGGAGTCTTAAAAGCTTGCAAGCAGCCATCTAAGATGCATCAATTGGTCCCAACCACCTGGAGTAAAGAAGCCTGAAGATCACCAAAGACACAAGAAAAGAGCCCAAGAGACAGAAGGGGCCACATAAACCAGAGAGTTCATCAGCCTGAGACCAGAAGAACTAGATGGTGCCCGGCTACCATCAATGATCGCCCTGACAGGGAATACAACAGAGAGTCCCGGATGTAGCAGGAGAAAGGTGGGGTGCAGAACTTAAGTTCCAGTAAGAAGACCAGACTTAGTGGTCTGACTGAGACTAGAGGAACCCCAGAAAGCATGGCCCCTGGCTTCTCTGTCAGCCCAGAACTAAAACAAATTTCCGAGGCCAACTCTTCAGACAGGGATTGGACTGGACTGTGGGATATAAAGTGATACTCATGAGGAGTGTTCCTTTTTAGCTCAAGTAGATACAAGAGACTAAACAGGCAGATTCTGTCTGGAGGTAAGAAGGGAAGGCAGAGAGGGTTAGGAGGTGGTTGAATGGACATGGGGAATCAGGGGTGGAAAGAAGGAGTGTGCTGTCACAGTATGCGGAGAGCAATTAGAGTCACATAACAACGTATGTACAAATTTTTGTATAGGAAAAAATAAAAAATAATAAAAGAATTTGCTCAAGGTCATCTAGCTAATCTAGGTTCTCAGACACAGTTTGATCTATACCTAGAGCATATGTTCCCTCCACATTGTCACCCTGCCTTCCATTACTTATATTCTGATTCATTCCAAAAAGGATTTAAGTCTTTAAAATTAATAACTCAATTCTGGTTTATAAACCAGCCTCCTGTGCATTTGAATACCATGAATAAATTTCCCTGAGACTTATCCTAATGACAAACTGGTCCTCAGTATTATAGTTCCAGAAACTGGACCAGTGGTGAATTTACCAAAATGCCAACACCCCATAAGGCCTTTCCCAGGTATGGAAGCTACAACTGGAAAAATTTGGCCCTCACAGTGGGGTATCCACATAACCACAGACAGTGAGGATAATGTCACTGAAGTGCTATTTAGTGCTGAGACTTAAAATGGAGTTGCAATTATCCTCAGCTCTCAACAAGTCACCTTAGCAGCAAATTGAGTTCAACGATTAAACCTTATCTTTAAGCTCAGAATAACTGCACTGGGGAGTTGTATGAGTCAGTCTTTCCAACACATTCTCACCTTCTCTTGCCATAGTGCAGTACCACTCAGCTGCAGACACAAAGATTCCTCTATAATTCTCCTCAGTGCTTTCAGCTGGATCTTGATTTTGGCAGCACAATGGGTATTTTCTGCGCTTCACTGATGCATTTGGCCATCTTCCTATTTTCAAAGCTATTCTGACTGGAACCTCTTTAAATAGAACTCTGACTGAAATTTTCTTGCCTTCTTGGTGAGCCATTTTTTTTGGCTGTCTACCTAGGGTTATCACCAGAAGTCTAACTAATATTAGGGGCATCTTAACATTATGCTTTAGCTAACTTACCATCCAGGCCGCCCAAGCCAATATTTTAACTTCACTAAAATAGAGTGAAGTTTTTCTCAAAATGACAAGCCATTTCTTTACTCGATCTGTTCTAAAAGTTCCACAGTGGTTAGGGACACAATCTCTGGATTCACAACTGAGTTCAAATACTAGCACCAGCACTTGTCAGCTGTGTAATCTTGAGAAAGTGCCTTAATCTGTCTGAGACCGTTTCCATTTCTGTCAAATAAGACCAACTATATCTCCCTTGTGAAGACTAATTGAGAAAATGTATTGTCTTAGTTACCTAGTGCTGCCATAACAGAATTACAACAAGTAAATGACTTTCAAGAAGAGAAATTTATTTTCTCACAGTTCAGGAGGCTAGAAGTCTGAATTCAGGGCATAGCTCTAGGAGGTGGCCCTTTCTCATCTATTTCAGCTTCTAGCAGCTTCCAGCAATCCCTGGCATTCTGGGTTTGTAGCTGCATCTGTCTTGGTGGTCTGTTTTCCTCTCCTCCCTGTGTGTGTCTCTGTGTCTATTCTGCTCTTTTTATAATTCAGAAGTGATTAGGTTTAGGACACACCCTACTCTGGTATGACCTCATTAGCATAACAAAAGAAAACCCCTATTTCAAAACAGGGTCATATTTATAGGTACAAGGGTTAGGATTTCAACACATATTTTTGAGGGACATAATTCAAACCATAATATGTATATAAAGCACTTTAGCTATTATTAATTAAAATTATCCTCATTAATAACATATGAATGAATAACCCTAAATAATAAGAAAATTTAAAATTACTGCTTGGGAGATAGGGTAAAGTCTTTGTGTATCCAAGGTATTTAATGCCCATGGATTAGCATCCCATTTAGCTTTAACAGATCTCCTGCATTCAACTCCTCTCTTATGTAATTAATAAATTTAGCAAAGTACTGACAGGGTAATCTCTCTAAAACCTGACACTTACCTGGTCAAACACTGATCAAAAGACCTCAATGGATCCTCATTGTCAAATAGTTCAAACATATGCTCTTTGTCTTAACAATCCTAACCCTATTCTGAGTGCCTTTAAATGTTAAAGAGGCTAGCAGAGGCCCTAGAATATAATTGGCATACATTAAATCGTGCTTTGCCTTTCCTTGATTATTATTGCCCAACTCAACTGTAACTCCCTCTACAGCCCTGTGGATAGGGACATCTCCATGTCTCCTGAACATATCCAATACTTTCCTATCTCCCTCTACTTTTCATCCCATCTGCCAAAGCCCTACTTTTCCTTCAAGCACAGCTCAAATATTAACTCATTCTTATCTTTGACTAGTATTCTCATTTGAGGAAGCTCTGTGCTTTTTCTGAGCAACTTGTACTCTAACGTGTTTTCTTATGCTCTCCTGAAACTCTCCAAAAGTTTTATATCACTTTAGAAATGCTAGGGAATTACAATCCTGCCAAAGGCAATGATTCTTGGGAAATGACCTCTGAGGGACCCAATACCTTTCTAAGCTTAGGAACTGACTTAGACTTGAACCTGTAAATAAAGAGCATGGTCTTTGAAGTTCAGCAGACCTGCATTTGAATCTCATCTCTGGTATGTTATTTGGTCGTGGACAATTACTGATCCTCTACGAGAATGGGTTTCATCTAATAGAGCTATTGGGGTCCCTGGGTGGTATAGTCAATGTACTCGACTGCTAACTGAAAGGTTGAGGTATGAGTCCACCCAGAGGCACCTCGGAAGAAAGGCCTGGTGATCTACTTCTGAAAAATCAGCCATTACAAACCCTATGGGACACAGTTCTACTCTGACACACATGGGGTCACCAAGAGTTGGAGTCAACTCCACAGTAACTGCTAGTGCATGTGAATAAGGCTATTAATGCCCACTTTTGAGGTTTTGTTGTAAAGATTCCAGATAATCTACGAAAAGCATAGTGTCTAGCACAAAAACCAAAACCAAACCCATTGCCGTTGAGTCGATTCCAACTCATAGCAACCCTATAAGGCAGACTAGAACTGCCCTTAGGGTGTCCAAGGAGCAGCTGGTAGATTCGAACTGCCAATCTTTGGTTAGCAGCAGAGCTCTTAACCACTGCACCACCAGGGCTCCATCTAGCACAAAGTAGATGCTAAATAAATTAAAAATATTGTTATTAATCAAATGGCAAAACTTTGGCTGAGGTGGATCAGTTACTGAAGCTTGGTCCTAACTTAAGCCTCTTAAGCTGTTCAAGAAATTCATAAAATTTTTCTAGGATTTGGGTGTGATATGTCAGTCAAGGAATTCAGCGTGTCATAGCTTTGGCTGAATGTCAAACCCAAGGTTATACCTTGCTTTGAGAAGTCCAATCAGATTCTTCATGACAAATATGGTTTATTTTCATAAATGCAAAAAATCACAAAGGAAATTATTCTGACTCAGAATCATATCCACATTTCCTTTGAGAAAACAGACACAGTGAAAAGTGACCTGATCCTATATCTTTTCATTTAGGTATCACTTATATTACATCCCCATTTTGTAACTGAGAAATATAAGGCCTAGGCAGGTATGTCTGCTTGTCCAACATTTGAAATCTGGCTAATAACAGAACCAGGTCTGGAATCCGGGTCTTCTGACTCCCAAAACGGCATTCCCCATATGAGACAGTTGGAGGGGGGTCTGCCATTTTGATGGCCATGCAATAGATACTCAGTAAGTATTCGTTTTATTTCCTTTTTTTAAATCTATTAATTACAACTCTTCCCCAACTTGTTGTTTCAATTGGAAAGTTGATGTTGTTTTTGGACAGCAGGAGAGGGGGTCTAAAATGATGAAATAAAATGCATTTTTACCCATGGTGAAATTTTATATTTTTCATGTAATGGAATCAATTTGGCTAAAGAATTCAAGCTTTAAAGGAAAATCTCTTCACAGTGGATAAGAAACAGGCATTTCTTAGTGCAGAGAAAACTGAAATGCAGATAAATGAAAGCTATGTCCAAAAGGCATCAAAACCTTTTCAATTTACATCTGGATGTTTCTGATGTTGTATAGAGTCAATCAAAGCAAAATTTCTGCAAGTGTTAGAAATTCAGAGTAGAGGAATAAATAACAAAATCCAGATTTGCTGGGCCTCTCGCTTATTACTTTATTCATTTGGCAGCAATGCTTCTATAGTCCTCATTGTTTCCAAATGTTTCTATATTTTTTATAAAAAATCACAGTGGCTTGGAGAATGTTTCTTATCCTTAAAGTAAATGAATTACTTCACAATCCATAGACTGACAAATTAATTTTTTTTTTTCCTTTGGAGACAGAGTGAGCGATCATGTTAGGTTAAAATTCCCTCATCAATGAACATCCCAGAATACCATTTACCAAATACCAATATGCTTGCTAAAAAATGTAATGTTCGATAATTTGTGTTTGGGCAGTTTTTTTGATGAAGTTAGCATATTGAGTAGAACAATTCGGCGCATAGTTAACAGCCTTGTTGTTGTTGTTGTCATCTGCCGTTGAGTCAGCCTCTGGCTCATGGTGACCCCATGTGTTACAGAGTAGAACTGCTCCATAGGGTTTTCTTGGCTGTAATCTTTACGAAAGCAGTTGGCCAGTCCTTTCTTCCAGGCACTGGGTAGGTTTGAACCATCAACCTTTAGATTAGCAGCCAATCGCAAACTGCCTGTGCCACCCAGGCTCCTTTTTAACAGCCTTACATGCGGTAACCTAATTGATGCCATGCCTAATCTTTCTAAGGAAGTAAAGCGTCTTCCTTAATGTCTTATAGGTCAAAATTAGGTAGTTGAAGGAATACAATCTTTATACTAGATGCAGAGTGTTCTCAGCCATTGCACCATCTCAGGCAACCACTCTTCCATTCTTTCTTAAAAATTTACACCAAAGCAAAGCAAAGTAATACCTAGCACAACCACTGAATGTTATATATGTTATGTATCAAAGTCTATTGAACTTTGTCAGTTTGGATGAAGCATATAAACCTTAACTCCCTTTACATCCCTTTCCCTCCCATATTTTTTATACAAATATCTTAAAAATACATTTATAACCTACATACATTTATAACCACATTAGAATGTTGTAATTTTGGCTTCAATCCTTAAATATATTTGTGCTGACCATGTTCTTTCTTCCTTCCTGATGTTCCAAGATTCCTTCTTTCATCCTTTCCTTGCGGTGTACGGAAATTCTTATTGCCATTCTTTCAGGGTTCATCATCTGCTGATGACAAATTCCCTTAGTTTTCTCTACCTCAGAATCTTTTGATTTCCCTTTCTTCCCTAAAGGATATTTTCAGGGGATACAGAATTCTAGGTTGACAGTTGTTTTATTTCAGCACGTGAAAAATATTGCATCACTTCCTTCCGGCCTTGTGGTTTTAGATGAAAAATCATTGTCCTTCCAACTGTTTTTCCTTCCTAAGTAAAGTGTCATTTTCCTCTTGCTTCTTTCAAGATTTTTTCTTTGTCTTCAATTTTCAGAAGATTGACTACGATGGTTTCTTTGGGTTTATTCTCATTTAGATCCATTCAGCCTCTTCAATCTGTAGGTTTATGTCTCTTTCCAAATTTGGAACATTTTCTCTCATTATTTCTGTAAGTGCTTCTTTAGCCCTGCCCTCTATCTCCTCTCCTTCCAGAAGTCTGATGACACAAATGTTAAAAACTTTTGTTATGGTTCCACAAGTCCCTTGAAGCTCTGTTTTCCACCTGCCCCACATCCTTCCCTGAGCCAGGTGTATTTTCTTTCTGTTGTTCAGCTTGGGTAATTTCTATTGCTCTGTGGAGCCCTGGTGGCACAGTGGTTAAGTGATACGGCTGCTAAGCAAAAGGTTGGCAATTTGAATCCATCATCCGTTCCTTGAAATCCCTATGGGACAGTTCTACTCTGTCCTAAGGAGTCTCTATAAGTCGGAATTGACTTGATGGCAAAGGACTTATCTTTCAGTTCATGGATTCTTTCCTCGGTCCTCTCCATTCTCTGTTCAGCTCATCTCTTGAGGTTTTTATTTTGGTTATTGTATTTTTCAGTTCAGAACTCCCATTTGCTTCTTCTTTTCTCTCCTTGGTCTTTGCTGAAATTTGCTATTTTTTTGTTGAGACTCTTTCTTTTTTGTTATTTGTTTCAAGTGTATTCAAAATTGCTCATTAAGGTATTTTTATGAAGGCTGCTTTAAAATCTTTGTCAGATAATTCCAACATCTCTGATATCTTGTTTTTTGCATTTATTGGTTTAAAAAGATCAGTTTTAGATCTTCCTAGTTCTTCATATGATAAGTGAATTTTGATTAAAACTTGGACATTTTGGGTATTATTTATGAGACACTGAATTTTTTTTTTTAACCTTCTGTTTTAGTTGACTTCTTTTAACACTTCCCTAGTACAAAAAGGGGGACACTGCTTCATTACTGGCAGTTAGTGATACAAGTCCAGGTTCCTCAGTTAGCCTCCACTGACATCCAGTAGGGGATCCTAGTTACTGCTGATCAGGAGTGGGATTTTTAGCTCTCCAGTAGGCCTCCAGTGATACCTGCCTGGCTGGGAGGGACAGGAATACCTTGTTTCTGCTACATATGTGGCCACTGCTAATACCACAGTGGGCATGGCCTCTGTACTGCTGAACTGTGGTCTAAGTTCTGACTCTCCACTAGGCCTTCTTTAATACCACCTCAGCAGAGAAGCAAAGGGGCACCTTGTTATTTCCAGGTAGGGGTTGAAGTCCAGGCTCCCCACATGATACCACCGATACTATGGGGCAAGGAGCTCTTAACTTCATGATGGCAATAAAAGTCCCAGCTCCCTACTTGGCATCCTCTGACGCCATCCTTGTGTGGATTAGGGTACCTTGTTACAGACTGTTGGGGGTGGAAGTCTAGGCTCTGCATTTGGTCTTTGCTAGTGTGGGTGTGGGGCTACAGTTTTCTTCTGTGATGTTTGGCTGCAGTAAAATGATTACTTCTAAAAGTTTCATTTGTTGGCTAGGCTGCTCCTTTTTTGGTCCTTTGGCTGGGGAGAGCATGGCTATTTGGTAGGGGCTTTTTATTGTCTGGGAGCCCTGGTGGCTCAGTGGTTAAGACCTATAGCTGTTAACCAAAAGATCAGCAGTTCAAAGCCACCAGCCACTGCTTGGAAACCCTATGGGGCAGTTCTACTCCGTCCTATAGAATCGATATGAGTTGGAATCGACTTAACGACAATGGGTTTTGGGTTTGGTTTTTTATTGTCTGTGTCTGTTAACATTTCTGGATTGCCAGCTTCTCCAGCACCCAGTCTGGGATACATGGTAAGAAGAAAATCCAGGGAACTCATCACTGTGTCGTTCTTTGGGTCCCAAGGGCCCTAGCAAGTGTTCCTTTTACTTTCCATCTTTTACAGTCTTTTTATGTTTGTTTTCTCTATAATGTCCAGTATTTTCAGTTGTATGTGTCAGAACAAATAGGAGAACATGTAGTCCATTTCTCCCGAATTGGAAGTTGAGGCCTTTCAATTTTAACTTTTACTAGTTGGGGATGAAATTCATCACCTTTTCTTATTTTACAAGTCCTCAAATTTCTGCAGCCTCCCTATTCTCTTGTATTTATTCCTGCAAAGCAGTCAATTCTGTTCTGAGAACATCTCTTTAACTCCTTATCAAGTGCAGCCAGCACGTGTTACTTTCTCAACCTCTTCCGCTACAGCTTCAAGTACGTTAGGTCCATTATGCTATCTGATGGTTTTACCAAATGTTTTGCTACTGCCTAGTATGGATTGCCATCCTTCTAGCCTTCGTATCAGTTTCCTTAACTTCCACTGCCCATTCTCTAAATCAATAAATACCATATAACTTTTTTTGTTACGGCAGCATCCCCAGTACCAAATATTCCATCAGCCAGAATAGACAAAGTTATGCTGCAGTAGTCCCTTGTAACAAAAAAAGGTGAATTCCTCACTTAAACCATGCGGCTGTCATGGAACAATTAGAGCCTCTACTCCACACTGGAACTCAGTGTGACATAGCAGCCACGGTCTTGAATGTTGCCGATCACTATAGCAGAAAGAAAGAGAGTTATGGAAGATTTCATACTGGCAAATAATGTTCCAGCCCAGGAGTCATATGCATTACGTAGTCATATGCAAACTAGGAAGTGCAATCTTACATGTGTCTGGAAGGCAGACAAATATTTCACTAAGAGCCTTAATGAACACCATTCATTATGTTTCATTTACCTTCACAGAATGTCCTTCCACCCATAAGAAAAGAACTGTCTTTCTCAAGGATCATCCATCCCTTGGTCTCTTCTCATTCCACTCATTCACGATCTGGTTGATCTTATCTGCTTAAATTATTATCTATACAACGATGACTCCTCTGTTTTTATCTTCACACAGATATCCTCAACCTCTATAAAATCTATATCTAAATAGAAAATCTCTGTAATGCCCCCATCACCCCACATGCCCTTTCTCTTTTACTGCTTATTTCAATGAATTAGCCACTTGACTAGATAACCAGAGCAGAAATCTGAGAATAATGTTTTATATCTCTGTTTTTATAGCCCACATACAACCAGAAAATAATGCCTATAATTTCTACCTCCTAAATAACTATCAAATTCATGCACGTGATTTCATCCCCAAATTGTACAGTTCAGAAATACCAAACTATTTGCCATTCTCTGAAAGGGACAAGTTCTCCCACCTGGAATTCTCGTTCCTTTGCTTGGAATTTTAGACTCTTCCTGAATTCATTTATTCACTTGGTTTACTCCTAATCAGCCTTCCTGGCCTCCTAATTAAGTTAAATACTCCTCCTATGTGCTCCTTCATACTCCTTCATACCTTTTCTTTTTCTTCATTTTAATAACATCCATCCCCCTACATCAAGTTTTGCTCAAGTGTGTCCTACAGACCACTTGCATCAGGATCACCTGAAGTGCTCTGGAAACATACAGGTTTATGTTTTTACCCTAGACCTATTGAATTAGAATCACTAGGAGTACGGACTTGGAATCTGCAATTTTATCAAGAATCCTAGGTAATTTTTATGAACAATAAAGTTGACGGACCACTGCAGTATATCATAATCAGATGTTTACTTGTCTATCTTCCCCTGCTGTTTGCTTATTTATTTAACTATACCCTCAAGACATAACACAGATGAAATAAATGTTGCTAAATAAAAGAAATAATAAATGTGGTATAAATTTTAAATACTAAAATCAGGCAGTTGCTCATATGGTATGATTGAAGACAAGACAATTAGTTCAGTCTAGTATTGTAGCCTTGTCTGCTTTACCAGCTTTTGGTGCCCTGAATAAATGCCAACTTCTATATGGTTTAGTGGGTCAAAACTGATGTTTTTAATTAAAATTTTAAGTTTTAATTATTTAAAAATTACTTAAATTAATTTGTTTATGACTTCATAGAGTATCAGACTTGTAAGGGATTTTTAATATTAAAAAAAGTCAATCTCTGTCATTTTCGATATATAATCTGAGACCACACCTGTCTGTCAGTTTGTTGTACTGTGGTGACCGATGTCTTGCTATGATGCTTGAAGCTTACCACCGTATTTCAAACACCAGCAGGGTCACCCATGGTGGACAGGTTTCAGTAGAACTTCCAGACTAACACTAGAAAGAAAGGCCTGGCAATCTGTGTCCAAAAATTAGCCAGTAAAAATCCTATGGATCACAATAGAATATTGTCCAATATATTGCTAAAGGATGAGCCACCTAGGTTGGAAGTCACTGTGTAAAAATACGTAGTGGTCCCAACAATGGACTCGAACACACCAGTGATTGTGAAGATGGGGCAGGACCAGGCAACTTTTTGTTCTGTTGGTCCTAAGGTCTCCATGAGTCGGAGCCAACTCAATGGCAACTAACAACAACAAATAATAATAACTGGAAATGAAAGGTAAAGTTGCTGTCCAAGATGTTAGGAAAAGATGACACAATTAGGACCAGATTCTTCATATTTATTCATGAACAAAGGCGAGAACTAATTAAGAATACTTGGGAGAAAGGGGAACATTATAGAAGGAAGCAAATGCACAAAGCTGGGATGAAGAAACACAAAGATAAATTTTACCTGGTTTACTTGGTGTTTTGGAATAGATCAACCTGTAAAACTCAAATGAGAGCTTAAAAAAAGAAAAGAAAAAAAAGCCAAAATCAGGCTAATTTAATAAAGAATGCAAACAAACAACATTAATAGAATAAAAAATTTCAAAAGCCTAAGCTAGAAACTTTCTATTTTACGTTTTCCTAAAATTTGTCTTCATCTCTAAACAACAAAATCTGAATTATAATCACTTATGTATTGCCATCTCTGATGGGAAAAATAAATTGGTAACTAGAAAAGTAGAATATGATTAAGACCACTTTTTTCTTTGGTTCGGATTAATCAGAGTTTCATATGGGCCTGGATTAATTTTACATGGCTCTACGTAGACCAGTATACATATTCGATGAAGAAATTTTACCTTGCTAGGTATTTTTAATGTTTTACCCAGTCCAGTTGCTATTTTTCTTTCCTCTAAAATATTCCACCAGATGGCAGTAAATGCATCACCTAGTGTCCTAAAAATGGAAACAACCTACTGAATTACAGCAAATTTATCTCCAAGTATCTTCTAGAATGAAATTTTCATTGATGGGAGGAAAAAAATTACAGAAAAGAAGTATTTTTAATATTTTGCACAAGATATCGCAAGACCAATGATAAAGAGAAACTTAAAAAGAAAGCCAAAATAGAAAATACAAAATACTGGCCTTTGTAAAAATGTATAAATCGCCACCATCACGCACAATCATTGCCAAATTTCCTGTCATTACAAACACTCACTGCCTCCTACATGTGATTAATGTAATTTATCTCACTAAATTATACACCCGAAAAATGTTGAATTGGCAAATGTTATGTTATATATATATTTTACAATTTACAAAATCTATACATTTGAGCCAGTAAAAATGAAAAGGCTACATCAGTTGAATATATTTCAGTCAAGTGTTGCTTTTCTGTACTTAGTAAATTATAGGGTCTTTGAATTAATTTCACCAACTTTACTTGCGGATATTTCAGTTTCTCCACAGTGGAACAAAAAAACTTGCAACAGCTCACAGAAATCACCAAATCCTCCAAAATCAGCATAATTAACATATCTTCAGTTTCTTTACATTGACAAAAAGCAGAATTAAACTTCAACTCTACCCGTATTATGGTAGCACATAGAAAAAGGCTTTCCTTGACTAAGCTTAAACCCCTGATGGCAAAGTGGTTAAGCACTTGCCTGCTAACTGAAAAGTGGGTGGTTCAAATCTATCAGATGCTCTGCAGAAGAAAGATCTGGCAATCTGCTCCCATAAAGATTTCTACCTAAAAAACCCTGTGGGACTGTTCTACTCAGTCCTATAGGGTTCTACTTAGTTCTGTCAGGACACTATGAGTCGAGAACGACTCAACAGCACACAACAACAACAAACAATCCAAGTCAACAGATTCAAGAACTGCCAAAACGGACCAGTGCAACCATAGACCGAATTAATAGAAAAATAGCCTTCAGAACAAAGGAGGGGTGAATCTAGTCCATTTACATTGGTTAAAACATACTGGGGGTATTAGGCTTTAGGTTTGTGACTTTAAGGGAATATTTAAAAAAAAAACAAAAATCATCTAAAGAACAAGAACGACAACCTGTGTAGTCTGAGTAATTGTGAATGTTTAATCTATAGAAAGGAAATACCGCAGCATACCTATCTGCAAATATTTAAAGTGCTCTTATGTGGAAAAAGAGTGAGGTGTTTCTTGGGTGATATCAAAAGAAAGCAGCAAGAACCACAAGTGGAAATTATAATGCCGCTGGTATTAGTTCAATAGAAAGCAGACTTTTCACCCAGATTCTACATCATGGATTGATATAGCACATCACTGTTCCTGCTATAAACAACTAGAATTTCTACATAAAATATAATTGGAAAAAATTAAATATACAGCTGAGTTTACAAAAAAAGAAAGGAAAATCTCCACGGCCTGGAAATGAAGAGGAAAAGAGAGAAAGCTCAGGAGGAGTTGAGGTGGGGTGGGGACAAGCAATGTTATTAGACCCAGAAATTGGCCCTAATGGTCAATGGCTTTCCCATGGAGACAATGATGAAATTTAAGCTCTTGGGCTCAAGAAAGGTAGAGAATTGGAAACAAACCTCTGTATAGAGGAGACACCTTGAAGGGCTGTACTCTCAATAAAAAGATGGCTAGGTAAATCTCTGCCCAGTAATTCAGGGAGAAGTTTATCTCTGCTCTAGGGGAGGGAAAGTCTTCCAGAGCTCGGCTACCAGACTTCCCTATGTTTTCTCGTTGTTGTTGTTAGGTGCCTTTATGTCGGTTCCGACTCAAAGTCACCCTGTGTACAACAGAACGAAACTCTGCCTGGTCCTGTGCCATCCTCACAATTGTTGTTATCCTTGAGCCCATTGTTGCAGCCACTGTGTCAATCCATCTCATTGAGGGTCTTCCTCTTTTTCACTGACCCCTACTTTACCAAGCATGATGTCCTTCTCCAGGGACTGGTCCCTCCTGATAACATGTCCAAAGACATAATCTCACCATCCTTGCTTCTAAGGAGCATTCTGTTTGTTTGACAGATTTGTTTGTTCTTTTGGCAGTCCATGGTATATGGACTTTCCTGTAACAGAGACTTTTCTCACATTTGATGTTTCCCACAGGAACTAGTGAGTCCAAGCCATTTGTACCATGGAGATAATCAAGACAGCGATGACTTTGGCAGAGTCTACAAACTCTAGTCAAGATCTGGCAAAGAGGGTCTGTAAGTAAGGTTCTTGAAGAAAATTCATAAATACACTCTAGCTTTGGTTAAATAATACATCCCATAATATACAGACATTTTCTAATTGTATTCAACCTGTACCATTTCCTGAGTTCAAGCCTAACTTCTAAAGAAAATGAAACAAAGCCTTGAACCAACTGTCTGGAACATTTTTCTATTTCCTGTTTTGGGCCACAGACGTTATCCTTGGTAGAAGTAGGAAGAAGGCACCTGGCTTTTCTAAGAGCCACTCAGCTTTTAACTAAAAACACTTTGAAGTTCTGTTAAACAATTTATTATCTTTAGCTATATTTAATTAATCTTTTTTTCTACACTTGTGAAAATAATAGTAACAACAGCTCCCAGGTATTGTGTGAGAACTTAGCATTAGCACATGCCATGAAACAAAATAAGGTTTTCGTTTTTTGTTTATGTTTTATCCTTAGAAAAACATTCTGAGTAGGTATTATTGAATTTGTCATCATATAGATGAAGAAGTCATAGTTTAGGGACGTTAAAAAGTTTATTCAATGTTTGTTGTTGTTTGGTGCCATCAAGTCCCTTCCCACTCACAGCAACCCTATGTACAACAGAACAAAACAGTGCCCAGTCCTGCACCATCCTCACAATCTTTGTTATACTTGAGCCCGTTGTTGCAGCCATTGTGTCAGTCCATCTTTTCGTCCTCCTTTTCGATGACACTCTACTTTACCAATCATGATGTCCTTCTCCAGGGATTGGTCTCTCCTGATAATGTGTCCGAAGTGTGTGAGACCTAGTCTCACCATTCTTGCTTCTAAGGAACATTCTGGCTGTACTTCCTCCAAGACAGATTTGTTCGTTCTTCTGGCAGTCCATGGTATATTCAATATCCTTTGTCAACATCATAATTCAAAGTCATCAATTCTTCTTCAGCCTTCCGTATTCATTGTCCAGCTTTCACATGCATATGAGGCAATTGAAAACACCATAGCTTGGGTCAGGCACATCTTGGTCCTTAAAGTGATATGTTTGCTTTTTAACATTTTCAAGAGGTCTTTTGCAGCAGATTTGCCCAGAGCAATGCGTCCTTTGATTTCTTGACTGCTGCTTCCATGGGTGTTGATTGTGGATCCAAGTAAAATGAAATCTTTTACAATTTCAATATTTTCTCCAGTTATCATGATGTTGCTTATTGGTCCAGTTGTGAGGATTTTTGTTTCCTTTATGTTGAGGTGTAATCCATACAGAAGGCTGTGGTCTTTGATCTTCCTCAGTAAGTGCTTCAAGTCCTCTTCACTTTCAGCAAGCAAAGTTGTATCATCTGCATATCATAGATTGTTAATGAGTCTTCCTCCAAACCTGATGCTCGTTCTTCTTCATATACTCCAACTTCTCGGATTATTTGCTCATCATACAGATTGAATAAGTATGGTGAAAGGATAAGCCTTGATGCACACCTTTCTTGAATTTAAACCACACAATATCCCCTTGTTCTGTTTGAACATCTGCCTCTTGGTCTAAGTACAGGTACCTCATGAGCACAAATAAGTGTTCTGGAATTCCGTTCTTTGAAATGTTATCCATAATTTTTAAGCTCCACACAGTCGAGTGCCTTTGCATAGTCAATAAGACAGAGGTAAACATCTTTCTGGTAGTCTCTGCTCTCAGCCAGGATCCATCTGACATCAGCGATGATCCCTCGTTCCAAGTCCTCTTCTGAATCCAGCTTGAACTTCTTCTGGAAGTTCACTGTGGATGTACTGCTGCAATCGCTTTTAAATGATCTTCAGCAAAATTTTACTTGCATGTGATATTAATGAACTATTTTGATAATTTCCGAATTCTGTTGGATTAACTTTATTTGGAATGGGCACAGATATGGATCTCTTCCAGTTGGTTGGCCAGGTGGCTGTCTTCCAAATTTCTTGGCATAGACTAGTGAGCTCTTCTAGTGCTGCATCTGATTGTTGAAACATTTCAGTTGGTATTCCATCAATTCCTAGAGCCTTGTTTTTTGCCAATGCCTTCAGTGCAGCTTGGACCTCTTCCTTCAGTACCATAGTTCTTGATGATATGCTACCTCCTGAAATGTCTGAACATCAACGAGTTCTTTTTGGTACAGTGACTACATGTATTCCTTCCATCTTCTTTTGATGCTTCCTGTGTCGTTTAATGTTTTCCCCATAGAATCCTTCAGTATTGCAACTTGAGGCTTGAATTTTTTCTTCAGTTCTTGCGGCTTGAGAAATGCTGAGAGTGTTCTTCCTTTTTGGTTTTCTACCTCTAGGTCTTTGCACGTATCATTATAATACTTTATTTTGTCTTCTCGAGCTGCCCTTTGAAAACGTCTATTCATCTCTTTTACTTCATCATTTCTTCTTTTCGCTTTAGCTACTCATCGTTCAAGAGCAAGTTTCAGAGTCTCTTCTGACATCCATTTTGATCTTTTCTTTCTTTCTTGTCTTTTCAATAACCTCTTGCTTTCTTCATGTATGATGCCCTTGATGTCATTCCACAACGTGTCTGGTCTTCCGTCTTTAGTGTTCAATGTGTCAAATCTATTCTTGAGATGGTCTCTAAATTCAGGTGGGATATACTCAAGGTTGTACTTTGGCTCTCGTGGACTTGTTCTAATTGTCTTCAGTTTCACCCTGAATTTGCATATGAGCAATTGATGGTCTGTTTCACAGTCAGCCCCTGGCCATGTTCTGACTGATAATACTGAGTTTTTCCATCGTCTCTTTCCTCAGATGTAGTTGATTTGATTCCTGTGTATTTTATCTGGCGAGGTCCACATTTATAGTCACCGTTTTTGTTGGTGAAAAAAGGTATTTGCAATGAAGAAGTCACTCTTGCAAAATTCTATCATGCAATCTCTGTCATTGTTTCTGTCAGTAAGGCCATTATTTTCCAACTGCCAATCCTTCTTCTTTGTCTTCACCTTCCACATTCCAGTCACCAGTAATTATCAGTGCATCCTGATGCATGTTTGATCAGTTTCAGAGAAGTTGGTAAACAGCTTCAATTTCTTCATCTTTGGCCTTAGTGGTTGGTAAGTAATTTTGAATAATAGTCATATTAACTGGTCTTCCTTGTAGGCATATGGATATTATCCTATCACTGACAGCATTGTGCTTCAGGATAGATCTTCAAATGTTCTTTTTGATGACGAATGCAATGCCTTTCTTCTTCAATTTGTCATTCCCAGCAGAGTAGACCATACGATTGTCTGATTCAAAATGGCCAAAACCCGTCCGTTTCAGCTCACTAATGCCTAGGATATCAATGTGTATGCGTTCCATTTCATTTTTGATGATTTCCAATTTTCCTATATACATACTTTGTACATTCCACGTTCTGATTATTAATGAATATTTGCAGTAGTTTCTTCTCATTTTGAGTTGTGTCACGTCAGCCAGCAGAGGTCCAGAAAGCTTGACTCCATCCACGTCATTAAGGTTGACTCTACTTTGAGGAGGCAGCTCTTGCTTTGTCGTATTTTGAGTGCCTTTCAACCTGAGGGGCTCATCTTCCGGAACTATATCAGACAATCGTCCACTACTATTCATAAGGTTTTCACTGGCTAATTCTTTTCAAAAGTAGACTGCCAGGCCCTTCTTCCTAGTCTGTCTTATTCTGGAAGCTCAGCTGAAACCTGTCCACCATGGGTGACCCTGCTGGTATTTGAATACCGGTGGCATAGCTTCCAGCGTAACAGCAACATGCAAGCCCCCACAGTACAACAAACTGACAGATGCATGGGGGTCTTTCTGGCTACACAACAGTAAATTGTCAAAATGGAAGTTAGGTCAGTTTGCAAAGCCCAAGCTCTTAACCGTGCCTCCATTGTTCACTGTGTATTTAGAGATAGACTAACCGATCTGTTAGAGGTCTTGCAGACCTGGTGTCTGGTAACAGAATTAAACAACAAAAAAACCAGCCAGTTACTGCCAAGTCAGCTCCAGTTCATGACGACTACATTTGTGTCAGAGACAAACTCTACTCCATAGCATTTTCATGGCTGATTTTTTTAAAGTAGATCACCAGGCCTTTCTTCCAAAGTACCTCTGGGTGGACTCAAACCTACAGCCTTTTGCTTAGCATCCAAGTGTGTCAACAATTTGCACCACCCAGGGCTAAATAAGGATCATCCGGAAACTTGTTAAAGGCACAGATTGCAGATCTCCCTATTGGAGATTCTGATTCTGGGTCAGGGCCCAGGTATCTTACTTGATTGAACAGTTCTTTTAGTGATTCTTATGTGCAGCTTGTTTGAAAACATCGAATACAGATAACATGAATTAATACTTCCCAAAAGGAGTTAGAGTAGAATAATTCTAAGTCTCTTTTCAACCTGAGATTATTTTAATTTTTCAAGATATTATTAAGGACTCATAAGCCCAGAGAAGCTGACCATCTGGAATGAGGTTGAGCAGATAGACCCAAGCTATTTGCAAAAAAGGACTACAGGTTTAAAGATGTTTTTTAAAAGCACTGCTCACTACACCCTCCTATTGGAGAATGATAATCCACTGCAATATGTTAAAGACTGACAACCTGTTTAATTTAATTTAACCCAGGATTTCCCAGACATAAGTTACCACTAACTTCCTTTTTCTTGTAACACCTATTAATTCCGTAACAATCCTTATTCACAGTTTAAGCACAAATATTCAGAGGGCTGTACAAGCAACTATTGTCAGGACTTTGGGGCTATACTATGTTAATCTTTTGCTTCCCAGACCCTCTGTTCTACTCATCTTGTGCCTCTCTGCCCTTGTCCAGCTACCTGATTGCACAATGACCAACCTTGTCAGCTACAACACACTCTTCCCTTCCCCTTTGCCCTTCACTCATTTCAAACTGAACTGGAACCTGTCAAGCTGTTTAAATTTTCTCAGCTGACATTTCATGATAGCTGATTCAAATGTTTGAAAAGTGTAAATGGAGACAATAATAGGCCAAGAGCTTAGTTTAACCTCTATTTAAAGAAACAAAAACAGAAAACCCTTGCCATCGAGTGGATTCTGACTCATAGCAACCCTATATATAGGACTGAGTAAAACTGCCCCATAGTGTTCCCAAGGCTGTGATCTTTAAGGAAGCAAACTACCACATCTTTCTCCCATCAAGTAGCTGGTGGGTTTGAACTGCTGACCTTGTGGTCAGCAGCCAAGCACTTAACCACTGTGCCACTAGGGCTCCTGTGAGTATGAGTTAACACCTATAGCTGTCTTCAAACATTTCAGAAGCAGTCCTGAGAAACAGGAAGTAGGTCTGGCCTATGTTCTTCCAGGGTGCAGAACTAGCACCTTTGTGAAGGAACTTAGCACTATCCAGTATTGGAATGGACTGTCCCATAAACTGGTAGTGAACCACCCATCTCATGACATTTTCAAGCAGTGGCTGGATGACCATTTTTCAGAGGTTTTTTTTTTTTTTTTAATTTTATTAGTGATTGTATTTTTTTTCTAGAGAATTCTTTCTTAATGCAAAAAAAGGAAATAAAAATGTGAAAAACACAAAGTGTTAAAATCACTCCAATCTCATCACCCAGAAATAACTCTCGTTAAGATTTATACTCATTTCTTTCCCAGCTTTCTATGAATAATAAAATATTACTCAAGATACACTGATTTGTTGCCTGCTTTTCAGAGGTTATCTTAGAGTGATTCTTGTAGAAGTTTGGGCTGTTGTTAGATGCCATCAAGTCAGTTCTGACTAATGGTGACCCTATGTACAACAGAACGAAACACTGTCTGGTCCTGTGCCATCCTCACAATCTTTGTTATGCTTGAGCCCATTGTTGCAGCCACTGTATCAATCCATCTCTAGGAGTCTAGAGAGTCTAGACTTTTTAAAGAGATTGCATATTCTTTACAGAATATTTGCTTTGGGTGAACTGATTAAATCATATATCCAGTGGCTTTAGTATAATTAGTGTGGTCTGGTAAATAACTAAAGCAATGGCATACCAGTATGACTGCTGAAATATTCAAAGCCAGAATCAGTAACTGCTCCTGAGGATGGGGAATTGTATGCACCATTTAAACATATGTCCCATGCCAAATGAATTTGCAATTTCATTTCAATAGTTTAGCCACTTGACTAACTTATTGAAAAGGCATTATGGGAGAATTCATAAACACAGTTTGTACTTGGGGAAATGGTAAAACATTTAAATTGCCTATTTTAAAAGCAAGTCAAACTAAATGCTTGTTAATAGGTAATGTATCATATGTTGGGGGGGTGTTGTCATATTTTTTCTTTCCCACTAGGAGCATATTCCTGCAGATGAAAATGGAAATATGTGATTTGCTACAGAAAAGATAACTTCATTAAATAAAAATGAGGGATACTCCTAATGTAAAAATGAGGGTTGCCTATGTTGAGATCTTTTTTCACATTATTTGCTAATGAGTTAGTGATTCGAGTTTTGACTGATCAGAACAAAAAGATCTTTGTATAATGGGTTTTTTTTTTTTTTAGTATCAGGTAATTTGAAGGAAGATAAAGTCATCCTATTGTAATAAACCTAGCTGTGCTACTTTGTAAAAAAGCTAAAAATTTTATGGCTGATCTTAGTGTTGGCAAATCATCAAACAGCTCTAGGCAGACGTATTAATAGAATTTTACATGGAAGCAAGTGAAGGGGTTATACAAAGAATTAGTAGCAGAATGAGGAGAGAGAAGCTTCTCTCTGGGGAAGTGCTCCCTGTCAGGTCCTGGGCAAGTGGAGTTTCACCTTTGTTTTTAAAAAAAAAAAAAGGATAATTTATAGTTAATTTTCTGTAAATAGAAAGAAGGCGCAGAAATGTCACCAGCAAGAATCAATGGTCATCGTGATGAAGACAGAAGAAAATCAACAGTTTTAGCTTGAAACTGTGACTCTTAGAAACACTCTGAAGGTGCCAGGTAAGTATCCTTGGAATGACCTGAAGGATGTCAGATGATCAAAGGTAAATGGGCACCTTTAATACAAGGATAGGTCTTATTCAAGTTTATAACTTCATAATCCAGGGAAACAGCAAGCCCTCAATAAATGCTTGTTGAGTAAATGGATGGATGGTTTTTTAGGCTTTAAAATTTAAAGTCAAAGTGAAGAAATAAAATATTTGGACAGTATGATTAGCCAACACAACAATTCAAGGGTTTACTAATAGAGCAGAAATGGAAGGGAAATGTTGTAAAACTTGAAATGAGCAGTTTTCAGCATTATGAGATCTTATAAGAGAGAAAGCATCAGAAAGGAGCCATATTATGGGAGGAGACAGAAGAAAGCAATTAATCTCTTAATTTTTTCTAGACTACCGAAAGAGTGAATTCAAAGATATCACTCTTTTCTTTCCTCTTAAATTAGAATAAACTTAAAAGAACACAGTCATCTTTTGAGATACTATCAGTCTATAACTTTATTACACTAAAATTGCTTACTGATATTTCCATTTCCATATTATTTTCAGAGAACTATGAATTCAGATTATTCAATAAATGTCTGATTTTTTTAAATTTTAGATAACAATGCCTACCAATTTAAAATGAGTCAGACAAAATAGGATGTGAACAAAATAATGAAATTAGAAATGATAAATTATAGAAAAGTGATAAGTAATGAAAATTTGTATCATCTCTTTAAAAAAAAAACCCCACTGCCATCCAGTCAATTCCAGCTCATAGTGATCCTATCATAAAGAATAGAACTGCCTCACAGGGTTTCCAAGCTGTAATCTTTACAGAAGCTGACTGCCACATCTTTCTCCTGTGGAGCAGGTGATGGGTTCTGTCTTACTCATCTAGTGCTGCTATAACAGAAATGCCACAAGTGGATGGCTTTAACAAAGAGTTTATTCTCTCACAGTCCAGTAGGCTACAAGTCCAAATTCAGGGTGTCAGCTCCAGGGGAACACCGTCTCTGTTGGCTCTGGAGGAAGATCTGTGTCATCAAAAGGCTGCGCTCTACTCACATCAGATTACAAAATGGTACACAATCATGCAATACTGGGAATCATGACCTAGCCAAGTTGACAGATATTTTTGGGGGACACAATTCAATCCATGACAGGTTCAAACTGCCAATCTTTCAGTTAGCAGCCCAGGACTTAACCACTTCGACACCAGGGCTTCTCATTTTTATCTAAGTGTATATTTGTAGAATCAGTAATTGTCAAGGATTGAATTGTGTTCCCCGAAAACATCTGTCAAGTTGGCTGGGTCATGATTCCCGCTATCATATAATTGTGTAATCTGATGTGATTTCCTTATGTGTTGTAAATTCAATCATTATGATCTAATAAAATGAATTAGCAGCAGTTATACTGATGAGGTATACAAGACTGGATAGTGTTTTAAGCCAATCTCTTTTGAGATATAAAAGAGAAGTGAGCAGAGACACATGGGAACCTCATACCACCAAGAAAGGAGTGTCGGGAGCAGAGTGCATCCTTTGGACCTGAGGTTCCTGCACAGAGAAGCTCACAGACCAAAAAAGATTGATGACATGGACCTTCCTCCAGAACCAACAGAAAGAGAAAGCCTTCTCCTGGAGCTGATGACCTGGATTTGGACTTGTAACCTACTGGACTGTGAGAGAATAAACTTCTGTTTGTTAAAGCCATCCATTTGTGATATTTCTGTTATAGCAGCACTAGATGACCAAGACAGTAATGTTTACATATGTTGTTGTCATTGCTGTTAGGTGCCCACAAGTTGCTTCCAACGCATAGCCACCCCATGTACAACAGAACGAAACACTGGCTGGTCCTGCGCCATCCTTGCAATCATTGTTATGTTTGAGCCCATTGTTGCAACCACGGGGTCAGTCTATCACATCGAGGGTCTTCCTCTTTTTTGCTGACCCTCTACTTTGCCATGCATGATGTCCTTCTCCAGGAACTGGTCCCTTCCGATAACACGTCCAAAGTAAATGAGACAAAGTCTCACCATCCTCGCTTCCAAGGAGCATTCAGTCTGTACTTCTTCCAAGACAGATTTATTTGTTCTTCTGGCAGTCCATGGTATAATCAATATTCTTCCCCAACACCATAATTCAAAGGTGTCAATTCTTCTTCAGTCTTTCTTATTCATTCAATCGCATATGAGGCGACTGAAAACACCATGGCTTGGGTTAGGCTCACTTTATTGCTTTTTAACACTGTAAAGAGATCTTTCCCAGCAGATTTGACCAGTGCAATGTGTCATTTGATTTCTTCACTGCTGCTTCAATGGGTGTTGATTTTAGATCCAAGTAAAATGAAATCCTTGACAACTTCAATATTTTATCTTTTTATGATGATGTTGCTTATTGGTCCAATCGCGAGGATTTGGGTTTTCTCTATGTCCAGGTATAATCCATACTGAAGGCTGCGGTCTTTGAACTTCATCAGTAAGTGCTTCAAGTTCTCTTCACATTCAGCAAGCAAAGTGGTGTCATCTGCATATCACAGGTTGTTAATGAGTCTTCTACCAATCCTGATGTCCTGTTCTTCTTCATATAGTCCTGTTTCTCGGATTATTTGCTCATCATACAGACTGAATAAGTATGATGAAAGGATAAAACCCTGATGCACTCCTTTCTTGACTTTAAACCACACAATATCCCTTTGTTCTGTTCACACAACTGCCTCTGGGTCTAAGTACAGGTGCCTCATGAGCACAATTAAGTGTTCTGGAATTTCCATTCTTTGAAATGTTATCCATAATTTGTTACTTTCCACAACAGTTGAATCCCTTTGCATAGTCAATAAGACACAGGTAAACATCTTTCTGGTAGTCTCTGCTTTCAGCCATGATCCATCTGACATCAGCAATGATATCCTTCGTTCCAAGTCCTCTTCTGAATCCAGCTTGAACTTCTGGCAATTCACTGTGGCTATACTGCTGCAATCACTTTTAAATGATCTTCAGCAAAATTTTCCTTGCACGTGATATTAATGATATTGTTCGATAATTTCCAGAATCTATTAGATCAACTTTCTTTGGAATAGGCACAAATATGGATTTCTTCCAGTTGGTTGGCCAGGTAGCTGTCTTCCAAATTTCTTGGCATAGATTAGTGAGCTTTTCTAGTGCTGCATCTGTTTGTTGAAACATCTCAATTGGTATTCCATCAATTCCTGGAACTTTGTTTTTTGCCAAAGCCTTCAGCACAGCTTGGACCTCTTCCTTCAGTCCCATCAGTTCTTGATCATATGCTACCTCCTGAAATGTTTGAACATCTACCAGTTCTTTTTGGTACAGTGACTCTGTATATTCCTTCCATCTTCTTTTGATGCTTCTTGCATTGTTTAATATTTTCCCTGTAGAATCCTTTGATATTGCAACCTAAGGCTTGAATTTTTTCTTCAGTTCTTTCAGCTTGAGAAACACCAAGTGTGTTCTTCCCTTTTGATTTTCTATCTCCAGGTCTTTGCACATGTCTTTATAATACTTTACTTTGTCTTCTCAAGCCGCCCTTTGAAATCTTCCGTTCAGCTCTTTTACTTCATCATTTCTTCCTTCCGCTGTAGCTGCTCGACGTTAAACAGCAAGTTTCAGAGTCTCTTCTGACATCCATTTTGATCTTTTCTTTCTTTCCTGTCTTTTTAATGACCTCTTGCTTTCTTCATGTATGATGTCCTTGATGTCATTCCACAATTTGTCTGGTCTTGGGTCATTAGTGTTAAATGCATCAAATCTATTCTTTAGATGGTCTCTAAATTCAGGTGGGATATACTCAAGGTTGTACTTTGGCTCTCATGGAATTGTTCTAATTTTCTTCAACTTCATCTTGAACTTGCATACGTGCAATTGATGGTCTGTTCCACAGTCAGCCCCTGGCCTTGTTTGCGCTGATGATATTGGACTTCTCCATAGTCCCTTTCCACAGATTTAGCCGATTTGAATCCTGTTTATTTCATTTGGCAAGGTCCACGTGTATAGTTGCTTTTGATGTTGGTGAAAAAAGGTATTTGCAATGAAGAAGTTGTTGGTCTTGCAAAATTCTATCCTGTGATCTCTGGTGTTGTTTCTACTACCAAGGCCATATTCTCCTACTACCAATCCTTTGTTTCCAACTTTCACATTCCAATCACCAGTAATTATCAATGCATCTTGACTGAATGTTTGATCAATTTTAGACTTTGGAAGTTGGTAAAAGTCTTCAATTTCTTCATCTTTGGCCTTAGTAGTTGGTGTGTAAATTTGAATAATAGTCATATTAATTGGTCTTCCTTGTAGGCGTATGGATATTTTCTTATCACTGACATTTTTTTTCCTAAATGTAGATTTACAGAGCTAGTTATGTTTATATATAATACTATATTTTATCTGCTAAAGTTGAAACAATATTAGGACATACAGCTAATAAGTGAAAGTCTATACATTTTCTTTTTGACCATTGTATAATGTCAGTATCTCATTGAGCCAAACAATCGCAGAAATTATGTAGTGGTAAACTGAGAGATGAGAACCTTGGCTACTCCAAGGAGGCAGAGGCATTTGGGATCGAGCTGTGTTACCTGAATCTAAATATCAGCTCAGGAAGTACTTAATCTAATCTGCCTGATAATTTTTTTTTTAATTGTACTTCAGGTGAAGGCTTACAGAACGAATAGTTTCTCATGAAACAGTAGTACACATGTTGTTTTATAACACTGGTTAACAACCCCACAACATGTCAACCCTCTAACTTCTCAACCTCTTTTTTTTTTTTTTTTTTGGTGAAAATACACATAGCCAAAGATACACCATTTCAAAAATTTCTACATGCACAGTTCAGTGACATTGACTATGCTCT
>NW_004443938.1:26987459-27012881 GCF_000243295.1 Trichechus manatus latirostris
TCTACATCCTTCTCCAGCTCTGTCCAGAACCCCCTGTTGCGATCCTGGTCAGAGCAGTCAGTGGTGGTAGCCGGGCACCATCTAGTTGTACTGGACTCAGTCTGGTGGAGGCCTTGGTAGCTATGGACAATTAGTCCTTCAGACTAAACTTTTCCTTGTATCCTGTTCTCTTCATTCTCCCTTGCTCCCGAAGGGATGAGATCTGCCTGATAATTCAATGAATCCAAAAAGTTTTTAATATCTACCACTTGTAAAATATGATCTAAATGGGTAGCTTGCTTCCTATTTGGGATGGGTCAGATATCTAGAGCTGATATTGTGCAGAGTGAAGGATGGACCAATGAGCTGTTCCCAAACCAGGCTCATTCTGTGTCTGCTGACTAAAGGAGTTAACACAGTATGAGCTCACACCTGCGCCATATTGAATGTAACTTCCAAATAGCTCTCCTCTTTATTTTTATTACAAAATGGCATTTTTTCTTTCTTCAAATATTGTTTTTTGTTTAATAATAGTTTTCTTTTTTCAGTACTTACCACTATGTGCCAGGCACTGTGCTAAGTACATAAAAGTCATTACTTCATTGAATCCTCCCCTCAGTCTCACTATCTCTGTTTTACAGAGTAAATTGGGGCCCAAAGAAATTGTTATTGGATCAAGTTATTTGCCTAAACTTTCTTTTTTTCCCCCCCTCTAAAATAAGTTTGTGGGATTGGTTTGATTCCTGGGTAATAGTCTATATCTTTAAAGGAGAACTGATTTGATTACAAAAGGATGGGCTCTATTATTATTACTAAATAAGTCAACTGTTTGACTTCTTTCCAGAAGTTTCACTGGCCTTCACTTTACTGACAGTCCACCCTTGTTTATCAAGCCAGAAGTGGGCATACAGTAAAAACCAAGAACTTTAGGATGAATATCAGAAATCTGATTGTGGTTGTCACACTAAATTCCCCACAGAATGAAAAAAAGAAAGCCTCCAGTATTTCCTTCCATCTCACTGAATCAAGGATGCATCTGAGAAGACTGAAGGAAGACAGAGAGAGAGGCAGGAGAAACAACATCAGCCCTTCTTATTGCGGGGAGGTGGGAGCAGAGCAGGATGAAATGCTGAGCACGGTACAGTTCGGTTATAAGACTGTGTTCAAGTGGCATAAATACCTTGGATTCAGTAATATCCCTCTTTTCTAATTGGTAACATTTCATAGTTACCCAATGTTCTTGTATGTAGAGTTTAAAAAGAACATGTTCTAATGCAAGTGTACAGAATAGTATGGGGATTGAGGGGTCAGGTCAGGAGACTTGGGTGCTAGCCACGGGCCTGTGACTGACCAGTTGGGGAACCTTGAAAACCAGTTGCCTTTGAGTCGACTCCAACTCATAGTGACCCCATGAGTGTCAGAGTAGAACTGTGCTCCATAGGGTTTTCAATGGCTGATTTTTCAGAAGTAGATTGCCAGGCCTCTCTTATAAGGTATCTCTGGGTGGAAGTCAGTAAACATTATGTATCTTTAGTGTCCTTTCCAGCTAAATGATTCTAGAACTCCAGGGATATTTTTTATTTAGTTTTCTTTTTCTCAGTTATTAGTTCATCTGCCCCCTGCTCAGATGGCAGATACTAAATTGCTGTCTCTACTTGTCACTCTGCAAGGGATCACATGTACAGTCCTCACAGACCCTAGGAATTCTAAGACATATACCAATACAGAACATCAAATTAGATGATATGAACGAAAATTGACAATAAACCAAAAAAAAAAGCAAAAACCTACAGCCGTTGAGTCGATTCCGACTCATAAGAGATCTTGTCACAGATTGAATTGTGTCCCCCAAAAATATGTGTCAGCTTTTAGGCCATGATTCCCAGTATTGTGTGGTTGTCCTCCATTTTGTGATTTTCCTCTGTGTAATAAATCATAACCTCTGCCTATGGTTAAAGAGGATTAGGGTGGGATGTAGCTCAGGTCACATCCCTGATACAATGTAAAGAGTTTCCCTGGGGTATGGCCTGCACCACCTTTTATCTTACAAGACATAAAAGGAACGGGAAGCAAGCAGACAGTTGGGGACCTCATACTACCAAGAAAGCATTGCCGGGAGCCAAGCGTGTCCTTTGGACCCAGGGTTCCTCCACAGAAAATCTCCTAGTCCAGGGGAGATTGATGACAAGGACCTTCCTCCAGAGCCGACAGAGAAAGCCTTCTCCTGGAGCTGACGCCCTGAATTCGGACTTGTAGCCTACTAGACTGTGACAGAATAAATTTTTCTTTGTTGAAGCTATCCACTTGTGGTATTTCTGTTATTGCAGCACTAGATGACTAAGACAGACCCTATAGAACAGAGTAGAACTGCTCCATAGGGTTTCCAAGAGCACCTGGTGGATTCGAGCTGCTGACCTTTTGGTTAGCAGCGGAACTCTTAACCACTGCACCAAATTAACAATAGGCTAACACTATTAACTTTGGAGTATTTGTTGGTTCATAAACCATATCTGATGATTTCTGTAATTCTGTGGGGTACGTATTATTAGCCCATTATCTAAATGAGGGAGCCCTGGTGGCACAGTGGTTAAAGCATTCAACTGCTCACCAAAAGGTGAGCAGTTCTACCCCATGAGCCCTTCTGCAGGAGAAAGATGTGGCAGTCTGCTTCCATAAAGATTAACAGCTTCGGAAACCTTATGGGGTGTTCTCCTCTGTCCTAGAGGGTTGCTATGAGTCAGAATCAACTCAACAGCAGTGGTTTTATCTAAATGGGAAAACAGACACAGAGAGATTATATAAACATACCAAAATTACTCAACCAATGGATGACTGTCCCATAAATTGAACTATATTCTTCTAATTTAACAAATTAATTTCCTTTTACCATATCATGTTAGTTTTCAGTGGCACAAACACATTGCATTCATTGGAGTTTGGAGTCAAGAGTGAGAGAGAGAAGAAATAGACGTGGAAGTTGTATTTCCAGGTTATCTAAGGCCAGTAATTATGTCTACAGCTAATAGTTAAAATCAACTGAACAGTACCTAACAACAATAATAACAATAGCATCAGCAGAGGAAGCCCTTGAGCTTACGTTGGTCATCAAAGGGATTTTCAGAAAAAACATTCCTTAAATAACAGACTACATGCAATCTTTACTAGGGAAACATGGGCTTATTTCCAGCAGAGTCTAGATATTTCTTTTTTCCCCTGCTAAGACTTCAAAGCTGGTGGCAAAATAACTGAAAGATGTCAAGCATGCGATGTTGATGACAGACTGGATGGGACCTCTTGGACTTACCTCATCTCAAGGCAATGAGGCAAGATGCTGAGGAAGCAGAGCTTCAATGATAAGGGTGGTGATGCCTGTCCAATAATAGAAAAGGTACTGTTGTATAGGGACTGGCATATGCTGGAAGGTAAGACATTCTAATCACCACATCACAATTCCCTCTTCCATTAGAGAGTAGAAAAGCAAAACAAAACAAAAACCAGTTGCTGTGGAGTTATTTCTGACTCACAGCAAGCTCATGTGTTGTCAGAGTAGAACTGTGCTCCATAGGGTTTGCAATAGCTGATTTATTGGAAGTAGATCACTAGGCCTTTCTTCTGAGGCACTTCAGGGTAGACTCAAACCTTCAACCTTTCAGTTAGCATCAGGTGCTTAACTGGGTGCACCATCTAGAAGTTCAAGCAAATAGATTGCTGAAACTTTTGACACAATCCAATCCACTCAACCCATTCAATAAGGTCACATTCGCTCTCTCCACTTAATAAAGACGTGTGCATTGCCAATCCTTCTTAAGAGCTTTCTTTAGGAGACAGAAAATTAAAAGAGAAAGAGTACCCCTGTGAAATCTCTTCTCTGATAATGGAATGTGAGTTGAAGTGGTTCTGGAAAGCCTTGTACAATAATATTAAAAAAAAAGACACCCAAAATGAAGGGAGCTTGACTGCAGCAGACTAGGCTATTCGTATCAGCTCAGTACAACCACATTCTTTTTTCTCTCATTGTTTTGGATTGAATTTTGGCCAAAAGATGATTTATTTTCTCCAGGAGGAGCCAGACAAGACAACAAACCAAGCTAAGATGGTGCAAGAAAAGTCTCCCATAAAGAGCCTCATTCACATTAAATTGGTCCTGAGGAAAAAAACGTTGCTTTACGAGCCTAGTGTTCAGCCTCCTCCCCCTGGGCCAGCACCTGGATGGTGATAATCACCTCCAGCTGACCCGTAATCACCTAGCTTGGAGTGGATCCACTCAGCTTATGTACCACCAAACGGATTCAACTGAAATTCAGATGTGCTAAAATTAGAACAGCAAGGGACCCGCAGCAAGTAACATTCTCTAGATGATTCATCAGAAAGATTAAACTCAGCTAGATTAGAAGGTCTGCTTGCCAGAGCAATTGCTATCTTATTTTTGTGGATATGAAATTTCATCTGCCTCTAAAATGCCAGAAAATGAGCAATTCTGTTGAAAGCCACATGTATCTAGGAGATTGAAAGATGGCTTTCTGAGCAAAAACTGGCCCCCTAGCCAGAGGCTAGGGCCGTGATTCCAGCAAGCAGTGCCAATAGCAGATGGGATCACTCAGCTGTACCACACTGAGAGGGGAAAAGACTATTTCACTAATTCACAAAATACCATTACCCGTCAGACAGATGACAACGCTTATTGACTTACCACCGTGCGCAAACACTGTCCGATACGCTGGGAGGTGAGGTCACAATATCGAAGATACAGCCCTTGAAATGAGGGAACCCCTGTGGTAATTAAAGGGACAACGGAGTGTGGACGAAAGCAGACCTGTGCAATGAGAGCCGTATGGAGGCTCAACTCTTCTATTAACTTGCTGGGTGACTTCGGACAACTTGCTCAATGTCTCTGAGCCCCAGTTTTCTCATCAGTAAATAGGAATAATATTCGAAGAACAATATTATTCTTAAATGAGATAGTCTTGCAAACTGAAAAGCACTATACAAACGTTAGTTTCTACTTATCAGAAAACCCTACGGAGCAGTTCTACTCTGCACATACGGTGTCTCCATGAGTCGGAATCAGCTCCACGGCAACTAGCAACAACAACAACTTATCAGAAAATAGGACAAAAACATAAAAAGTTTACTGAAGGCTTGAAATCTGATGCATTTGAATTCTTCCTTACCTCCTTTTCCTGCCCAATATGGTTTGCTCACTTTTCCTCAGCCCACATGGAGTACCATCAGGGTGCTCTCCAGAGTGCAGTTACTAAAATAGTGTTCACTTTAGAGCTAGGTAGACTCCTGGGTGGTTAAGCACTTGGCCACTAACCGAATGGTTGGAGGTTCAAATCTATCCAGAGGCACCTTGGAAGAAAGTCCTGGTGATCTATTTCCAAAAGATCACAGCCATTGAAAACTCTATGGGGCACAATCTCACTCTGAAACACGTGAGGTCATCATGAGTCAGAGGCAGCAGCTGGTTTGGTTGTTTGATACAGAGCTAGGTGTTCCAAGCCTTAAGGCAAGCGATGTTTTAAAACACTGTCACTAACAGGAGCGTTCTGCAAAAACACTATATGTAGCTCTTTGGTAAGAAGCCCTGTTGACATCACGGTTAAGAGTTTGACAGCTAACCGAAAGGTTGAAAGGTTGACATTTCGAACCCACCCAGCTGCTCTATAGGAGAAAGACCTGGCCATCTGCTTCCATAAAGATTGCAGCCTAGAAAACCTTATTGGGCAGTTCTACTCTGTCACATGGGGACACTATGAGTCAGAATTGACTTGATGGAACAACAATAACATAGCTCTTTTGTTACCTGTTCCTTGTATTAACTTCCAAACTGTAAGGGGAAAGGAACAGATTTGACGAGCAGGTGTTTGCATCAGAGATTAGAGGAGAATCTCAGTTTGGGACCTTGCCATTCCGTTAATTGAACACAGTATGCCCTACCTGCGCTCACTCACCCAGATAAGCAGGGCTTTGAACTGGTTTTGCGTTGCTAACAATTTCCCAGGAGACGCTGATGCTGCTGGTTAGGGACCAATTCTGAGAACCACTAGTAGAGCAATGGTTCTCAAAGTTTATTATACATAAGAATCACCTGAAGAGTGTGTTAAACTGTAGATTCTAATTCAATATATCTGGGGTGAAAATGCAAATTCTCAGCAGGGGTTCGAACCGGAATGAACTGGTTCGAAGTCCTGCAGATAGGTTTTTCCAAGGATGACCGTTTTCCCATGAAAAAGTTCTGCTTTGCTGTGGAACGAAGGTTAATTAGCCAACCAACCAAACCTGTTGCCGTCGAGTTGATTCCAACTCATAGTGACCCTATGGGACAGAGTAGAATTAACCCCTAGGTTTCCAAGGGGCGGCTGGTGGATTTGAACTGCTGAACTCTTGGTTAGCAGACAAGCTCTTAACCACTATGCCACCAGGCAGGGCTCCATTTAAAGGCCTAGAATAATGGAGGGAACAAAGTGAATGTTTTCTCAGTTGTGTGTAAATAAGCCAGGAATATTTATATCTTCTCAATTTGTTGTCAATTTACATAAGTGAAAGGTAATAGATAGCATGCCAAAGACTTATTGAAATGGATTTCCAAAGGAAAGGGCCACACCCTACTTTGCTTGGGAAGGTAAATTCTGAATCAGGGACTCATCCATTTTGGACATTTTTGTAGTTGAGATCCCATACAATCAGGTTCTTAAAAATTAACAAGTTAAATCTGGTTATTTAAAAGATAGTGGAAACCTAACTTAGTGGGAAAATACGGAGTTGAAAGATCAAATGGTATTTTCAGCTCTGTCGATTACTCTACGATGCACCAATATATTTTGAGTGAACAACTAAACCCATGATGACCTTGGGCGAGACACCTGACCTTTCTCAGCCTCAATCATCACATCTATGGGAAGGGGCCACTAATATTTGCTCCATTCTTTTAGCTCTCAGGGACACTGTGAGGACAAATAGGAAGCTATTTGAGAACAGTGTCCTTCAGAATAAATGTTCTGATTAACTAAGTTTTGCAATATTGATGATATTGAAAAATGTATTGCCTATCACAGGTAAGGGAAGTATCTTAGTCCATCTTAGCCTCATGTTTCCAATCAGACATGCTTCTGATACAGTGGGGAAAAACTGCTGTTAAAAAAATACTAAATTCTTCTCTGAGAGCTCTGTATAAAAAACCAAAGGCTAGTTGACCTTTCAGTCCTTATACCAACATGAGGAAAGGCCATTTTGTAAGGCAGAGGAAACACAATGTCACGAGCGTGTGAGTAATGACAGAATCCAAGGACGTTTTATTTTCAATGGCACTGTGCGCTCTCTCGGTTTTAGCAAGGCCTACCACTTATCACTCTAATAGAGTAAGTGAATTATTTCCCAAGACAGAACTTCACACTGACATTCCTAGGAGGTTACAAAATGCACAGGACAGAAAAGCAAGTAAGATCCTACTGTCTGAGGTGTCATGCCAACATAATTTATTGGAGAACTCACACACAACCACCTTGACAATAACCAGGACCCAGAGCCATGTGTCAACCCTCTGCAGCTCCCTGTTCTACATTATGTGTGAAAACACCCAGCACAGTTCTCGGACTTAGTAGATGTTCAATTGACACTCCTTGATACTGTATCTGATTTCTTACACTTCTGTCTTAGTTATCTTGTGCTGCTATAACAGAAATACCACAAGTGAGTGGCTTTAACAAACAGAAATTTATTTTCTCACAGTTTGTTGTTGTTGTATGTACTATCAAGTCGATTCCGACTCACAGTAACACTATATGACAGAATAGAGGTGTTCCATAGGGTTTTCTAGACTGTAATCTTTACGAGTGGGAGAGGAGAAGGAGCCCTAGTGGCCCAGTGGTTAAGCACTCATCTGCTAACCTAAAGTTCAGCAGTTCAAACCCAGCAGCCACTCCATGGGAGAAAGATGTGGTGGTCTGCTTCCATGTAGATCACAGCCTTGGAAACCCTATGGGGCAGTTTTACTCTATCCTGTAAGGTCTCCATGAGTCAGAATTGACTCCACGGCAATGGGTTTCATTTTGGTTTTTTTGGTTTAATCTTTATGGGAGCAGATCACCAGGACCTTTCTCCAGTGGAGCAGCTGGGTGGGTTTGAACCACCAACTTTGGGTTAGCACTAGGCACTTAACCACTGCACCATCAGGGCTCCTTTTTCACAGTTTAGGAGGCTAGAAGGTACCAGCTTCAGAGCCCCGGCTCTAGGGGAAGACTTTCTCTCTCTGTCGGCCCTGGGAGAAAGTCGTTTTCTCTTTTCAGCTCTTGTTCCTTGGTTCCTTGGTGATCTTCATGTAGCATGGCATCTATCTTCCCCCATTTCTGCTTATTTCTCTGTGCCTGATCTGCTCGGTTTATATCTCAAGGGTGATTGGCCTAAAACATGTCCTACACTGATATGGCCAACATTGACATAACAAAGACAACCCTATTCCCAAATGGGATTATATCCACAAGTATAGGGGTTATTGTCTTCATCATCTAGTGCTGCTATAACAGAAATACCACAAGTGGATGGCTTTAACTAACAGAAATTTATTACCTTACAGTCTAGTAGCCTACAAGTCCAAATTCAGGGCCTCAGCTCCAGGGAAGGCTTTCTCTCTGTTGGCTCTGAAGGAAAGTTCTTGTCATCCATCTTCACCTGGACTAGGAGTTTCTCTGCACAGGTACCTCAAGGTCAAAGGATGCGCTCTTCTCCTGGTGCTTCTTTCTTGGTGGTATGAGGTTCTCAACTCTCTGCTTGCTTCCCTTTCCTTTTATCTCTTGTAAGATAAAAGGTGGTGCAGGCCATGTACCCCAACGAAACTTCCTTTACATTGGATCAGGGATGTGAGCTCAGTAAGAGTGTTACAATCCCACCCTAATCCTCTTTAACATAAAATTACAATCACAAAATGGAGGACAACCACACAATACTTGGAATCATGGTCCAGCCAAATTGATACACACATTTTTTGAGGGACATAATTCAATCCATGACAGTTAATGATTTACAACACATATTTTGTGGGGACACAATTCATTTCAGGAGCTCTGGTGGCATAGTGGTTAAGATCTCGGCTGCTAATTAAAAGGTCACTGGTTCAAACCCACCAGCCACTCCATGGGAGAAAGATGTAGAAGTCTTCTTCCATAAAAATTTACAGCCTTGGAAACCCTGTGGGGCAGTTCTACCCTGTCCTATAGGGTCTCTATGAGTCAGAATTGACTTGATGGCAGTGGATTTCAATTTTATCCATTACAATCTCCTCATTCACCATCTACTCAGGTTGAATGTCCGTTTTGAAAGATCAAGTTTCATTGCTTGTTCAAGAAATTTTTACACATTAGAAATCTTCTGAGAATTTAATGTGCACAAGGACATGGAGTTGATAGGCTTGAACACAGACATTGTGTTATGGAAAGGACAGCTGCAAACTTAATCACTTGAGCAATCTTATGCTTCAATCTCAACATGGAAGAACTCCTCCCATGTATCTGAAAGAATGGCTATGAAACCAACCAAGCAGCTGCAATGACTTCCCAGAGGCCAGAGGTCACAGTCCCTGACTGTCCAGTGTTCGATGACGACTAAGGACCCACTGCAATGACAGCCCCAAAATAGAGGAGGTAAGTGCCTCTGTGCTGGATTTAAAGGTTCTGTTTCTCCCTTTGGACTCCCTGAGTGATGTAAATAGTTAAGCTCTCAGCTACTAACCCAAAGTTTGGTGGTTCAGATCCACCCAGAGGTGCCTCTGAAGAAAGGTCTGGCAATCTGCTTCTGAAATATCAGCCACTGAAAACCCTACGGAGTGCAGTTCTACTCTGACACAGATGGGGTCGTCATGAGTCAGAATCAACTCAGTGAGACACAGCCCCACAGTGTTCTTTAAAAACCCTGTTTCCTTTGCTGGGCTTCCTTCCCACCCCAGCTTTGCATTTGAATTCTGCTTTTGCTTGGAAGTTATATGTAAACCCCATTGCGCCTGCATAGTATGATTTAAGAATGTTGCCATCATAACTTGTATGAACTCCCTACTTGTAAACCCCTTTACAAGTAACTTGCCTGCCCATATTTGGCGAGCAGTCTTGGCATGATGAATTGACATTTCCGGGAACATCAGTGGCAATGGGTTTGGTTTATTTATTTATTTTTTACTTCTACCTTCACTGTCCTCTACCCAACAGATGCCCAAGACTTTTATTTAGTTTAAAACCTTAAGTTTTTAACTATATACCTGGATTTTATTTAGAAGTTTTTGTTGTTATTGTTTAGTTAATTAGTTGCCTTCTCTTTTATTGATGCCAGCACTGGCTTGCGTGTTGTTGTGACGCTGAAAGCTATGCCACCAGTATTCCAAAGACAAGCAGGGTCACCCACAGTGGGCGGGTTCCAGTAGGGCTTCCAAACTAAGACAGACTGGAAGAAACATCCTGGCAATCTACTTCCAAAAGTTAGCCAATGGAAATCATATGGATAACAACAGAATATTGTTTGGTATACTGCTGCAAGATGAGCCCCGAGGTTGGAAGGCAACACACAACACCAACGATGGGCTTCAACATACCACCCATCACGGAGATGGCGCAGGACCAAACAATGTTTGGTTGTTACACACAAGGTCTCCGTGAGTCAGAGCAAAATCAACAGCAACTAACAACAGCAACTTATGTTGATGACTTATGAAATTTCTATCCGTTTACATTATTGCCTTCCTCTTCTTATTAGCATATGTTGATTTTATTATTTTGACTTTTGAGGCACTAATAAACATCAAAAGTTGATCGTTATATTAAATTCCATAACATCAAGCTGTTGATCCTGATGTAAATAGAGGAGAACGACCCTTACAGCATGATGGATTTTGTAGGGTGACGCGTGCAAGAACTATTTAAAACTTATGATAAATAAAGCACCAAAATGTCATTGGACTGTAGTCAGGATTCATTTGCAATGCTCCATGGGCTAAGCTGACATTAGGTGACCTTTCTGAACTTGCCATCTACAAGGCATGAGCATTTCTCAGGGTGTCAAACACCGATTAATAAAATCTCTGGGAAAGCAAAACACTGAACTCCCCACCACTTTCCAGGGCTTGCTAGCCTGGATAAAACAATGACACATTGGACAATAGTAGTGGTTGCCTCTTTTGGATCGGTGTAAGCAGTGGCAATGAGCCTGTAGTTGTCATGAATCCAGAGGTTGCAATAGGAATATTTGAACAAACGGCCATCAGTGTTTGACAGGGATGGGGAAGTGGGGTCTGAGTGTATTCATAAAGAAGCCTTACTCCTAGTATGCTAACACTACATGCTTTCATATGTGTTTGCAACTAGGTATTGATAGGCTTTAGAAAACACAGCAAAAAAGCCTTACCCGGGAGGCATGAGATGGGGAGATAGTGACCTGAGCGTCCTTCCCAATTTTAACCTAGAAATCCTGATCAGCCTACCATACTGCACCTCCTTTGTTTTCCTGCTATCTTCCTGCCTTGCTTCTTTAAAATTCTGTTTTAGGCTCCTTGTCCTTTCCTCCCTTTTGAATAGATGTTTGCTGAGCACCTACTATGTGCCAGATACTGTGTTAGATTCTGGAAGATAGAAAGGTGCACAAGAGAAGTTTCCTGCCCGCAGGGAGACACAGTCCAGGGTAGATGTTATCTCCTTTACTCTTCACAGGAGCCATGGTGGTGCAATACTTAAGTGCTCAGCTGCTAACCAAAAGATCAGTGGTTCAAACCCACTAGCCACTCTGCTTCCATACTGCTGAGGCAGGCGGCCTCAGAGCCCAACCCTTCTAAGAGACACTTGCTCTGGCTTATCCTCCTACACCAAGCCGAATAAGCTACACTTTCTTCTGAAATTGTCCTTGAAAAGATAACCACAGAACGGGGCCGTAGAAAGCCTCAACCCACCTCTGAATGGAGACTTACCATCCTAATGAAAGAAAATCAATCTCTTCCTCTACCCTGGGGGATCGAACCCTTGTCTAAAGAAAACGTATAGTCATCCCCAAGCTCTGAGTGCCTGCATGAAGGTCAATCCTGAGTATTCATGATGAATTTACATTTCCTTGTCTGGTCTTTCTAAAAGCTCCCCACCCCATCCCTAAGCTGCCCTCAAGCAGTCTTGGAGGCAACAGCCCCAATTGCTCCTTTCCTTGCACAATGAAATAAACACGTCTCTCTGATCTCCCACCTCGGCCTCTTGTTTATTGGCTGTAATAAGTCATGCAGAGCAAAACTTGGGGTTTTCACCTGGCAACATTGCTATGAGTTGGAATCTGCTCAATGGCAATGGGCTTTTTGTTTGTTGTTTTTTTACTTCTCACTATAACCCTGGAAGGAAGGCATTATTTTCTCAATCACAAATGAAGAAACTGGGATTCAGAAAGCTTAAGGACTGTCCCCAAAGTAATGCAGCTGGTGTGAGGTGCAGCAGAGGCTGATCCAAAGCCCCTGAGCTTCTCCACCCAGACTCGGTTCCCTGGACTCTCCTCTTCCCATTACTCTGTCCTTGTTCTTCACTTACTTCTTCCTCATCTCTTTTCTATTCAACTCTTAACAATTTCACTCCACTTTTCCCTTAGAAGGAGACAGACCATTATTTTTAATTGATAAAAGTCCATTCGTTCCCAGCCAAGTTGCTGGAAACTCTGTGAGAAGAGCAAGTCTTGGTATTGGCCCAGGCTTCCACAGATGATCATGGAAACCAGACCTCAAAGGGACTTGGAAAAAATTATACCCATTCCTTAATGGACTACTGCCTAATTTCCATTAGATCTGTCTGAATGTTTTGAAGATTCCCTGGGTGATGCAAAGAGCTCAGCAGCTAAATGAAAAGTTGGAGGTTCAAGTCCACCCAGAAGCAATTTGGGAGAAAGACCTGGCCATCTACTTCCGAAAAACCAGCCTTGAAAACCCTGAAGAGCACGGTTTTATTCTGATGCACAAAGGGGTCACCATGAGTCGGAACCAACTCCAAGGCAACTGATTTTCTGGATTGTTTTGGGGTTTGTGGGTATAGGAATCAGATCCCTATTCCTAACACAACGTCCACCCCCCTTCTTTGTTCCAAGACAGTAATCTCACAAGCACCTTCCCTGGACCCATTATTAAGAACTGAGAAATGTTTTGCCAAAGCAGAGCTGTGTATAACAGGCCAGGGTGGGGGCAGGAAGACCTTCCCCACAGAAGCAAGAACAGAACACCTTCATTCATGCATAGTGCAAGCTTGCTGTTAACCAACCACAGTATATCAACATTAAAACAACTTTCTTTCAGAAAGCAGTGGGGAGAAACCCTGAAGAATATTAATTCTTTGCTATCATATTAATGAAGAAAATAAAGAAATATAAAATAATAGTAAGATAAGATCAGGGCATCATTCCAGAAGAAAGAGACAGGAAGTAAATCAATCTCTTGGAATCAAACCATAGAGGAAAGAATCCAATTGGAAACAAGCAGGCCTAGAACAGAAATTGATCACTTGCGAAACAGAACAAGACAAAAGAGTAGAAAGCAAAGCTAACAAAGTAAAGTAATGAAACAGAAGGGTAGGGTTAACATTCATGTAATCAGTACCTAACACCCCAGATTAATGACACCTCAGGAAAGAGTGTCTAACTTTTCCATATCGCCAAACACACAATGGGGAAGGACATGAATATCAATCAAAACAAGATAACAATGGAAAAGAATCAAATTTCCCCAGCTTCTCAGTATTAAGTAAAGGGAGTTTATAGAAAAAAAACTGGTGCCTGTCCACCTGTTTCTTCAGAAAGAAAAAAAGAAAACGTCAAAGAGTCAACCGGTGAAAACTTTCCGACAACAATCAAAAGCCACAACATCAACAAGACATTCTACCTAGAAAGACAGGAATCTAGAGGTAGATTAAAAAACAAACAAATAAGAACAACAGCAAAACCTTATCTCTGATTCAATCTGCACCCAAATAAACGATATAAATAGAATGTTTCTAACAGCAGATTGCAAAATTTTCCCCATGATGCATAGCTTTTAAAAAATCATTACTTTTCTTTTATAAGCACTCTAATCTGATTATATATCTTTTACCTTGCTTCCATCTGGATTTATCCTAATCACACATGTAAACAAATGCAAATCAATCCATTTTATGGCCACAAATGATTAGCCAGTTTAAGACTTATTCAGATTTTTTAATAATTTTGGTTCTGAAATATAGATTTGGTTAGTAGAATTTGCAGCAAATTATATTTACAGAGGAAGAAAGCACTTTATCTCCATCAAATAATAGCAGCATGTCCATTTGTTATTTTTAAAATGGTGACAGCAAAATCAATTCTAAGGGGAGAAGAGGAAAATGAGATTCTAAATTCCTCACCATACCGCCTCGGTCCCCTGGACACGCTAATTAGTCTCCCACCTTCTTTTCTTAGGCCTTATAGGATGTTTGCCTGGAGGAAAAATGAAACCAGCAAAACAGAAGAGTAGCAGTGACTAATGACAAGGACAATAGAGAAGTGACAATTCCTTTGAATGGAGCCATTAGCTACATGCTGTTCTCCTGGCTCCAGGCCTCAACATTCTAGCATTTTCAATTGTGTACAGAAATTATGGAGAATTACAGACTGTACATGGGCCCATCCTCGATAATTTGGTATTTGTATAATTAAGGAGGGCATTTCCTTTCTGTCCTGCTTTTCAAGACTAATTGAAACTCAAGAGAAAACAAATAAGAATAGGGCTTCCGCCTTGTTCTGCAGTTTAGAAGAAAATCTTTTAAAAGTTTTGACTAAACCAAATCTGTTGCTGTCAAGTCGATTCTGAATCATAGCAACCCTAGCAAGTATAAAGGACAGCAAAATTCCTTGATAGCTTTGAAAGGCAGTTATTTGCACAGTTTGCGGCCAAAATTTGTTGGTGTTTTTAAAAATGTGAGATATGGTTTTTAAAATAAAGAGGACTAGAGCTGTGAGTCGAAAATCGACTCAACAGAACCTAACAACAACAACAGTGTAACACTTTATTCTTAGGGGGTCCTTGACACAGCATAGAATTAGGATTGAAATCTCACTAGAAAGTACCCACCCCAGGAAAGCATACGGCTGAATCCAAGTCATCAACAACTATAAAGTACCAACACATAAGAAATGCCACCATTATTGCACTATTTTAGGCACATTCTATTCTGTCATAATTTTTTTTAAATCTAAACATTTTTTAACAGATTTTATTTTTTAGAGCAGTTTAAATTTACAGAAAAATTATCCCGAAAATACAGAGAGCTCTTCTCCCTCCTGCAGTTTCCCCTGTTGTTAACATCTTACATTGGTGTGATACATTTGCTGTTGTCGTTAGGTACCCTCAAGTGAGCTCTGACTCATAGTGACCCTATGTATAACAGAACAAAACATTGCCTGGTCTGTGCCATCCTCACAATAATAGATACGTTTGAGCCCATTGTTGTAGCCACTGTGTCCATCCATCTCATTGAGGATCATCTTTTTTCGCCGACCTCTACTTTACCAACATGATGTCCTTCTCCAAGGACGTGTCCACAATATGTAAGATGAAGTCTCACCATCCTCGCTTCCAAGGAGCACTCTGGCTGTACTTCTTCCAAGACAGACTTGTTTCCTCTTCCGGTAGTCCATGGTATATTCAATATTCTTCGCCAACACCAAAATTCAAATGCATCGATTCTTCTCTGGTCTTCCTTTTTCATTGTCCAGGTTTGACGTGGATATGAGGTGATTGAAAATACCTTGGCTTGGGTCAGACACACCTTAGTCATCAAAGTGACATCTTTGCTTTTTAGCACTTTTTAGAGAGGTTTTTTGCAGCACTTTTGCCCATTGCAATAGTCATTTGCTTTATTTTTTATCTTGTTTTATTTTGTTGTTGCCGAGAAAGTCATTTGATTTCTTGACTGCTGCTTCCATAGGCACTGATTGTGGATCCAGGTAAAACGAAATCCTCGGCAACTTCAATCTTTTCTCCATTTATCATGATGTTGCTTATTGGTCCAGTTGTGAGGATTTTTGTTTTCTTTATGTTGAGGTGTAATCCATACTGAAATCTGTAGTCTTTGATCTTCATCAGGAAGTGCTTCAAGTCTTCATTGCTTTCCACAAGCAAGGTTGTGTCATCTGCATATTGCAGGTTGTTAATGAGTCTTCCTCCAATCCTGACTCCTCGTTCTTCTTCATATAGTCCAGCTTCTTGGATTATTTGCTCAGCATACAGATTGAGCAAATACGGTGAAAGGATACAACCCAGATGCACACTTTTTCCGATTTGTTACCATTGTCAAAATAATCAAAGCACAAAGAAATTAAAGCATATGGGGTTTACTTGAGCAGTTAATCTGTATGCATACAAGGAAACATCTCTGTTAAAAAAAAAAAGAGAGAGAGACAGTTTTTTTTTTTTTTCGGTGAGTTATAATGAAGTTTTAAGGAGGAAACAGAGTAGAAAATTGCCCATTGGTTCATGTTAACATGGTTGATTGAATCATGTGTCCCTACTTGAGATCAGCTAAGATCAGATTACTAGGTGGTCCCTGTGACCTGGCTTCTTCCCCCACCCCTGCCCCATACCCTTGCACAAATCCTCAGGTTTTAAAATAATAAAGGCACCTCAACTACTCAGGAAATCTAAAATTTTAGAATTCTCTCTCAGGAAGCAAGAGAAATTACCAAAAGTTCAATTCTTTGCATAAAGTAAACTCTGAGCTAGATTATGGTTATCAGATATCTTTGCCATGAAGAAGAATCTGCACAGCTTCATAGTCTCCACATTATTTCCTTTTTTCTGTTTTTGGGTTATATTCCACAACAGTGACCTCAGCGAATTTTTCTATGCACTCGAGAAATCCGTCAATCTGGGCAATCAGTTTCTTTTTTTTTTAAATATAATTGATGAGCCAATATCGATATTTTATTATTAACTAAAGTCTATAGTTTACATCGGGGTTCATTCTTTGTGTTGTATAGTTCTATCGGTTTTAACAAACACACCACGTCATGCATCCACCACCACCCTTACCATAACCTTTTATTTAAACACCCTGTTGTACTCTTAGGGAAAAATAAAGCGGACTTAAAAGGAAGCACACATACGTGTGCACGTGGAGACACCTTTTAGCTATTTATTTGTATCTTTAACTACATTTTCCAAAATTGACTGAAGAGCTAATCATTTATTGATTTTTTTCACTGCAGAGAGGTCTGGAGTTATTTATGCCTACTGGAATTCTGAAAAGTTATAAATAGTATTAGCAGTAGTTATTTTAGAACTTAGAGTTAAAGCGTCAAATTGACACTTAGGACCTAAACTCAGGGGAAAAAAATCTGTTGCTGTGGAAACTGGTATAGATGCAGCCTCCATATACCTTGAACCTCTCTGTCTCTGAGGGCTAATTCTGACCTGAGGTTAATTTTCTACACACACACACACACACACACACACAACATTTAATTTGAGGGCATGAAGCACCAGGCTCTTACCTGGTGAAGTAACTTATAGCAGCAGTCCCTTACCTATTGCTATATTCAGTGGTGGTTCCTACTTGATGACAAAGTAGCATGGGCCTAGAATCCAATTCTTTTCCTCAGGGAACACCTGCCAAAGACAGCTGTGTCCACATCACTGGTCTCCTGGCCCTTCTACGTGGCTTGTAGGAAACCAGTTGCTGTTGAGTCAACTCCGACTCATGGTGACCCCATGTGCGTCAGAGTAGAACTGTGCTTCACAGGGTTTTCAGTGGCTGTTTTTTCAAAAGTAGATCACCAGGCGTTTTTTTTCTGAGGTGCCTCTGGGTATACTTGAACCTCCAGCCTGTTAGCAGCCAGAGTGTTAACAGTTTGCACCACCCAGGAACCTCCAAGGCCTATAACCTCCTAATATTTAGGTGAATTTAGAGATTCCAGGGCAGGTAGAGGAAGCACCTAGACCTGAACTTCTCTACAAGGAAACCAAGAGCCGCCAAGCTCATTATGCAGCCACCTTGCCAGTTTCTTCCGTATTAATAGACACTCCACATCTCTCCTTACTCTGTATTCTTCCCCTACTAGGTTTACTGTTGATGTTGTTGTTAGGTGCTGTTGAGTCGATTTTCAATTCATAGTGACAGCATGTGACAGAACAGAACTGACCCATAGTGTTTTCTAGGCTGTAATCTCTACAAGAGCAGATTGCCAGGTCTTTCTCCCATGGAGCCTCTGGGTGGGTTTGAACTGCCAGTCTTTCAGTTAGCAGCCAAGCACCTAATCGTTGCGCTACCAGGGCTCCTTTACTAGGAGAAACGAGTATTTTAAAACAAATTTCTGTCATATCTTAGAAAGTGCTTATTAAAATTAATTCTGGTAACAGGTAATTCAACAGTTTAGCAAAGGCAGCTAAGGCATCAGAGTCTTTCCTTGTTCAAAGAAAAGCCCTATAAAGAAGTTATTCAGTTGCCCACATTGGCTAATTCCTATGACCATGTGAACTTCATTCTGACATGCAGAGTAGAAATGGCTATTTGTAGTGGTCAGGACTTTGGGGTTTAGTTTACACTGCTTCCTCCTAACAGAGGAGTCTGGGGTTCTTCCTAGCAAAAGCAATCCCGAAGCTGCTGCTTTCCTGCTTCCTGGTTTTTCAAAATGGTGGAAGGAGAAAATTCAGTACTGAAATATTTTGATCTAGTTCTAGTCTGCTTTAATTTAGAACTTTCCTCTTTGGGGAGCTTTAATTAGCTTTTAATTCCTGTTCTGCCTTTCTCTATCAGGAAAAGAGAAGAGCAAACTAGACCAAAATAAAAATGTATTTTCAACTTCATTTTATTGCTATAGAATGGAAAATTGCTACTAAACGATATATTGAATTTTAATCCATACATTCTTTCTGCACTTACTGACCTAGACTGTAAGAGCAAAATGTTGGTTAGAACCTGTATTTTGAGATTTTTGTAAGTGGATCGACTAACTCTTATGTTTAAAAAATATAAGGTATGATTGATTTTTTATTGCAACGCTTTTGGTTTTTTTGGGTTTTTTTAGTGGCAAAATGGTTAAGAGCCTAGTTGCAAACCCAAAGGAAAAAACCTGGTGACCTGCTTGCATTAGAATTATAGCCAAGAAAACCTTATGGGGCAGTTCTACTCTGCCACATTGGGTCACTATGAGCTGGAATCAACTCAATGGCACCCAGGAGCAGTGTAACACTTGTATTTTTAGGGCACCCTTGACATAGCCTGGAATTAGGCTGAAATAGAAGATAAATATTGTACCATCAAGGGACTTATAATAAAGATAGGGAGAGAAGGCATATGCACAACACTAAATGCAGGCAGTCTCTGGGTTACCAAGTTTGGACTAACGCACAACCTGTAGTTACGAACCAACCCGCGTAAAGCCTATCTGGAAAAAATTGACTTGGTGTTCTGTTTGAAACTCCCACGAGGGACGGCGCTTTTCCCGCCTAGGTGCCGCAGCAAGTCCTTTGGTGGCCGCTGGTGGCGGGCGGGCCCCTGTGACATGGTGCGCCCAGCCTTGGTCAGCAGCAGCCAGCGGAGAGCCCACATGCACCCGCCTCCCTCGGAGCTCGGAATGGGTGGGCCCCACGGTCTGCATCCCCCAAGCACCGCCGCTCTGCTCCGCCTGGCGGGCCTGCAGGTGGTGGTGGTGGGCGGCCCCCGGGACACAGGCACCACACTCTACATGTTGTCCTCCGAGTACAGCCGGTCAGCGCGCAGTGCTGGGCACACAGCCTGGCCTCTGCAGCGTGCCTTTACCCAGCTCTGCTCCACTCCATCCCACCAGGCCCTCTGAGCTGTGCAGCCCGGGCCATCCCAGCACCTCTCTGGGCTTCTCTTTCCCCTCCCTTACACATTTGGGATTGCACTTTTGGCAGTGGTTCTTGGCTTTTTGGTGGCTGGAAGGGGGGGGCGGGGGCAGTCTTAGATTCCTGACCTATGTCCATATGGCTTTTCAGATGTGTGGGAGAACTTCAAACTTGGGGTTCCTTAAGTGTCCTCTTTCCAATCCTTGGCCCCGGGCTTGCTCTTGGCACATCCTGAGCAGCCCTTTCTACCTTGCACCCTGAAGCACGGGCCTCATAGTTTGTGCGTGGGGTTAACAGGTCTGGTGAGGAGGTGATGGGGGAATGATCAATCTGGTCCCAGTACCATCCTACCCAAGCCCCCAGCCCTCACTATGTCTGCTTAGGAGGGTTCAAAACCCAGCAGAAATGCAGCCCGGTGGTACAATGTAGATTTTTTAGTTCAGAGTCTACAGTAAAGTAGCTATTGACTGAGAACTTTGAGTTACTCTAATTTGGGTTTCAAAAAAAGTTCTACTCCTGACTCCTCCAGCTTCTTCCAGAGTCAGGCAGCATTTTCCTCAGTACATTCCAAGTTTACAATGTCCTTTAGCCAGCCTCCCAGGAATAAAATCCAGGCTTCTAATTGCTGAAATCTACAAGAAAAATTAATTCCCAACACATTGTCATGCATAAACATATCTGGGAAGAAAAGTTACTCATGGTCACAATGAAATTTTGGCAGGATTTTTATTACCACGCCATTAGTGGCTGCAAATGGGCAAAACATATGTATTAATAATTGGAGAAATCTCATATGGGATTACATCATCTTCATATGAGCTGAAGTGTATACCCCAATAAAATAAAACTAAATATTATATTTCAGGCAGCAACCTAACTCATTAAAAAATCCTAAATCATGTTGCCTGAAAACCTGGGAGGAAAAAAAAAAACCTGGAAGTTGGCATACAAGTTGGCATACATTTATTCGTACATCCACTGTGGCACTATATAAAGTATGGTGGTTTGGTGTACCACATGAGGGCCCTAAATACTGGTGTCCTAAGGATGTGATCCTTCTATATTTTGGGGTGTGTTTGGTAGATTGAGTCTGAGGGTGTTTGGTGAGGCAGGCAATGAAGTTGGAGAAAAATCTTACAGGGGAAATATATCTCTTTAGGTTATAATACTGAATCAGATTGCTGTCCCACAGTAGATACTCTGACAGGACTAAGTTGGTTTAAGAGAGTGACATGTTCAAATGTTACCACTTTTTCAAAGTGTTGATCATATATCATGTTTTTGAGTACTATCCTGGTGGCACAGTGGTTAAAGCACTCAGCTGCTAACCGTAAGGTTGGCAGTTCGAACCCACTAGCCACTCCTTGGGAGAAAGACATGGCAATCTGCTTCCGTAAAGATTACAGCCTTGGAAATCACATGGGGCAGTTCCACTTTCGATAGGGTCGATATGAGTCTGAATCAACGTGATGGCAACGGGTTTGGTTTTGGTTTACCCATTTTCAAGCCATGGAAAAAAGAGAATACCCACAGGCCATAATACTCATTGTCAAGTCAATTTCAACTCATAGCAACCCTATAGGACAGAGTAGAACTGTCCCATCGGGTTTCTGAGGAGCGGCTGGTAGATTCAAACTGTGACCTTTTGGTTAGCAGCTGAATCCTTAACCACTGCATCACCAGAGCTCTTAATAGTTCCTCATTAAAAATTTAATTCATTGATTCAGCCTATCACTCAACCAGCAAGCATTTGAAATACTTATGTTGCCATGGACCAGTTGCCCTTGAATCTACTCCAACTATGGGGGCACTATGTGAATCAAAGTAGAACAGTACTCCATAGGGTTTGCAATGGCTGATTTTTTGGAAGTAGATCGCCAGGTCTTTCTTCTGAGGCACCTCTGGGTGGACTTGAACCACCAAACTTGCAGTTAGGGGATGACTAAAGCACATGAAAAGAACACTGGAATTAGTCAAAAAAATAAATAAAGAAACCTCAGTGCAAGTCCTAGCCCCGTCACTCATTAGTTATAGGACCTTGGCCAAGTTAATGAACCTCTCCACGAACCATGTTCTCCTGCTAAAAAATGAAAAAAACGACTTCACAGTGTGAAATTAGTTAATGTACATAAAGTTTTCCCTATTTTAAACTAACCGTTGATCAAAATTCCAGGCCTTGGTAATACTTGTTTTCTCTCCAGGATTTTGACATTTTTGGGGTTCTATTTTATTTCTAAAGAATAGTGAAATCACTTGGAAATAATTTTGTTTAACTACAGCTCATATTTCCTTAACTCTATCTGCTTCTAGCAGATGCTTGAAAGTTGGTTCTTAGGAGATTAAAAAAGGGCATATTCTTTCTTTACCTTTTATACATTTAAAAAAATTTTTTAACTTAAAGCATCATAGAAAAATAATTTTTAAAAGTACTTTTATGGTAGTTTTCTCATGCCTCTTTTAGGATATTTGGAATTTAATTAGATATGTGAGGAGCTTAAGCCTAAGCAATGGAAACCAACAGTAGAAATTTAATAGGCTAGTGAGAGAATGATTTGAGAGAAGCTAGGTTTTTCTAGTGACCATGACATAATTTTTTATCAAAGTGATAGATTAAAATGCCTCAAAACATGAAAGCATGGATGCCCAGCTAGCATATCAAAAGAAAGTTCTCCACAAGGAAGCATTCTTTAACACTGTCCAATAGAACTTTCTGTGATGATGGTAATGTTTCTGCCACCACTTCTTGCTGTCTTGTGTTACAGCTCTCTCTCTCTCTCTTAGCCTCCTGTTTCCAGGAGCTTCTCAGTGCAGGGATCCCGGGTCCAAAAGATGTGCTCTGTTCTTGGCTGTTCTTCCCTGGTGGTGGAGGGATCCTCTCTCTGCTCTGCAGTTGGCTCTCTTTTAAGCCTAGTAGGATGGCAAAACCAACCAATCCCCTTGGTGGGCCACAATTACCTTATTTGCACAGTCCCACCCAATCACTTGGGTGGGAGTTACAAGACAACAGCGAGAAAAGCCGCACAGCCGATCCATCACACCACAACTATAACCTATAGAAAGAAATTACTTAACCGGACTTTTTATAATACATGCAGATATTTTCTCTTCTATTGTACTTTATTCTATTTCAGTTCTTTTTTAAATATTGGTCTTAACTCAGTAAACTGATTTCAAGACATGCTAATGGGTTGAGATTCACAGTTCAAAAAATTGCTCTATGATCCCTCCCTCTTCTCTTGCAGCAAATTTTAATCACCTTGTTTTCTAACATTTACTTTCTCTACCAGTAATTTAGGCATTAAATTATATAGTACTATTTAGTTTTGTGTGCCAGATGCTCCTTAGAAGTGAAGATGGTGAGACTTCATCTCGCTTACTTTGGTTACATTATCAGAAGGGTCCACTCCCTGAAGAAGGACATCATGCTTGATAAAGTGTAGGGTTAGCAAAAAAAAAGAAGAAGACCCTCAGTAAGATGGATTGACACAGTGGCTGCAACAATGGGCTCAAGCATAGCAATGATTGTGTAGATGGCGCAGGACTGAGCAATGTTTTGTTCTGTTGTATGTAGGGTCGCTTTAAGTTGGAGCAAACTCAATGGCACCTAACAACAATAGCAGTTTTGTGTATGTGTCTTCTCTCTCTATCTTTATTATAAGTTCTTTGATGGTACAATATTTATCTTCTCTTTTGTTTCTTACAGTACCTAGCACATTCCCGGATGCATAGTTATTCAATATATTTTTGTTCAATGAAGGGAATTGTTGTAACTCTTTCTTATGGCTATTGAGAAAAATCTAATCATGGGACAGTGTCATCATTCTTTAAAATCTTTTTTTTTTTTTTTATTAATTTGTCTGTCTTCCACCATCTTGGTCTAAGTCAAGGATAGTAATACTCAGTACATATGCTTCTACTTTACTCTTCTCAAGTGACAACAGACATTGCTAAGTGATCACAGTATTCTATTTTACTATGTCCAAACACCACGTCGTAGTCCTTCTCAACACAGTGCTCCAGGTAGCCACTCCCAGTCAATCTATTTGCTATCCTTGGTCTAAGCCAAGCAACCAACTTCAGAGCTAGAATTAAGGGAGTAAAGAAAACAAATATATTCTGTCATCTCTCATGTCTAAAAATAATTTTAAGTCACCACTTTATGTAAAATAAAATAACTTCAAACTATACTGCCACCTTCAGTTTCATCCTCTCCATAGTCAAACTTCCAGTAATAATTGTATAGAGACCCCCTCTCTACTTTCTCACATATCATTCTGTCATCAACCTACACCAATTTGGCTTCTTTCCTCACAACTCCACTCAAAGGATTCTCAATAGGGTCATCAATTATCTTCAGGAAGCCAGATCCAGTAGACAGAGTTCTGTCCTCTTCTCTCCTACCCACCAGCATAATTAGACATAGTTGGTCATTCACCTCTGTTTCCAGTTTTCCTTATATCACACCAGGTACTTTATCTCGGTATTATTTCCCAGTTGCTTGTTTGCAAGAACTCTAAATGTTGGCGTCACTAGGGACTTAATCCTGGGCCCTCTGCTCTTCTTCACTCTTTCTCTAATGACGTATGTGTGTCAGATACACATACACACACACATAGTTTATATAATATGTATCTGAAATAACAGTTTCACAAAATAGTAAATAAGGGCAGAGTTTCGGCAAAATGGCGCTCTAGGCAGAAGCACCACGCTGTCCCTCCACAGCAAAGATCCGAAAAACTAAGCCAAACAGAGAATACAACAATCCTGAAACCCTAAAACATCAAATGAAGAGATAAAGAACTCAGCCAAGCACCAAATGGAGTGAGAAAACTGACAGAGAACAGAGGCGAGGAGAGATTCATGCAGAGGTCCCCTACCAGCTAATGCAGCATGGATCCACCATCTTGGTTGGACTCCTATTGGAGACCAGCAAACAGGGGGTACGAGGAAGCAGCCTCACGGAGCTTTCAGCGGGAGACAAAACAACCGGTAATTGTCGATATACGCTTTCCCACCCCCCACCCTTCTTCACACTGACTCGGCCTCCTCTGCTTCCCGCGGCCACAGTCTCTTGACCTGGAAACAGCGGCTGCTTGGATTCCACACACCAGAACAGGTGGCTGTCTGAGTGCCATTTGTTGGCTGCTGATATTGCTTTTTTTCCGCTTCTGTTGATTTCTTCCTTGCCTCTCCCCACCTCCCCCTCCTTTCGCTCAAGTACCTTGCTCCGTGCGCCATCCTTGCTTCTTCCTGAGGGGCTGCAGAGTGCCGGTAATTTGTAATATACACTTCCCCACTCTCTACCCTTCTTCACCCACACTCGACCCCCTCTGCTTCCCATGGACACAGTCTCTTGTCCAGAAACACTAGCCCGCACTACCTGGCTTTCTGAGTGCCATTTGTTGGCTGCTAGTGTTGTTTTTTTTTTCTGCTTCTTTTGATTTCTTACTTGCCTCTCACCACCTCCCCCCGCTTTGCTCAAGTACCTGGCTCTGTGCGCCATCTTTACTTCTTCTGAGGGGCTGCGGAGCTCCATTCAAGTGTGGAGCTGCTTCCCGGTTTGGGCTGCTGCGCTGGTGGGATCCCAGGGCTTTTGTTTGTTTGTTTGTTTTGAATTGTTTGTTTTC
>NW_004443938.1:27020185-27107748 GCF_000243295.1 Trichechus manatus latirostris
AAAAAAAAAAAAAGAATTATTTAAAAAAAAAAAAACAAGTCTCCAGGAACTGACAGAATACCAATTGAGATGTTTCAACAAACCAATACAGAGCTAGCAGTGCTTGTTTGTCTATGCTGAGAAATTTGGAAGATAGCTACCTGGCCAACCAACTGGATGAAATCCATATTTATGCCTATTCCAAAGAAAAGTGATCCAACAGAATGTGGAAATTATTGAACAATATCATTAATATCACACACAAGTAAAATTTTGCTGAAGATCATTCAAAAGCGGTTACAGCAGTGATTCGACAGGAAACTGCCAGAAATTCAAGCCAGATTCAGAAGAGAACGTGGAACGAGGGATATCATTGCTGATGTCAGATGGATTTTGGCTGAAAGCAGAGAATACCAGAAAGAGATTTACCTGTGTTTATTAACTATGCAAAGGTATTTGACTGTGTGGATCATAACAAATTACAGATAACATTGCAAAGAATGGAAATTCCAGAATGCTTAATTTTGCTCGTGAGGAATCTGTACATAGATCAAGAGGCAGTCATTCCAACAGAACACAAGGATGTTGTGTAGCTTAAAGTCAGGAAAGTTGTGCATCTGGGTTGTATCCTTTCACCATATTTATTCAACCTGTATGCTGAGCAAATAATCTGAGAAGCTGGACAATATGAAGAATGGGTCAGCAAGACTGGAGGAAGGCTCATTAACAACTTGATATATGCAGATGACAACCTTCCTTGCTGAAAGCAAAGAGGACTTGAAGCACTTACTGATGAAGATCAAAGACTACAGCCTTCAGTAGGGATTACACCTCAAAATAAAGAAAATAAAAATCCTCACAACTGGACCAATAAGCAACATCACTATAAACAGAGAAAAGATTGAAGTCATCAAGGATTTCATTTTGCTTGGATCCACAATCAATACCCATGGAAGCAGCAGTCGGGAAATCAAATGACTCATTGCATTGGGCAAATCTGCTGTAAAAGACCTTTTTAAAGTGTTAAAAAGCAAAGATGTCACTTTGAGGACTAAGGTGTACCTGACCCAAGCCATGATGTTTTCAGTGGCCTAATATGCATGTGAAAACTGGACAATAGTAAGGAATACCAAAGAAGGATTGATGCCTTTGAATTGTGGTGTTGGCGAAGAATATTGAATATACCATGGACTGCCAAAGGAAGGAACAAATCTGTCTTGGAAGAAGTACAGCCTTAGAATGGTCCTTAGAAGCGAGGATGATGACAATTTTTTCACATACTTTGGACATGTTTTCGGAGGGGGCCACTCACTGGAGAAGGACATCATGCTTAGTGAAGTGAAGGGTCATCAAGAAAGAGGAAGAGCGTCAATGAGATAGACTGACACAGTGGTTACAATTGGCTCAAGCATAGCAACAATCATGGCGATGGCACAAGACTGGGTAGTGTTTCGTTCTGCTGTACATAGGGTCGCTATGCGTCTGAACCAACTCGGTGGCACTTAACAAGAACAACACAAAACAAGTGATAGAAAAGTAGTAAGACCACACCCTGTCAAAGGTGGAAAACTTGCCAGACCTGGAAAAACAAGCAGTCCCTTTGAGTTCTGGCTCTCACAGATTTCGCTGTAATTACAAAGGGAATATTCACTTAGTTCTTTGGGGGAAGCCGGGTGACTTAGTTATCTAGTGCTGCTATAACAGAAATACTGCAAGTGGATGGCTTTAACAAAGAGAAATTTATTCTCTCATCGTCTGGGAGGCTAGAAGTCCAAATTCAGAGCACTAGCTCTAAGGGAAGGCTTTCTCTTTCTGTCAGTTCTGGGGGATGGTCCTTGTCATCAATCTTCCCTTGGTCCAGGAGCTTCTCTGCATAGGAACCTCAGGTCCAAAGGATGTGCTGTGCTCCTGGCACTGCTTTGTTGGTGGTATGAGGTCCCTGTGTCTCTCTACTTGCTTCTGTCTTTTATATCTCAAAAGAGTTTGGCTTAAGACACAATCCAGTCTTGTAGATTGAGTCCTGCCTCATTAACATAACTGCCACTAATCCCATTTTATCAACATCATAGAGATAGGATTTACAACACACTGGAAAATTACATCAGATGACAAAATGTTGGACAATCACATAATGCTGGGAATTATGAAGTAGCCAATTTGACAGATATTTTTGAGGGACACAATTCAATCCATGACACTGGGACATGGGTGAAGTAATCCAATGTAAATGCCTCAGATTGTATCATTGAGTATTTCTTAAGTCATGTAAAGTCCTCTCAGAGAGAGGAAAGGGAGTCTGGGGGACACAGTGGTGTGAGGCACCAAGAGCACATGTCAAGGTTACCCTGAGAGTAACCGTGGTTGTGGTAGGTATGGTCTTTAAGCTGCAGTTAATCTGCAAGCCGTGACGACGCAGACTGAATGACAACAGTATGAGAGGGCAAGGGGCTGAGCACTTGGGAAAGGAACAGAGCGCTGGCAGAGGTGACGCATGGCCACGATGACAGATTTAGGGAACTCCCAGACCACTGAGGTCTTGCAGTTTTGCAGGTGGGCACCATCAAGGTTCCAGACAAATGGATTGTGCTGTGGTTTGTTCTGACAGGTTGGAGAGATGGGTCTGAAGACAGAACAAGAATATTTTCCTGAAAATTGGTTATATATTGCTATATGTATTTTTTGCTATGAAAATATTTTGCTATATAAAAATATTACTATATTTTAAGGAATGACAAATGTATTGAGTAGAGTTACTTCTCCTATTTTTAAAAAACAATGTAATCATTATCATATGGATAAAGTGATTCTATGTGCTGCCAAAGTGTTAAAGGTGTTGTAGAACAATGCTTAAAATAAATATTGAAGGGTAGGCATTAGTGTAAGAAAGCACCCACACCACACGCTATGGAGAATAAACTGTTGTTATCCCACATTTTACAGGTGAGGAAATAAGGCTTACAGGGGTTAAAAAGCTTGTCCAAGGCTCACTTCTGGTAAAAGACAGATTCTGTTCCCCTTGATTCCAAACCTCAGGCTTTTAACCACCACACTCTAAACTGTTCAGTAAACGTAGCACAAAGGAAATGGGTTCCCAAAGCTGCCATTAAAGAAATAGAGCCCATTAAGACAGAAATAGCCTCAGAATCTTGTCTTCAGCGTCTTCCTCATTCTTACTTTCATAGGACCAATAGGCAAGGACAGAACAAAGGGACAGACTCTCCTAGAAAGCTCCTCTTATTATTTGTAGTTAATATTGTTAAAAGGATCATTAATTAAAAACAGTACCTTATATCTATGTGGTTAATTGTAATTTACAAAATGTTTCCAGAGACATGATCTCTTTTTCAATTTGATTACGTTTCAGTCCTATGGAATTTATCAGTTCATCTCTAACTGCAGGATTCTAAATATTTGGATAAAATGTTTGGGGCTGGAGGAAGTGTAAAAATCATTTATTCATCCACGGCTCTATGCTCCTTATCCTGTAGACACAACATGCATACAATTGACTGCTTTTTTCCCATTCTATCAGGATGTTTTGTTACAGGCTTCAATCTAAACTTTAAAAAAAGAAAACAAAACTTGAAAATATAGTCAATATTTTTCATCTGGAAGGTTTCTCAGATATTTCAAATATATCTTATTTACCAGCATCAGAACTTAAAGTAGGCTGTTGTGTAGTGCTATACCGTTCAATCGCTTCTCTTTCTCACCTATTCCAATGAGCAAACACACACATACACATATTCAACACACCTCTAGCATCAAGATATATAAAATAAAGTTTGAATTAGTGGCATTCTATATGATTTATGGACAAATCCTCATAGAAATCATGAGCTCTGAATAATTAAAGATAAGCTCATTGACATTCTATTTGATTAATCCGAATACAATTTATTTTATCACTATGCCATTAAGCATATATTGACTTGCATTTCATTATCAGAATTGCAAAGTCACACAGCTGGAAATTAGCTACCGGACATATAGACTATCCCCCAATTTTTTAACAAGATGACTCTTATTCCCTATGTTCCCACCAGAGGAATGTTCCAAAAAATTAGTTCTCTCTTATTTTAGAAGGCTATTTGTGATACCAAAGTTCTTCAAATTGCTATGTACTAAAGGATACTTAGAATTAAGTGTTAGAAAACTGCTCGTGTTTAATAAACTGTTACGCTTCCTTTGTTATACTTATTGTTGTGGTTAACATAAGAGCTGTGACACCCACTGTGTTTCTTTATTCCCCGATTCCCCAGAGAATTACAGCTAAGTGTCGCCTTCATTTGCAACAATTGCTTTCCTTGATACTGGCCTTAGACTGGATTCTTTAAGTATCTTCTGTCTTTCTTTGTTAGGTGTTATTCTTTATGTTATAAAAACACGTGGCTTGAAATTTCTAAAATGATCCCAGTATCTCAAGAGTAAATCCTGCCCCAGTTAATTACTGATACATATAAAGACCTTACAGGGTCACTATGAGTTTGTATCGACTCAACAGCAATGAGTATAAAGACCCTGAATTTCTAATTCCTTAAAGAATCAGCCTTCCATTCTTGAAAGATGGATCTAATGATCCTGGGTGTGGTCACAGCTGCCATGAAGGCCTCCATTAGAGTCACTGGGAGTTGCTCACTCTGTGAAGTCTTCTGTAGCTAGTCTCCCTAGCTCTTCTTGAAGGTGAGGTGCCTATCTGAAGATAAGAGTAGCATCTAATGTATTACAATAAAGTACTAGTTCAAGAAATGCTCACCTCAGAAAGATGGCCCATGTAATTGCTGATCAGCCACCTCTGTGTCCCCTGAAGTCATCCCAGGGCGTGACAACTGTTTGCCCACATCACTGAAGCCCTTTGGAGCTGCAATGTTCTTTGGGTCACAGGTGAGTCCAAGTATTCACTGTATCTGAACTGCCACCATAAAGCCAGTGTCTTTTCCTTGTTGGTGTTTCATCCCCAAAGATCTCCACCCTCATTGCTCAGAGGTTGATGTGGGGTCTCTCTTTCTCCGCAGTCTTTCCATATTAGACATTAAACAACTATTGACATTATCCCCTAAGACTTTCAGAGAATAGTAATAGCACAAAGCCCAACCAAATTTAACCTGAATTTTAAAAAAATGTCTTAAGAGTATGTGTCTAGCAAACCATGTACTCAGTGTTTCCAAGAGTGGACACTGGGGAGAAGAGACCTCTGGAAATCAATCCAGCCAAAGAGGATAGAGAAGTTTGATTTAAGCCGCAAGTCATCATCGTAGAATGATTTTTCATGATTCATATTGTCTGAAGACATGGATGATAAGGCATTGGTATTTCTTTGGTAGTTCTTGCCTTCTGCATTCAGTCCTCAATCAGTGTACCTCGTGTACAGCCACCACCTATCTATCAATGAACATTTGCACGTTGCTATGGTGCTGAATCGGTTTCAGCGGATCTTCCAGACTAAGATGGACTGGGAAGAAAGGCCTAGCAATCTACTTCTGAAAATTAGCCACTGAAAACTGTGGATCGCAACAGTACGATCTGCAACCCATCTTGGCAATGGCATAGGACAGGGCAGCATTTTGTTCCATTACTCATGGGGTCACCCTGAGTCAGGGGCCAACTCGACAGCCACTAATAACAACAAAACATGGATATTTGAAAAAAAATAAATCCAGTCATCTTTTCTAGCAAATAAGTGAAAGGATTTTCTCGGGGTATGGAAAACCCTGATCCAGGAAACAGGAAACCAAATGTCCATTACTGTTTTTCCTCTCCAGATACTGTGTCTAGTCAAACTAGAGTCTGAAGTCATATTAAAATCTTGAAGATCAAAACTTGTTGTTGGTAAGGAAATTATATTTTGAATGGAAAAATAAAAATTATATACCATGCTAGAATCTTAGAAATAACCCAGAAAGCAAATAATTGCTCTATAGAGATGCTTTGAAGGATTAAAGGATGCCAAAGAATCCAAAACAAAAAATTGAAAGTTAAAACTCTTTTATTGACAAAGATTACAAAGCAAACACTGTTACTATATCAACAATTCTGAAAAATTCAGAGATATAAATTGACATAGCATCTTTGCCAAGGGAACAGAGTTCCTAATTTGAAAGAGTTCCACTGTTTGCCTGAGCTTCCTAATTATTTCGCTAGTCAGTTAGAGAAACTCACAATTAGAAAGACATTATAAAATCAGTGTGAGAGATTGTAAGACAGGGAAAGGAAGGGGAAAAAATGGGATGGTTTTCAAATTTACATGATTATTCATAAAGGACACATTGGCCACTATCATTTTCTTTTACTAATTATAGAAGCTTAATTAAAAATATTTTTCGTTTTTTTTTTTAATATATTTTCACATGCCACTGAGAAATGAAACCTGTCTCTCTATTTATAGCCTTTGCCATTTCAGTCTCATTAACTCTATGTTACAGCATCAACCATTTTTATAATACCAAATATATATCCAGAAATGAGCAGGCAAAAGCTAACCAGATTTGGGTTTATTGTCGCTCTCATTTCTCTGATACAGTTGAGTATGTCTTTGTTCTGATTTTTCTCAGGATATCTCTGTCTTCCCTCCACCCCCCATAATTTTAGCTTTAGTTAATTCTTTTGAATCCTCTCTCTAATACTAAGTTCACACAGACACACAGACACACAGACACACACACACACACACACACACAGGTAGTAGAATTAGACAGATCTGGGTTTATATTCCAGTTCTTCCTTCCACTAAGGGTCAATGTAGATAGATAAATCATTTACTACTCAGAGGTTCAGTGGTGCAGTGGTTAAGAGTTCAGCTGCTAATCAAAGGTCAGGAGTTGGAATCCACCAGCCACTCCTTGGAAACCCTACAGGGCAGTTCTACTCTGTCCCATAGGGTTGCTATGAGTTGGAATCAACTCCACGGCAATGGGTTTTTTCTTTTTTCTTTTTTTTAACTTGGAGGCTTAGCATCATCATGTGTAAGAGGGGTTAGCAATGCCTGGTTGATAAGAGTGTTGTAGGGTGGAGTTGATGTACCCTACAGACCCAGCTTTAGTGTCTCCACTGAGTTGTGCCCAATAAGTGGTAGCTTGTGGCAGTACACGTGGTTTAACAGGTTGTTACCCTAGACAAATTCACCTAATTTACCTACTTTCTTCATTCTAACTCCTCAAATTTATACATAAAATAAAATTTTCTTAACCAGTTTCCTCTTGGCCTTGTCTCTCTCTTTTTAAGGGGTTCCACACATGCTTGGGCAGTGAACAAATAAATAACTGAAAATGCTCTAGCTATTACACTCCCCTGAGTCCTCAGCCACCTGTCAAATTCTTCCTGTTCTCTGTATCCCTCCATTCACCTTTTCATTTGGTTATTCTTAGTCCATTTGAATAAAGAACAAGCATATGTTCTTATACTGCTCACCTCATTACTAAATTACTTTGGGCATATTCCACGTAAGTGCATAAAAATGTTTTCCTTAATGTCTCAACTATTGTTTTAAAAAACTTATTTATTTAATAAAATAATTACAAAATAACTATTATTCCTTGGTTATGCTAGGGTCTTTCAGCGGTAAGATGATATATGTAAAGTACCCAGGACAGAATATGCCAGAGGGTAGGAACTCAGTGAAAGCTGAGTTCAGGTCCCTTATCAATGATCCCACCTCAACTATAATAAATATTACTCTGTACAATACTTTTTTGACTTATACCTCTTCCAATAGATTTTGAATTCTTCTGGGGCAGGGTCTTTACATTTCAAGAGCCCACTACAGAGTCTAGCTCATAATTAGTATTTCTTAGCAATAAATAGGAAAATCACTTCTGTTTCTTATGAGGTTAAAAAAAAACTAACATCTTGAAAACTTGATTATTTAAATTAAACTTATGAATCCCACTTGTATAAAAAGGTGAAGTGAGGCATTCATTCTAAGCCTAAAATGCTCTATTTAAAGAGTGGTCACCTGGCAGTGCCCAGCCTGAAAGAAAGCTTGCTCATTGTTGTTTTAGTCAAGGTCAAATCCCTAGGACCAAAGACTCCTTGTACTCCTTCTGCAGAGATTACTGGCCATTGAAGAGCACACTCCCATTAACTCCTCTTGTGATGCTAAGGAATGAAGATGGAGGAGACAGCAGTTTCCAAATGAACTAGTCAAGGGAACTTGGGTAGCAAATTAGAGCAAGAACCCCTAGTGATCCGAAGTAAACCAGGCAGAGTTAGGAGACTTACTTCCTTGGCAAGAAGCAAGCCTCTGCCTTCTCACGCAGGTACATGATTGTCAACCAAGCAAAATCCCTGTCTAGGGGAATCAAATTTTGGTCTAAAGCATCAAATTTTCCTGTAACCTTGAAGCTAATTATTAACTGGCAATAATGCCTACTGCCAAAGAAAGTAACAAACGGATTGTTCTTGAGGGTACTGTCCACTTATAACGTCATGTAACATATTAAAATTCATTTCAGTGAAACTTGTTTTAGAATGAATTTAAGTGCCATAGGAAGAGACTATTTCTGTGATGACTGGCAGATGGCCAATTAGAATAACACTTGAAAGATTTGTTTACTTGCCTACAACAAATTATGTTCAATGACAGTTCTTGATGAACCAATATAATAACCAGTTCCTGACTGTGTAGAAATCAATCTCTGTAATGAAGACAATGTTTTCTTTCCTTCTCCTGATTTTATTTATTGCTAACACAATATTATCACCACAGAGAAAAAGTGCTATCCAATTTCCCTTTGTGGTAAGTCTATATTTGGGTTTTAAAAGGTCATGACGTGCGTTTTGTGGACGACCTAAAGAACCATTTGTTGGAAGGTAGAGGAGAAGTGATTAATCATTTCAATGGAAGGACTGAAATTGAGAAGTGTCTCAGAGGAAGGTCGTGAAGAAATATCTTCCTTCTCCCACTTGCTGGAGTAAGTTGCATTAAAATCTTTGCTTCCTTACAGGCAAGACAGGTTATCAAATATAAAACTTAATTTTTTAAATGTTCATGTCAGGAGGAAGTAACATGATTATTTGTAAATGCCCAGGAAAGACAATGTATCCTTTAAACAAACATTTCTTGAGCATCTGCTGTGTGCTAAGCGTTTTAGACCCTGTGAACACATCTCCTTGGGAGAGATATGCAAATAAATACTGACAGTAAACTACATTGTTGGTGATAAAAGAGATGCAATGGAATCACAGATGAATTAACATTTAAGTTTGCCCAAAGTCATTAGAAAGGACTTCTCTGGATTTTTTTGATTCCGTGCTTTTTTTCAATCTCACTTGTCAAACAGTTTAGACTGATTTGAACACATGTTTGTAGATACCCTGCCACCTCCACAACCTTCTCTGCATCCCCAGCCCTTCCCACCCTTCCTATACCTAACATCTCCACCAGTTTTGTGCTGGGCATTGGGGTAAATTTCTCCTCTTGCCCCTTCTTTTTCTTGAGCTCACCACTCCTCACCAGAGTAATTAGATGCATCACAGTCTGATTAGCTTTTGGGTCTCAAGTGAACAACCAAGTAGGTCACTGAGCCTGCTATCAGTGTGGGTCATTGGCCAGAGGCATTCAACAGGTCATCCAGTTCATCTGTGCCTTACCCCAGACTCTAGTCATTTGAGACCAAACTATTTTATTTATTCTTCCAAGAAATATTTATTGAGCTCTACCAGTGCTAGCCTCTTCTCTAGGAGCTGAGGATAAGTAATAAAACTAATAGAGAAAGTCTCTACCATCGTAGGAAATTGAGATGGAGACAGATGAATTTATTTGCTGAATGTTACATTGGAAGCCAAGGCCAAATCAGGCTTACCTCCTTCTCTCCCAGGTCTCCTAACCTCCAGAAATCATGTTTGTTTGTTTTCTTCCCACTGTTACAGTTTTGCTGCTTACATTTGACTTCAAATGCTCAGGATTCTGAAAATGCGCGTGTGTGTGTTTACACATACACATACGAGCACATGTGTCGTATAGTCAGCTTATCAGAACCTGCTAGTTTATCCAGTTCGCTTAGCCCATTGCTTCTTATGATCATATATATGACATAATTCATATCCTCAATAATTTTATTCTTTATTTAGGTAAATTTTTGATCGTGCCTTAAACATAACAAGTCCTCAACAAATACTTATAGAGTGAATGGATAAACACATGAAATGCCTGGTGAACAATTTACTATGATTATACTAATTGTGCAGAATCATACAATAAGATAAACTAAATTCACAAATGGAAAACAACTCCAGAAGGAGGATGATATGAAAAAAGTCAACCCTCTAAATTGAGCATGTTCTATTTCCCTAGGGTAAATTATAGAATTGGTTTGATATAAATTGATACTGTTCCCAAACCTATTTTCAGATTTAGCTAGGATTCCAGAAAGGCTGCCAAGGGTCATTTTACACAGCAAATGCACTCTTCACCCCAAATGACTGAGCTAAACAGCAGGTGATCCAATCACTTCAACTGTGCAGCAATCAACGTGAATTACTCTCTATCAGTGCTGATTGGGAAAGTGGCTGAAATGGACAGGCCACACACACACACATATATATGCTCAGCCCACGTTTGCATATATTTTCACTCTTAACCTGCCTTTCAAAGCTTCTTTGTTATTAATAACTAGCCTTTACTATAACCTGAGAGATTTTATGTGTGAATTTATTCCATTTGCTAAAATGAGCATGACGCTTTGAATTTCTGATGCACTCTGTGTGGCTTTTTCTCTCCCCTTGCCATGGGTCTGGGGCTGAATTATTTCTGCAGTATTTTCTTTCTCTGGGGCCTCCTTTACTGGTAAGGAGCAAGCTGTTTATCCACAGTGTATACTCAAGCCACTGTAAAAACTGTTTCTAATTTATTCTCTGGAATGTAGAAAACAATATTTGGGAAGAAGCTAGAAATCAAAGGTAATAAGGTTGGAAGAAGAATTCTGCCATGGCTGTCAGAATGTTGACAAAAGACAGCGTCTCTTCATTTTAGTCAGCCACTTCAAAGTTTGAAGAAAGGAAAAGACAAGTAACTGGGTCTGTCCTTTGCTTCCCTAGTGACTGAAAGGAAACCTCAAGAAAGAGACAGACTGAGGCTTCAGTGCTAAGGATGAAGGTAACCTGTGTCATTTGTGATAAATCTCATGCTTGAGTCTGAAGGGTTGGCGTCCTCTTGAGGATCTGAGCCCAGACGCCCCCATCCCACACCCTACCAGAGAGCTATCAGGCTTCCCTAATGACTCAACAGCCTTACTGGAAGCTGGGATAAGATGTTTTTGGAATAATTTTCCCATGATGGACAATGCCTGGAGCAGCGTGCTTTACACGTAGGTTCTTTTGATAAAACAGTATTGCACTAAAGAATCTTTCCGAATGCTAGAAACACTTATTTGTGCAGGAACCAGCAGTCTTATTTTACTTTTATTATTATTGTTTTTGTTTTATTTTGGGTGGGTTGGGGACAAAGAAGAGAGTAAATGATTAAAACATAAGAAATACTTCGGGGGGGGGTGTTATCTTAGGTTGGGGGTCCCCTAACAGTAGACCAGAAACAAGGATTTGAGTGCAAATGGTTTCTTTACAAGGTGGTCCTAGGAATCACTGGCAAGGGAGTGGGGAAAGAACAGGGACAGGAAGAAAGCCAATGCAGGTGCATTAGTGAGCAGGTTAGTGCTCTGGGTATCTAGGCTCAGTCCCCCAGGACATCTTCTAGGCCACTTTGTGAAACATGGCTCAGAGTTCCCCGACACAAGGGCTGAGGAAGCTGGGATAGGTATCCACCAATATCTATTCCATGTTTGGTTGAGGGCTACTGCCCACAGCATTAACACCACGGAACTTCTGAATTTCGTACAGCATGAGCACACTCTCGTAGTCAGAGAAAGCCTTTAAGCCAAGGGTTAAAAGCGCTGGCAATTAGAGGCCATGGATGTGTACAGGAACAGTGTGGGCTGGGCAGAGGTGGTCAGGGCATCAATGCATCTGCTGCAGTGGGCTGAGTCCAACTGCTGAGTAGGGAGAATAATATTGAGAGGGATACTAACTGGACAGTGCAGGAAGTGAAAGGTGAGAATTTGGCCAAAGGATTCTGGGGGCTGGGAAATGGCTACCCTTCACATCCTCCATCTTTGACAGTGATTTTTTTTTTAATTGAGGTGAAAGTCACAGAACATAAAATTAACCATTTTAAAGTGAACAATTCAGGGGCTGTTAGTACATGTACTTCATTGTGCAACCACCACCTCAATCTAGCTCAAAAATATTTTTTCCCAAAACGAAAATTTCATTCCCGAAATGAAACCCATTAAACAGTTACTCCCCATTCTACCCTCCCCCTCAGCTCCTAGCAACCACCAATATGTTTTCTGTCTCTATGGATTTATATATTCTGGATATGTCTTATAAATGGAGTCACACAATATGTGACTTTTGTGTCTGGCTTCTTTCACTTAGCATAATGGTTTCCATGTTCATACAGATTGTAGCATGTATCAGTATTTCATTCATTTTTATTGTCAAATAATGTTACATTGGATGTACGTGTATCACATTTTGATTATCCATTCATCCACTGATGTACAGACAGGTTGTTTCCACCTTTCGGCTATTGTTAATAGTGTTGCAATGAACATACGTATACAAGTATTTGTTTGCGTACCTGTTTTCAATTCTTTCAACTCAGTTCTCAAATCTATATCCTATCTAAGCACCCTAGAGGAAAGATGTACATTCTAGTGTGCTTAAGCCCTTGTTTCAGTGGTTTATTGGATACCAGTATGGTAATGAGAACAGTAGGTACATAGTAGGTCCTTTATAAATCAAAGGGGCTTGAAGTAAATTATCTATTTGTAGTTCTTTCCTCATGGTACTGTAAATCCCTCAAAGACAAGGCTTATGTCTTATAAATCTTTGTATTCCAAGTATGTAGTTCAGTGTCTGGTATATTACCAAACGTGTTGCCGTCAAGTCGATTCCAACTCATAGTGACCCTATAGGACAGAGTAGAACTGCCCCCATAGGGTTTCCAAGGAGCAGCTGGTGGATTCCAACTGCCAGCCTTTTGGTTAACAGCTGTAGCTTTCAACCACTGCACCATCAGGGCTTCCTCTGGTACATTAGGTGCTTAATAAATGCTGATTGAATGTGACTGAACTGATCAAATAACTACTCCAAGGTGCTATTGGTGCTACAATACCCTAAAAGAATTAATATGCATAGATTTCCCTACAGTATCTAATCAAGCCAAGTCCAATTAGACAGTTCATTTGGAATGTATACCTAAAATAAGACAGATGAGCTCAAAATTTGACCTATAAATACAGTCTTTGAGAGTAAGTACCCACAATCACAGAGAGGAAAAAATGTCAGTCTGCCCTGGTATTCTTGAACAAGTTAGGTAGGTATACTTCTCTAATTTACTACAAGCAGCACCTAGCTCACTTTTACAAATATATGTGTGTGTGTGTGTGTGTGCGTGTGTGTTTGTATACTATATATATATATGAAAAAGAAGGGTCTCCTACTGATTCCAGCTAGCAATTCTACTAGCTAGAGGACAAAGAGCATGGAGTAGGGATTTCAAGGGGTGAGATGATCCTCTTCAGGATCTCTAATCAAGCCCAGCCAAGCTCCCGCAGCCCTACCTTTGCCAGATTGCCTTCTCGTGAGATACTCAGTCAAGCAACAGAACTAGGTTTGATATGATCTCATGACATGTGAATGAAGAGGAAGAGAGTTTTCCAAGTTTAATAAATATGGCTCTGGTGGCTCATTTTGTATTCCTTGTTCTTCAGAGTTACAAGAGACCAGTGGAACCAGTATTTCTAGAACTTTTTACTTCTATGTTTATTATATACCACAATCCTTAACACCTTTTTTTCTCAGTAATCTACCAAGCCCAGCTGATTTCACCATTTTTTTTCCAGATTTGTCTACCTTTTTTTAATTGTGTCAATCTGTCTCACTGAGGGTTTCCCTCATTTTTGATGGCACTCTATCAAACATGATGTTCTTTTCTAGCAATTGGTCTTTTCTGATGACATATTCAAAGTGAGTGAGTCAAAGTCTCTCCGTCCTTGCTTCCTAAGGAACATTCTGGCTGTATGTCTTCTAAGACTGATTTATTCATTCTTCTGGCAGTCCATGGTATATTCAATAGTCTTCATCAACACCACACTTCAAATACATCAGTTCTTCTTCTGTCATCCTTGTTCATTGTCAAGCTTTCACATGCATGTGAGGCAATTGAAAGACCCTGACTTGGGTCAGATGCACCTTTGTCATCAAAGTGGTATTTTTGCCTTTTAACTGTTTAAATGTTACATTGAATAAAATAGAAAAACTATATGATCACCTCAATAGATTAAAAAATGGCATTTGATAAAATGTAATAGTTATCAAAATTAAACAAAAAAAACCTTTCAGTATACTAGGAATAGAATGGAACTTCCTTACTGCAATAAAGGGCATCTACAAAAATTCTCAGCAAACATCATGCCTAATGAAGACATATAAAAAGCGTTCTACTCCAGAGATCAGAAATGAGACAAAGATATCATTTCTATTAAACACTGTACTGGAGGTCCTAACTAGAGTATTGAGGCAATACAAAGAAATAGAAGATATAACAATTGGAAAGAAAGAAATAAAATGATCATCATTTGTAGAACGCATGATTGTGAATGTAGAAAATCAAAAAGAATTTACTGATTAAAATTATTAAGCTAATTTATTAGGCAAAACTAATCAATAGTGATGGAATTCAGAATAGTGGTTACACCTCTTGGGGGTAAACTGTTAGAATTAATAAGTAAACTTGTCACTAGTAAATTTATTTAGATATTTACACACCACTATAGTTTCCTCTTTTTACCATGTTTTGTCTCAGACCTCACCATATCTCTAAACTCTTCATTTGATTTCCTACACACACAAAAAAAATTGTGTTAAACATTTTCTCCAGCAAAACACTATACACATTACACATGAGTATAGCTGAAGTATGCTTTATAACCACATTCCTCAAATAGATATTCCCTCCAGTTAAACAAATCTTTTAAAATTCTTTTGAGGAATTTGTCATATTAAATGACACAAAACAGAAGATAAACCGATCCAAAGGGATCTCAAATGCATGTCCTTCCTTTACTGTTTCTCAAAAATATGGTGCAACATAACCTTGTGAGATTGACACATTCACAGATGACAGTAGAGAATTACCAAGGGGAATATAACTGCAGTCTCGCATCATAATAGATGTTGTTGCTAACTGCTGACAGATATTCCACATGGGTTAAGATATAGTGGCTTGAATATGAATCATGAAATGTATTTGAGAACCTACGGCTTCAAAAATAAAAATAAAAAAGGAGAAGGATAGATTTCCCAATGTCCTTCAATGTCCTAAATGTTGGTTTGTCTATCTGCAAAAGAGAAATATATTAAGCAATCTCTGAACACCAATCCTCCTACGAGAGGATGGGACCACTGCTCAGGTAGCTCAGACCTTACCCATGATAGTACCAGGTAAAATAATACTAGTGTGGGGTTCCCAGACCTCTATCTAATGTGACAAGGGAGACACGTCTATGTAGATTTTAAATTTTAACTTAGTTCTTCTGTGCAAAAGGCATTTTACTCACTGCCTTGGAGAAGGGATCCTTGTACACTCTGGTTTTAAGTTTCATTTTTTAAATTCCCAATGCTTTTCAGTAGACACCACTTTTCCTTAGAGTTAACAGCTGAACAGGCCTATGCAACAGCATTTCTATTGGAGGTCAAGATAAATTGTTACTGGAGAAGGGAAAGGAACAATGGCAGAAAGAGTTCTAAGTGTAACTGAATGTGCAATAAGAGCTCTGTGTGTATCTAATAAGGCTAAAATTGGTAGTTTCCTTGTACATGTCAAGTAAGCCAATTTATCAGAAAGAAAAATTCTACCCTGTCCCGTGGTACGATTGCAACATGGGCCAATAAGGCCATGGAGTCATAACATTAAACTGTCATAATGATAAATAATGCCAAGGGGGTTGTGTCACTTTGCAGTTCCTGTTCATGTTCTAAATGTGAAATAAGCAATAATCCCAATGATAAACACCACTTTGATGAAGTGATCAGCAATGTAAGTACATAAGGGACAAAATGGGCATGGTCCATTGCCCAAAGGGCACATAGAACAACAGTGGTCCTTATGAAATTGAAGTCCTGTTGATCTCCACTTGAGATGTCCACACATTTATTTCTGGTATAAAGATACATATTAAGTCCTTAAAGTTCATCAACTATAATTTTATATTACCTTTAGTATTCTTTCTCTTATAAAAGAATAAGAGCACTTCAAAACAATTTACTTCTTTTTTAAGACAAAGGAATCAATCATTTATCTTAAATATGAAGTTTTTGTTTTTAACCTCCAAAATTTATGTAGGTAAGATCTAAGTGCTCATTGTAGGGATCTAGGCAGAGAGTCAGAATAATGATAAAAGATATCATCTAAACACCTCCTAATTTATCAGTTATAGTATGGGAAGAATAATGCACAATGTTGTTTGGGCTCAGAGCTAATTCAGATAAGCCGGAAATGTTGTGGCTTCTGCCAAGTCAACATAATGTCAGAGTGGTAGGATACTTCTCTCTTAAAATAAAAGCATCAATAAGTCAGATGTGGACACTAATTAGGAGAGAATTGTAGAATAGCATCATCTAGGTTTTCTTACCTATTTCTTCAGCTATAATATCTAAGATCAAGCCCTCCAACTTCCCTACCCTATCTCTCTCTTTCTTTTTTTAAGAGCTTCCAAATACTGAATACTGTTTTGTGACTTAAAGGACAAGTAATGAGATTAAGAAATTGGTCTGAAAGCCTTGGGAAAGCCAAAAAGGTGAGAAATAAGTGAAGTAATTATTTGCTCTTCTAAAATGAATCCACTGACAAGGAAGACTCAAGAACTGATGCTTTTGAATTATGATGCTGCAAAGAATATTGAATATACCATGGACTGCCAGAAGAACAAATTAATCTGTCTTGGAAGAAGTACAGCCAGAATGCTCCTTAGAAGAGCGGATGGTAAGACTTCATTTCACGTACTTTGGACATGCTGTCAGGAGGGACCAAACCCTGGAGAAGGACATTATGCTTGGTAAAGTAGACAGTCATCGGAAAAAGAGGAAGACCCTCTATGAGGTGGATTGACATAGTGGCTGTAACAATGGGTTCAAACATAGCAATGATTTTGAGAATGGCACAGGACTGGGCAGTGTTTCATTCTGTTGTACATAGGGTCGCTATGAGTCGGAACCGACTCAACGGCACCTAACGACAACAACCAGAACAATTAGCATCTCCTTCAAAGAAATAAATATGAAATTGTAAAACCTACATCAAAAGCCATCTACATCTGAATAGAAGACTTCATCAGCGGCAGATGAAAGAATATACGGACCAAAGTCTATTTAGAACTGCTTCCAATAGATAAAAACTCTACTCTGAGCTAATCATTCTCATAATTGGAGAGAAATGAGAATGACTGAAAAAGGAAGATTGCAGAAAAGAGAAGCCAAGACTCCAGAGGTGGGCTGACTAGACGACTTCCTTAACAAAAAGTCCATATTTTATTTAAAAGTCTTGCTCATGGTGAGGGTCCTATTTTGATGACTTTCCCCTTGAATAGCATCGGTCACAGAATTTACCGAATCCAAAATATTCATACTCCATTTGCTTATGAACTTCTCAAGGACAGGGACCCTGTCCAATCTAGCCTGGAGCTTTGTACATAGTAGACACTAATGAAATAGTTAATGAAGTTGAGGAGGGAGTAAAAGTAGAGAATGAATGTATGAGTGAGTGAACATGTGAGTAAATTTAGAAACAAATGCTGAAACTATATGAAATATAGTTGCTTGAGAAAAATCACTCACATTAACAAATGTCAGAGCTTCACCATGAGAATCTGTAGACTGTGCAGCCATTTGTAATAGGGAGACTAATTGCACATGGTATATAAAAATACATAGATTGCGTCTAGACTTTAGAAAAACAAAGCTTTGAAAGATACGTCTGTCATTGCTGTCAGTTCAGAAAGTGCCCTGAGCTAAGTGGAGTAAGAATTTTCACGAACTCTCATCATGAAGCATTTGGCTTGCATGACTGACTCGTCTCAGCAGGTTAGATCATTGTCCTCAGCATCTGAAGGAGATGCTGTGGACACCACACTCTGTCTGAGGGGCCACCCAGATCTGAGACTGATCAGCGGATCTTCCCGCACCATTCCCATTCGTTACAGGTTGTTTTTTGTTGTTTTGTTTTGTCTTGTTTTTTTTACAGAGCTTCTGACTCTTTGGGTAGCCTATCTTCTCCTTGGATATGGTGCTGATGTTTCTGATATATTTTATAATATTCTCCCATGATATTTCTGCGCAGTAATTTGCATTTCTCAGCCTGAAAATTGTATGTTTTTTTTCTTTACTTGATGATTTTGGTTTGTTTTATTGTTAAAGAAAGCACACTCACGATCAGTTGAGCCTCTCAAGAAAAGCCACTGAATCATCAGCGTTCTCTAGAGAACGTACAGGTTATCAAATATGGTTTTATACATAATTAGGAGACGTGTCATGTCAAGGTGAGAAGATTTAGGAAACCAAAGCTGAAGCTGCCACCTAAAAGCTTTATGGCTTTGAATTCTCTGAATCTTAACCTCTCTAACTCTTATTTTCCTTCACTCCCTCACGGCTCAGTGGTTAAGCACTTGGCTGCTAACCAGAAGGTTGGCAGTTCAAACCCACCAGACGTTCCCTGGGAGAAAAATGTGGCAGTCGGCTTCTGTAAAAATTTACAGCTTTGGAAACTCTATGAGGCAATACTATTCTGTTCTATAGGGTCACTCTGAGTCCAAATTGACTCGACAGCAATGGATTCGGGTTTGGTATAAAATAGGGGTGGGGGAATGGATAGCATCTAGCTTTCTACCTTATTTATTTTCAGGGAATACTGTGGGATCAAACAGACTGTGAAAGGATTTTGAAAACAAAAAAGGCCTCACGAATCTCAGTGGGGTTGTTATAAGTTGTCTGGCCCCACCAGTTGGCTGCCAAGTCCCCCCAGTTCAAAAGCCTATTTCTTTTAGGTCCTGTTCATAGCACTGAAAGGAAAAGTCTGGTGCCTACTGCTGCCCATCATTTTGATTCTTGGCCTACACAAATAGCTGTAATTCCCAGATTCACACAGTACACATTCAGAAGGTCTATAGCTTCTTGACAGGTCTATGCTCTTATTTGGCGGAGATGAAGTGAGGCTGGGGACAGAAGTGGCCTGCCGTGGAGCTCCTCAGGTAGCACTTGACTAGGGTGGTGGGCAGAAAGTGGCCTGGATGTTTAGGTCTTACCATTGTGATAACAAAACGACTCTCCTTCAAGGATGTCCTTGACCTAGTCCAGGCAAAGAAATCCCTTTCCTCTCCAGGAACAAGTGGTAAGAACTTGGGGTCAGAAATGCCCACAGCCTTGTTCCTGCCACATGGAGAAGCTATTCTGAGAGGGAGAAGCTGACCACAGAGAGAAATAGATGGAAGAGACTGAGAAAGCGAGTGTCCTGAGACCAGCAGCTGCAGCTTCTTTACAGTTTAATTTCGTGCCTTTTTTTTTTTTTTTTTTTAATTTAGGCTGCTTTGAATTGGGGTTTTGTCATTTGTAACCAAGAAGCCTGGATAGTGGGATAACATTCAAATTTGCAACATTATAGAATGAGTAAGTTTATTGACCCCTCTCTTTCCCTCACACCTCCACATATAATCTATCAACAAATTCCATTGGCTCTTTCTTCAGTCTGTATCCAGGATCCCACCTCTTCTCACTGGTTCTAGCACCACACCAGTACCAACTGCCATCGAGTTGTTTCCAACTCATGGTGATTCCATGTGTGTCAGAGTAGAACTTTGCTCCATAGGGTTTTCAACGGCTGTTTTCTGGAAGTAGATCACCAAGCCTTTCTTCTGAGGTGCCTCTGAGTGGACTTGAACCTCCAACCTTTTGGTTAGCAGCCAACAGCAATAACCATTTGCCATATATCTAGTCACTGTCATATTCCCCTTGATTTTTGCAGTAGCCTCCTGGTAGGTCTCCTGACTTCCACCCCATCACACTATACTCTTCTCACAACAGCCAGAGTGATTCTTGTAAAATAGTCACCTCTCCAATAAAAACACTTCAATGGCTGTTCATCTCCCTCCGAATAAAATTCAAAGTCCCTATCATGATCTGGCCCCTCCTTGGGCTCTCTGACCTCATCTCTTCGTTATGTTTTCCCTTGCCAACAGCATGTTATCCACACTAGCCTCCTTGATGCTCCTGGAACAATAAAACACCCTCTTACCCAGGGTCTGAGCTACCTCTGCCAGGAAGGCTCTTCGCCCAGATGTCTCCACGGCCCCTCCCTCACTTCAGTACCACCTTTTCAGAGAGGGCTTCTCTGACTGTCTTAACTAAAACTGAATCATTCCAACACCAACCGAGAACATTGTCTCAATCTCTATTCTGCTTACCCTGCCTCATTTTCTGATACCACTTACCACTATCTATCATATTAAAAATGTACTTGTTTATTGTCTTCCTTACACTAAAAATCTCCTGAGACCAGAAACTTCAGTTGTTCACTGCCATATCCTCAGCACCTAGAAGAGCTCCTGGTAGATAGGAGTAGCTCTATTAATATTTGTTGCATAATGCATGTATGCATGGATGAGTAAATCCCTGTTCTTACTCCAGAGAGAAATCAGGCTAAAGGTAGCTGGTATACAGAAAGCAATGCAGCAGACACTGTTTGAGGTCCTCTTTATTCCTCTTCACACCCACCTCCACCATTAACTCCTGCTTTTAAAACATTCCAGGGTGAATTATACACAAATCCCCATTGGCTCAGTATAAAGGACTTCATTAGACAGCTCTCTCTACAAGGAAAGGGAGATCTGGGAGGAGCCACCTGGAGAGAGGAAGGGGAAGTATGAAGAAAGAAGAGGTGGAGAGAGCTGATACTACCTTCACCTACTGCACAGTTTTGCCTCAGGCTAGTGCTGTCCTGCCTGTTGGGAGACTGCTGTCACTCAGAGAACCAGAGGTGAGTCACTGTTGCAAATAGACAGCTTCCATCTACAAAGGCTTATTAGCATTCTGCCAGGTCTAATTCAGCCCGCTCTCTTTCTGCCATTCAGAGGGCATACCATTATAAACTGAGGACCCTGCTGGGATAGGAAGTTTCAGCGATTTTTTTAACTTCAGTTATCTAATTGTGGTTTTATCTGGCTCTCCTTAACATTACAAGGTATTTTAAATATTTTAATGAATCGTCCTTCCATCTCTCTTATTTGTGCTTAAGCCCGTTTATAGATGGACACTTTAAAGACAGCTAAATAAATGATGAACCCTGAATAGAATAATGACCTGTTTTTATAAAACAACCCCTGATTGTCACTTGCACAGTCATTGTGTTCCCCAAGGTAATTTAAAGGGTTTTTGTTCCTAGCTGTTCTAGAAAAGAAGACATTATTCTAGAATGTTTCAAGAACAACACAACACACTTTACATTTATGGTGGCTGTAAATGAAAATATTGGGGTACATTAGAAGGCTTTATAACCCACCAACCTAAACCAAAAAAAAATAAAGAAAAGAAAACCCGTTGCCATTGAGTCGAACTGCCCCATAGGGTTTCCAAAGAGCAGCCGGTGGATTTGAACTGCTGACTTTTTGGCTAGCAGCCAAGCTCTTAACCACTGTACCACCAGGGCTCCACCAACCTAAAGCCTAACTCAGAAACTCAAATATGGTTGATGCTACTGGGACAAGTTTTATCTAGTTGCATTTATGGCTTCTGATCCATTTTTAGCTGATTTCCTAAAAGTGGTACAGGGCCCCACAGATGCCCCAAATCCTGACTCAGGGTACTATGCAGAAATGGTTGCCTGAACTCCTTTTCTCCTGATGCTTCACCATCCCCTTCTATGATCCCCAGAACCTTTTGAGAAAACCATTCCAGGCCAACCGTCAGCTTAGGGCTTGGTTTCCAGATACAATTCAGAGTTACAAGACCCCTGGGAACCTAGTTCTAAATTTAATTTGTAATTTCCTCTGCAAATATGCAAAGTCCTTTGAAAACTTTCTTTGGAAGCTTTAGAATTAGCTCTTAAATTATCTCTCCTTCCAAAATAGACTTCACAGTAAAAACTTTTAATTTCTTAACAGCATTAAACTGAGTAAACTACAGCGTGGCATCTTAGAAAGAATAAAGCTTGTAACATCAAAAATGAGATCTACTACTTAAGAACTGCGTGAGCACTGGCAAGCTCTTCAGTCATGGTAAGCCTCACGTTCCTCACCTGTAAAATGGGAGGTAATAATACCTACTTCATCTTCAGGGTAGGTATTAGCAATATTGAATATACCATGGACTGCTAGAAAAATGAACAAATCTGTCTTGGAAGAAGTACAGCCCGAATGTTCCTTAGAAGCAAGGATGGCGAGACTTTGCCTCATGTACTTTGGACATGTTATCAGAAGAGACCAGTCCCTGGCAAAGGATATCATGTTTGGTAAAGTAGAGGGTCAGCAAGAAAGAGGAAGACCCTCAACAAGATGGATTGACACAGTGGCTGTAACAGTGTGCTCAAATATAACAATGATTGTGAGGATGGTGCAGGACCACACAGTGTTTGGTTCTATTGTACATAGCGCTGCTGAGTCAGAACTGACTCAATAGCACCTAACAACAAAAACAACATTAGCAATATTGTGCATAAGGCATGTGGCACATGGTACTCACTCCGTAGATGCAATGAAACCTGGTGTCTAAGAGGACAGGTTCTGGAGCAAGTTCAAATTTGAACACTCAATCTGCTACTTAATGGTGGTGGAGCCTTGAGCAAGTTACTTAACCTCTTCCACCTCCGTTTCTCTGTCAGTAAAATGGGGATGATAATAATAAAAGCACCTAGCTTACAGAGTCTTTTCTGTGAAGATTCAAATGAATTATTACATGGAAAATATTTAAAGCAAATCATGTGACTGAGTAAATGTTAAATAAATGTTAGCTATTAGATCCTAATAATAAACAGTAATAAACATCCCTTGATGTGCTCCAGTGATAAATTGAATATTTTGTTTAAAATATAGAGATTATATTTCCTTCTCTCCCCAAATAAGCATTAAAATAAAAAAAAAAACCTGAAGGAAAATTTCCTCCCCATCTTGCTTGTGTGTTTATTTACCAAGCATAAGGCCATTAAAATCATTTAAGTTTACAGAACATTAAAACATATATTAGGCCAAGGGAATGCTGATGCTGAAAACATTTGCTTCCATTATGTTGCAAGTTAAATAAAAGGAGTGTTTCAGTTGTCCAGTGAAATACCGCTTCTTCGGAGAACTCAGGGAAGAGTTGTTACCCAAATGCCCCCAAATGTTGTGTCTGCAAAATCCATCCTATCCTAGGGGCATAACTGACAGCAGAAAAAATATTTTAGCAAAAGCTGAGCTTAACGTGTACTCTACCTGGTGATTAATAATGTAACTAGTCTCTGAGTGTTTAAGAAACATGAAAAGAAACGTTGTATCATGGCTATGATAAGGGGGTACTTAAGCATGAGGGAAAGTCAGAAATATTTTCTCCTTTTGGCCATGATGGAAATGTCCTAGGTGAACTAATTCTGGACAATTGGAGGAATGTTTTTGTATTTTTGGACTAGTTCAACTTTACTTCCATCAACATAGTATGCATATAAAACCAAAACCAAACCCATTGCTATCGAGTTGATTCTGACACTTCAAAAAAAATATAGCGCACTGTTAGTTTTTGAGTAGCAAAAAATATTAGAGGAATCAAGTCAAGCTAAGAAGAAAAATTGAGCTCATTAAAAGCTGATAATACCATGCTGACTATTATGCCTATGTATTTTCAAATTACAAGGTCAGTGCTAGCAGAAGCATTATTACCATAAGTTGAAAAGGACTATGTGATTTGTTATTTAATAACATACATGTTATATAATAATGATATGTTGTTTAAGCCTCTGTGCAGGTTTGGGATACATTGTATGCAATTCTATCTGGAGTCTGGGTAATAGGCTGTATAATTTTGGAAGATCCCACTTGGCCTAGCAAACATGGCTCTTTTTATAATGAATTAAGTTTGGAACCTGAAGAAGATTCTCTGCTCTGTTGGTGGTCTCTGTTCTACAAGTCCCAACTTTATCCTCAGCTCTATCTACCATTTGAAAATGCTCATTATTTTCCAATGCTACCACCGTACTGGTCTCAGAGAATGCTGCCATGGTTCCAAATATCTAGCTGAAGCATAGCTCCAGATTTGAACTTGTACACCTAATGGTATAGCTGATGAAAGGCTAAAACTTTTGGGTAAGACTTTTTCAAAGTCTCAGTCAAAACAAGAGGAAGAAATATATGCCTAGAATAACATGATTGTAGGTACTCTTACTTCACTGATATCACTTGATTGCTAGGGATCACAGTCTTTACCTCATCCCATCTCTGAGTCCACCTCCACATAGTGTGTACCATCATAGCCCCCAAGTCCTCTGGAAACATATATCTGGACACTTATATTCTCCTGTTTAGTACAAACAGAGCAGGATTCAGACAGACAAAGATAGTGTTCTCTCCCGTCTAGCTAAGACCTACCTCATAGTACTCATTTCTTATACGAAAACCTTTTCCTGCCCTTGTGATTGACACCAGGAATGATTATTCCCTTTAAGAGAGGCTACAAACACTTTCCACCACTCATGTGTCAGTTTGTTATACTGCGGTTGCCTCCATGTTGCTATGATGCTGAAGCTATTCTACCAGTATTTCAAATACCAGCAGGGTCACCCATGGTGGACATGCTTCAGTGGAGCTTCCAGACTAAGGTAGATTAGAAAGAAAGACTTGGCGATCTACTTCCAAAAATTAGCCAATGAAAACCTTATGGATCACAACAGAATCTTGTCCGATAGAGTGCTCAAAGATGAGCTCCTTAGGTTGGAAGGCACTCAAAATACACAGTGGCTGCAACAGTGGATTTGAGCACACCAGCAATTGTGAAGATGGTGCAGGACCAGGCTATGTTTCATTCTGTTGTACACCAGGTTTCCATGAGCCAGAGCCGACTGGACAGCAAATAACAACAAGAACAAATAAACAGAGAAGTAGTACAGAGAAGTAGACTTACCCCTATAAACCTCAACTGGACAACCATATCTCAATACATTGTAACTCTTGTACAAGAACAAGCATACCTTTCTATGTTAATAATTGGCCTCTTCTAACTAGTAAATTTTACCTTCTGGACCTTAAGGCCTGATCAGTTTGGAGGAACTGAAAAAGTTCAATAATACCAGCCTGGGAAACGAATTTCAAAAGCAACTTGTTACAGGAAAAATTTTGTACACCATAACATTTTGTCTAGTATTAAGTCACAGCACTTTGCATAGAACATTTAATATAAACTAAAACATCAAAAGAAAAAATGAAGTTATTATCCCAGGTGTATGACGCGGTTGCATACTGATAGGAACTTAGTTTTTGGATGGGGGAATACCAAAATTTTGCTTTGCTTTTCTCTTCAATGACATTAAGTAGGCTATGATAAGTCAATGCTGAAAGACTAATTTAGTTTCAGAATTTAGTCTAGGCTCCTGTAATATTCAAGTCTTAAGAATAAATGGAAGTATTATATGTGAAAGTAAAGAATCCTTGTTGTTGTTAGCTGCCATTGACTCGGTTCCGACTCATAGCAACCCTATGTACAACAGAATGAAACACTGCCTGGTCCTGTGCCACCCTCACAGTCATTGTTATGCTGGAACCCATTGTTGCAGCCACTGTGTCAGTCCATCTCCTTGAGGGTCTTCCTCTTTTTCACTGACTCTCTACTTTACTAAGCATGATGTCCTTCTCCAGGGATTGATCCCTCCTGATAACATGTCCAAAGTATGTGAGACGTAGTCTCGCCGTCCTTACTTCTAAGGAGCATTCTGGTTGTACTTCTTCCAAGACAGATTTGTTCATTCTTTTGGCAGTCTATGGAGTCCCTAGGCCGCACAAAATGTTAAGTACTCGGCTTCTAACCAAAAGGCTGGTGGGGCAAATCTATCGAGAGGCCATCTGGAAGAAAGGCCTGTGATCTACTTCTGAAAGATCACAGCCACTGAAAACCCTCTGGAGCACAGTTCTACTCTGAAACACACGAGGTCACCTTGAGTCAGAATCAACTCGATGGCAACTGGTTTCGTTTTTTGGTTTATGTGAAAGTGAGTTTCTTAAGTAATTTACTTGTAAGTTACAAATTATGATGTGAGTATAGGAATATCATTGTAATTCTCTGCATTTTCTGAACTCTATTTCCTGGATTACAGTATATGTCACCCATCACTTTAAAAAATAACCGAGGGCTAAGCCCTAGTGGTTAGAGACACATGACTCAGAGTGATACACTGAAGATTAGCCCTTGAAACTTAGCACTTTTTCTTTTGTTTTTTTTAAGATGGAGAATTTTTCACCCCAGGTCTTGGCTGCGATGAAATGACATTATCCAGAAAATACCATTATGTGATTATTTATACCAGGGAAAACCCTGAAACAACTCATAAGAAATAAAGAGAAAGAAGAAAGAATTAATTCATAAGGTTTCTAGAAGCACTTTATAATTGAGGTATATTCTTAACTAAATTGTCATTTGCAGTCATTCCTTGTTATGCTTTCTGATTCATTTACTTCTGGTTAATTTGCTTGTCATAAATTCTCAAGCCCCAAAGGTACTGCAAATACATTGTTGAATTGCTTTTTACCACAGTAACCTTTTATTTCACTGCTTAAAGCATATGTTTTTATGATGCTGGTTTATCTGGCATAGCACCAAGTAATTCAGACATAATGTAGGCTCAATGGGAGCTGGTAAATTTTGTAGAATTCAGACAACTCCCTACTGCCTTAGCCACACTTTCTGTTTAAATCCACTATCCACTCAATTTATATACCTCTCACTCATCTTCCTTTATCACCAACACCTCCCCCAACCAGCCCCTGACACCTAAACTCTTTGAAGACAGTGAAGACAGTGGAACATTCTTATCATGTTCAACCAGAGAAAGAGCCTTTCTTTCCCTTCTCTCTTTGCTTCTGTTCTTCCTCCCCTCTATGCTCCCTTCCTTTCCTTCATGGAATAAACATTGACAGCCAACACTGTGCCGGATACTCTGACATGTCTAATGGGTACAGATATGATTATGACACAGTGCCTGCTCCCAAAACCTTCACGATACAGTGAACAAGACAGACATTTCAATACACTACATCAAATTGGAAAACATGTGAACATATATATCACTATCAAGCACCGACACAGGACACAATACTCTTTAGAGACAAGGGAGGAAGCTTCCTCAGAGTATGGGAGGTTTGAGTCAGTAGAAGAGAGGAGGCTGGAAAGGTAGACAGGGGCCAGACCACAGGGAGGTCAAATGTACCAAGGAGTGTAAATCTCATCTTGTGGAGCAAAGGTCAGCAAAGTAAGGCCCTCGGGCCAAATCCTCAGCCTGCCACCTGTTCTTATAAATAGTTTTATTGCAATACAGACATGACCATTTGTTAAGTATTGTCTATGGCTGTTTTTGGGGAGCCCCTGGGTGATGCAAACAGTTAACACCCTCATTGCTATAACTGAAAGATTGGGTTTCAGCCCACTTAGAGGTACATGTGAAGAAAGGCCTGATGATCTACTTCCAAAAAATCAGCCACTGAAAACCTTACGGAGCACAGTTCTACTCTGACACATATGCAGTTGCCATGAGTTAGAACTGACTCAATGGCGTTTACACTACAACAGCAGAGTTCAGTAGTTGGGAGAGAGACCATATGGACCCAAAACCAAAGAACCAAACCTGTTGCTGTCAAGTCGATCCTACTCACGGCAACACTACAGACAGAGTAGAACTGCCCCGTAGGGTTTCCAAGGCTGAAATCTTAATGGAAGCAGACTGCCACATCTTTTTCTCACATATGGACTACAAATACTTATCTAGCCCTTTACAGAGAAAGATTTTTTACTCCTGTTGTAGAGCAATGCTTTCCAACTTTGTTTTTCCCCTACATCATGGCATACGAGGAAAATTTCAACATTTGAACAGGAAGTTAGGTTAAACAGACACTGCTCCTGGCTGGATGTGACCAGGCTAAGGACTTGAGCTACCTGGGGCCCTGTCTGACAGCCCTTGGCCTGGGATGAGGGTCCCTATTTCAGCACGACACCTCATTCTTAGCACATTGGTTGAGAAAGAACTGTCCTGTGGAATGAGAAGTCACTGGAGAATATTTTAACCAAGAATTTACATATACAGTGTTTTAACTAGAGAAAAAGAAAAATGGGAAAATTCAAAAGTAACTTCCTTAAGGAAACCAGAGGCTACGAGATTTCTAGTAAAAGCAGCAATTTGAAATCAGTCAAGTAAATAAAAATATTTATTTGGCAACTATTAGTAGCAAAATACTCTGCTAGATTATAATGGGTCAAAAACACGGGCCTAACATTACAGAGTTTGAATCCACTTGGCAGAACAGATTTACCCTTGAGACAAAAGATGACTAAACATGCTTGACAATATCTGCCAAGCGCCAGACTACTCCTGGGCCATCTTAGTACACACTTCCCTCAGAGGACTGCGAAGAGGAGCACCCCGTCTGCCAGATCATCCAGGAGCAGGGGAGAAATGCATACAGACTCTGGCAGCCTTCTCTGACTTGAGTCCTATCTTCACTGGCCTGATGCTGCTGGTTGAAACAGAATCCAGAACTCATGAAAAATGCGAGTTGCCTTCTGCTTACAAACAACAATCACTGTAGAGTATGACTTAATCATGTTCAGGCAAAGCCCCTGCTCACATTTGTAACCCCTGCAGGTCATGTGGCCAGAAATTCTGGTATTAGAGATTCTAGCTTTATGAATCTCTTATTGAATTGTAAATACCACCCCCTCAGAAGTGGCTGAGTCACTTTTATCTCACATCATACAGAAGCTTCATTCACTCGTCAAATATTGCGTGAGCACCTTCACTATTCCCGGTGCTGTGCAGAGTCCTGGGGACATGGAGAAATTCAACTGCTCCAGCTTAGTTGAGAAATGGCTATACAAGGCTCTGCAGGAATGAGACCCAGGATAGGTGCAGAAGATGTGTGTGCGTGTATGTGTGTGCACACAAGTTGAGGGTTAGTTGGTGGGGGAATGGCAAGGACTTTAGGAGAAGGACAGAAGCAGGTGCAGAAAAAGAGTGTCCCAGTGACAACTTCCAGCCACAATTTTCAGAGTATTGCCTCAGGCTGTTCCTGTAAAACAATCTCTTTTTATAACGTGTCACAAGATGTAGCACCATCCATGCCTCACGTGCCTGCACAAAGTATTTACATTTTTAATTTTTCTCCCCAATGACCTCCACATTACTGATTTTTCACTTGAAAGACCTGTGCATTCTGAAAGCAAACTGGGGATCAACAGAAATAAGAGAAACATCCTTATCAGAACCATCTGACACAGGAAGCCAAACTGGCTTTTGATTGATAACTGCCATGCTCCTTGGTGACACGCTGGCCTTGGAGGGGCCATTCTGCATTCCTATGACATTCATCACTCCTTTCTGCCATTATTGCTGCCTTTCTCCTGGTTTCAGGATGACCGAAACGAGCCAGTCACAACACTGATTTCTTAAAGGGTGATATTTCATCAACTTTTGAAGAAACATTTCAGTGACTTCAAAAATAACGTGTCCAATCAACCAGAGTGCACCTTAACTATAGGTCTTCTCAACTCCATCCATTTCCGTTCTATCGTCACTGTCCTGAGACACATAAGATGTATTCCTATCCCCAACCTCTCTCTTTGTTGGGAGTAAATCTGGCAGCACACTCTTAGCAGGTGTGAACCATTAAGACTAGATTGTTTTCAAGATTATTCACCTGATAAATGACTTCCATCATTCTCCAACAATACAGCCAATCATTGATAGAATTGCATGGTTACAAAGGGAGCCATTTAAAGTCTTTGCCGGCATAGGAGATCATACAGTTCAATGACTAAATTTATTCTATTAATAAGGCATTGAGCAAAACTTCAAAATGTCATCTGCCCTTAAACCTTAGCATATAGGATCACAGCTGATTAACTTGATATATTGCTTTGTCCTATATTGAAAACATGATAGAAAAATGTGACAGCATTTACCTTTTCATGCGAATTGCTCTTGAGATATTGCTACTCCCCAGGACTACCTCACTAAATACTTGTTTCTCAGAACTTGCTTCTCTGAGATTCAAATCAATTTGTCCCATACTCTTGGGGTATCTACTACAGTACGGGCCAGGTAGGAGTCCCTGGGTGGTGCAAATATTTAACAAGCTCGGCTGCTAACCGAAAGGCTGGAGGTTCGAGTCCACCCAGAGGCATCTCAGAAAAAAAGGCCTGGTGATCTACATCTGAAAAATCAGCCATTGAAAACTCTGTGGAGCACAGGTCTATTCTGACACACAGGGAGGGGATTGCCATGAGTCGTGATCAACTCCACAACAATTGAATATGCCAGGTACTGGGCTAGGCACTAGGAATGCAGCAGTGAACAAAATAGTCCTGTTACCTACCTGCAGGAAGCCTGGTAAGACAGAATTGTAAATCAAATCTGGTGGAATTGCTATATGCACAGGTTTCTGAATATTCTGTTTTCCCATGCCCAACCCAATCCTTTCTCTATCCTTTCCCAGCCTTCTCTGCCCCTGAAGGCTGACTTATATAAACCATATCCACAGGTTCCTTTTCTCTCTGGCTTTGGATTTGATTTGATAAATGGGAGGCACCAACAGGAGATCAGAGGGAGGAAGGAAACTGAGCTATTCCCCTGGTTCCCTTCCCGTGGGACCATGGGTTGGCAAAGACTGTGTTCCTCCTATTTAAGGCCATGGCACCTCTACAGGGGTCCTTTCCTACCCTAGTGTTATAGGTCTCTCTCCGGGTTCTGGTAACCACTCTCTCCTTTTTGTCGCTTCAAGGCTAAGAGTTAGCAACAACCACTACTTGTTGGGGGTAGTCACCATATCTATTACAGCTATTTCATTTAATTCTCCTGAACTGTCTACTTGAGTGTGCCAGGTATATGACTCTAATTCATGCACAGTCAACAAAATATTTTCTCCTCTCCTACTTTAATCAAAAATAGTTTTGGCAAAGTCCACCTTTCACCAGAGATTAGACAGGCCTATAAAAACAAACAACACACAAGACCAATGTGCTCTTAGTTCAAATCAACTCTATGAGACCAAATGGGCAACATCTGCCCAAAAGCAAAGATGAGAAGGCAGGAAGGGACAGGAAAACTGGATAAAGGGACAAGGGGAACCTAGGGTGGAAAGGGAGAGAGTGCTGACACATTGTGGGAATTGCAACCAATGTCACAAAACAATTCATGTATAAATTTTTTAATGAGAAACTAATTTGTGCTGTAAACTTTCACCTAAAGCACAATAAAATTTTTTAAAAAATAATTTTGGAATACATAGCATTCTGGAATCCCATGAGTGGTTCACTACTTACTGGTGTCTCCAAATTTATTAAGGATAAATTCTCTTCAGTGTGAACCATTTACAAGCATTTTTTTTTTTTCACAGTTTTAGAGCTGGAGGGAAACTGGTTAATCATCCAGTCCAACCTGATTTGTTTCACATTGAGGAAAACTAAATGGTGAAGACTATTAAATATATCTGGATTGCGAGAAGAATGAACAGATCTTTCTTGGAACAAGTACAGGCAGAACGCTCCTTAGAAGTGAGGATGGCCAGGCTTCGTACCACTTATTTTGGATATGTTATCTGGAGGAACAGCTCCCTAAGGAAGGACATCATGTGTGGTAAAGCAGAGGGTCAGTGATAAAACAGGAAGACTCTCAGTGAGATAGACTGACGCAGTGGCTGTAACAATGGGCTCAAACATAGCAATCAATTACTGTGAGGATGGCTAAGGACCAGGCAATGTTTCATTCTGTTATACATAGGATCACTATGAGTGGGAATCTACTCAATGGCATCTAACAACAACAACAACAAATAAAAAGAGGTGAAAAGACTGCACAGGATTATATAAGTAGTGATAGAGCTGACTCTAGAACCCAGGTCAAACTAAAATTATTAAGGTTAAATTTTGTCTTTACCCATGATTTCAAAAATAGCTTCTATTCACATATACACCCATGTTCATTGCAGCACTATTCATAATAGCCAAAAGGTGGAAACAACCTAAATGTCCAACAACAGATGAACGGATAAACAAAATGTGCTACATGCATACAATGGAATACTACTCAGCCACAAAGATAAATGAAGTCCTGATACATGCTACAATGTGAATGAATCTTGAAAACATTATGCTGAGTGAAATCAGTCAATCACAAAAGGACAAATATTGTCTGATCTCACTTATATGAAATGACAAGAATAGGCAAATGTATAGAGACCAAAGTTTAGTAGTGGTTACCAGGGATGGAAGAGAGGGGGATCGGGGAGCCATTGTTCTGGAAGCAGTGAGTTTCTGTTAAGGGTATTGGGAAATTTAGCACCAATTAAGAGCGATGGTTGAACATGACTAATGTAATGATAACACTAAATTATGTTGTTGTTAGGTGCTGTTTTGACTCACAGTGATCCTATATATAACAGAACGAAACACTGCCCAGTCCTGCACCATCCTCAAAATCATTGTTATGCTTGAGCCAATTGTTGCAGCCACTGTGTCAGTCCATCTGGTTGAGGGTCCACCTCTTTTCCACTGACCTGCTACTTTATCAAGCATGATGTCCTTCTCCAGGGACTGATCCCTCCTGATAACATGTCCAAAGTATGTGAGACGTAATCTCTCCATCCTTGCTTCTAAGGAGCATTCTGGTTGTACTTCTTCCAAGACAGGCTTGTTCGTTCTTTTGGCAGCTCATGGTATAGTCAATATTCTTCGCCAACACCATAATTCAAAGGCGTCAATTCTTCTTTGGTTTTCCTTATTCATTGTCCAGCTTTCACATGCATATGAGGCAATTGAAAACATCATGGCTTGGGTCAGGCGCACCTTAGTCTTCAAGGTGACACCTTTGCTTTTCAGCACTTTAAAGAGGTCTTTTGCAGTAGATTTGCCCAATGCAATGTGTTTGATTTCTTGACTGCTGCTCCCATGGGTATTGATTGTGGATCCAAGTAAAATGAAATCCTTGACAACTTCAATCTTCTCTCTATTTATCATGATGTTGCTTATTCATCCAGTTGTGAGGATTTTTGTTTTCTTCATGTTGAGGTATACAATCCATACTTAAAGCTGTGGTCTTTCGTCTTCATCAGTAAGTGCTTCAAGTCCTCTTCACTTTCAACAAGCAAGGTTGTGTGTGTCATCTGCATAACATAGGTTGTTAATGAGTCTTCCTCCAATCCTGATACCCCATTCTTCTTCATATAGTCCAGCTTCTCAGAATATTTGTTCAGCATACAGATTGAATAAGTATGGTGAAAGGATAGAGCCCTGATGCACACTTTTCCTGATTTTAAACCATGCAGTACCCACTTGTTCTGCCCGAACAGCTGCTTCTTGATCTATGTGCAGGTCCCTCATGAACACAATTAAGTGTTCGGGAATTCTCATTCTTTGAAATGTTATCCATAATTTGTTACGATCCACACAGTCCAATGCCTTTGCATAGGCAATAAAACACAGGTAAACATCCTTCTGGTATTCTCTGCTTTCAGCCAGGATCCGTCTGACATCAGCAATGATATCCCTCGTTTCACGTCTTCTGAATCTGGCTTAAATTTCTGGCAGCTTCCTGTTAATATACTGCTGCAGCTGCTTTTGAATGATCTTCAGCAAAATTTTACTTGTGTGTGGTATTAATGATATTGTTTGATAATTTCTGCATTCGCTTGGATCACCTTTCTTGGGAATAGGCAAAAATATGGATCTCTTCCAGTTGATTGGCCAAGTAACTGTCTTCCAAAGTTCTTGGCATGGACAAGTAAGCACTTCCAGTGTTGCATCCATTTGTTGAAGCATCTCAGCTGGTGTTCCCTCAATTCCTGGAGCCTTGTTTTTCGCCAATGCCTTCAGTGCAGCTTGGACCTCTTCCTTCAGTACCATCGGTTCCTGATCATATGCTGCCTCCTGAAATGGTTGAACGTTGAACAATTCTTTTTGGTCCAGTAACTCTGTGCATTCCTTCCATCTTCTTTTGATGCTTCCTGCACTGTTCAGTATTTTGCTCATAGAATCCTTCACTATTGCAACTCGAGGCTTGAATTTTTTTTCAGTTCTTTCAGTTTGAGAAATGCTGAGAGTGTTCTTCCCTTTCGAGTTTCTAACCAGGGCTTTACACATGTCATTATAATACTTTACTTTGTTTTCTCAGGTTGCCCTTTGAAATCTTCTGTCCAGCTCTTTTACTTCATCATTTCTTCCTTTTGCTTTAGCTGCTCAATGTTCAAGAGCAAGTTTCAGAGTCTCTTCTGACATCCATTTTGGTCTTATCTTTCTTTCCCGTCTTTTTAATGACTTCTTGCTTTCTTTATATGTGATGTCATCCCACAGCTTGCCTGGTTTATGCTGGTGAAAAAACATATTTGCAATGAAGTAGTTGGTCTTGCAAAATGCCATCATGTGATCTCCAGCATTGTTTCTAACACAAAAGCCATATTTTCCAACTACTGATCCTTCTTCATTTCCAACTTTTGCATTCCAATCACTGGTAATTATCAATGCATCTTGATAACATGTTTGATCGATTTCAGACTGCAGAAGTTGGTTATAATCTTCAATTTCTTCATCTTTGGCCTTAATGGTTGGTGTGTACATTTGATTAATAGTGGTATTAACTGGTCTTCCTTGTAGGCATATGGATATTATCCTATCACTTACAGTATTGTACTTTAGGATAGATCTTGAAATGTTCTTTTTGATGATTAATGATGTTGCATTCATTGTCGAGAAGAACACTAAATTATACACCTGAAATTTGTTAAATTGGCAAATGTTGTGTTACATATATTTTTACAACAATAAAAAATAGCTTCTATAAGGAGAACTGTTCTGAACAGTTTATGTAGGAGCTTACAGTTGTCCCTCGGTATCAACAGGGGATTGGTTCCAGGACCCACATGGATACCAAAATCCTCAGATGCTCAAGTCCCTTATATAAAACACCGTAGTATTTGCATATAACCTATGCACATCCTCCGTATACTTTAAATCATCTCTAGATTACTTATAAAACCTAACACAATGTAAATGCTATGTAAATAGTTGTTAATGCTTACACTTAACACTTAATGATTTCTCAGTCTTTGCAAGCATTTTATCACAAACCAGAGAGACCATTTTTGCAGTTGTAGGGGCAGCAATAACACTTCCACAAATTTCACCTTCTTTCTGCTTTATTGTGCAAATGCTCAATTCATTTTTACCAACCTTACGGCCCACTTCAGCAAGTCACAGGCCACTTATCAAAAGATCTAAGATTTTAATTTTCTTATTGAGAGATAGCACTTTATACTCTCCCTTAGCATTTGAAGGATTGCTTTGACCCCTTCATTGCTTCTTACGAGCCATTTTTTCACAGAAACAAAGGATGCACACAGTACAAGAAGGGAACAAACGAAATGCAAGATGAAAAATGCTCGAACACAGAGTGCTGGAGAGAGACTGAGCATCTGTAAAATGGTGGGAGGCTATAGCAGGGTATGCCTACACATCACTTCATTCACATGGATTCAGTGCAGTGTTCAAGTTCTGTTTTTTAGAACTTTCTTTTCTTTTTTTTTTTTTCCTGAATATTTTCGACCTGTGGTTGGTTGAATCCTCAGATGTGGAGCCTGTAGATACAGAGGGCCAACTATATTATTTAAAAGTCATTCTGCAGATAAAAGGAAGTGCCATTGAAGAGGTTCTGCTCATTGAATGAGCCAATATTATACTTTATTCTGTTTGCTTTAGTTACAGGCATTTAATCCCCTAAATGTTGGCAGCATATTCGCTTAACAGAAGTGTACACTTATCTGCAGAAAGACCTATGAATTCGGCCCAAACACAGAGGTCTTCAGCTACTGTGATAAGTACAATCAACACATAATGACATCCATGACTTGGGTGGTTGTCAAGGTTTGATCAATTAGTAAAATTGCATAACGCTTTCTATTTGAGCAAAGGTTGTGTCTTTGTTTTTAATCTTATTTATCAGCGTCGGAGGCAATTCTAACATTTATAATGGCCCTCTTTCTGATAAATTGGATGAGCCTACCTAAACAAAAAAAAAATTGTTTCTGAATTTGGATCTTAACGTAGCTGTAGTAGTTTATATTTCAGTGATTCTCCCTTGTCATCATTTTCAGGAATTTTGAATAAATGTATATAAATCTACAGCACAATCAAGAGCCAAAGGTAGACTTTTCTGGGAGGCCTATAATATATATGTCCCCAGGAACCTAGCAGCCACCCACACTCTAATGTCATAAGCCACTGAACAGCTGAGCTGATAGGCCTGCCTGAGACACTCTTAACTGTCCTCTCTGGATCCAAACCACTGACATGAATCTTCTGTACTCCATTTCTAATCCCCTGAACCGTACAGTTGACCCTGCAGCCCTCCCCTGCTGCCAACAGAGGTCCTTTATGGCTTCCCACAGTCTCCAAGGGAAAAGACTTCATTTAGGTTTAGATAAAGTTGAGAAACCTGAGCCCCAAAGCCACACCCAACCCAGCTCAGTAATCAGCATTAAAGTGCTCATCAGAAAAGGGGCAGAAGCTCCAGCTGTGCTGCTCATGGTGGCTCCTTCCTTCCCTCCCTCCTCCAGGGCCATGCCTGCTACAGACTTTTTCAATGTTGATTAAAAGCTTCTAACTCTATTTTTAGTTAAACTGTAGTTTGTCAGCTCCAATGTGTTCTCCTCCCAGACACCAGTGTGAAAGTGTGCATGTGATTTATCACTAGAGTTACAAAGAGTAGGGACAAGAGGTTCTGAAGCTGACCCTCTTCAGTAAGTTACCTTAATTTGCTTTATGGGAAGGAATGCACGATCATTTAGAACAGAGGAAACAGCCTGTAGCCTTTGCTTCTTTATCCTCAGGACACACAGGAAATCTACTACTGTTGGAATGGGATGCTTGCATTGTGTGAAGCCCACATGTGTTCCAACAGGGAAAATTCACACCTGTGTAGTTTCAAATGCTCTACATCAGTTCAGGAAGAAAGGAAAGAAAGAAGGAAGGAAGGAAAGAGTTCACATTTCCATGAAATACATTTATCTCATCTCTTGTTGAAAGTGGAGAGGAATTGAAGTGCTTCCTGACGAAAATCAAAGACTACGACCTTCAGTGCAGATCACACCTCAACCTAAAGAAAACAAAAATCTTCACAACTTAGAGAATATGTGAAGTCCAGTTCATAGCAAGCGCTCATCAAATGTTAGCTTGAAGCAACATCATGATAAATGGAGAAAAGTTGTTAAGGATTTCATTTTACTTGGATCCACAGTCAACGCCCATGGAAGCAGCAGTCCAGAAATCAAGTGACGTGTTGCATTGGGCAAATCTGCTGCAAAAGACCTCTTTAAAGTGTTGAAAAGCAAAGATGTCACTTTGAAGATTAAGGTGTGCCTGAGCCAAACCATGGTGTATTCAATCGTCTCATATGCATCCTAAAGCTGGACAATGAATAAAGAAGACCGAAAAAGAATAGATGCGTTTGAATTATGGTGTTGGTGAAAAACATTGAATATGCCATGGACTTCCAGAAGAAAGAACAAATCTGCTTTAGAAGAAGTATAGCCAGAATGCTCCTTAGAAGGGAGAATAGGGAGACTTCATCTTACATACTTTGGACATGTTATCAGGAGGGACCAGTCTCTGGAAAAGGACATCATGGTTGGTAAAGTAGAGGGTCAGTGAAAAAGAGGAAGACCCTCAACGAGATGGATTGACACAGTGGCTGCAACAGTGGACTCAAATATAACAACAATTGTGAGGATAGTGCAGGACCAGGCGGTGTTACGTTCTGTTGTACCTAGGGTCGCTATGAGTCAGAATCAACATGACAGCACCTAACAACACCAATAGCTATGAAAATAATCCATCACTCTGATATGGCCCAGGCAATTGATATACTACCCCATCATACTGACCAGGGAAGGAGGCTAACATTTGACAAATGCTCGCTATGTGCTAGTAATTCACACATTCTCTAATAAAAACAATAGCTTACGTTTATTGAGTTGTTATGTCAGGCATTATAGGAAGCATTTTATATGCATTCTCTCATTTAATCTTTATAAACTACCCAGGTACTATTTTTATTCCCTTTTAAATACAGAAAAGTTGGGGTTGTTTTAGTTACTTCAGTAAGTCCCCTAACTGAAATTTGAACACAGAGCACTACAAAATCTATCACCTTTGATTTTTACAACCCCTAACTGAGTAAATGAACTCTTGCTTTCTTCATGTATGATGTCCTTGATGTCATTCCACAACTCATTTGGTCTTCAATCATTAGTGTTCAATGTGTCAAATCTATTCTTGAGATGGTCTCTAAATTCAGGTAGGATATATTCAAGGTAGTACTTTGGCTCTTGTCGACTTGTTCTAATTTTCTTCAACTTCAGCTTGAACTTGCATATGAGCAATTGATGGTCTGTTCCAGTTAGCTGTGTTCTGACTGATGGTATTGAGGTTTTCCACTGTCACTTTCCACAGATGTAGTTGATGTGACTCCTGGGTGTTCCATCCAGCAAGGTCTATGTGTATAGTTGCCGTTTATATTGTTGAAAAAAGGTATTTGCAATGAAGAAGTCATTGGTCTTGCAAAATTCTCTCATGTGATCGCTGGCATCGTTTCTAACACAAAGGCTGTATTTTCCAACTACCAGTCCTTTTTCTTTGTTTCCAACTTTTGCGTTCCAATCAGCAAAAATTATCAGTGCGTCTTGATTGCATGTTTGATCAATTTCAGACTTCAGAAGTTGGCAAAAATCTTCAATTTCTTCATCTTTGGCCTTAGTGGTTGGTGCAAAAATTTGAATAATAGTGGTATTAACTGGTCTTCCTTATAGGTTGTCAGGGTTTGAATTATGTACCCCAAAAAATGTGTGTACTAGTTTGGCTAGGCCATGATTCCTGGTACTGTGTGATTTTCCTGTATGTTGTAAACCTGCCTCTATGATGTTAACGAGGGAGGATGGGTGGCAGTTGTGTTAGTAAGGCAGGACCTGATCTACAAGACTGGATTGTGTCCTGAGGCAATCTCTTGAGATATAAAAGACAGAAGTGAGCAGTGAGACAGGGGGACCTCATACCATCAAGAAAGCAGTGCCGGGAGCAGAGCACGTCCTTTGGACCGGGGTCCCCGTGCAGAGAAGCTCCTAGTCTCGGGGAACACTGAAGGGAAGAAGGCCGACAGAGAGAAAAAGGCTTCCCCTGGAGCTGACACCCTCAATTTGGACTTTTAGCCTACTTTGCCTGTGAGGAAATAAACTTCTCTTCGTTAAAACCATCCGCTTGTGGTATTTCTGTTATGGCAGCACTAGATGACTAAGACATAGGTGTATGGATATTATCCTATCACTGACAGTGTTGTACTTCAGGATAGATCTTGAAACTTTTTTTGAAGATGAATGTGATGCCATTCCTCTTCAATTTGTCATTCCTGACATAGACCATATGATTGTCTGATTCAAAATGGCCTATACAATTCCATTTCAGGTCACTAATACTTAGGATATCAACGTTTATGCGTTCTGTTTCATTTTTGATAACTTCCAATTTTCCTACATTCATACTTCATACATTCCACGTTCTGATTATTAATAGATATTTGCAGCTGTTGCTTCTCATTTTGAGTCATGCAAAATCAGCAAATGGAGGTCCCAAAAGCTTGACTCCATCCACATCTTTAAGGTCAACTCTACTTGCAGGAGGCAGCTCTTCCCCAGTCGTATTTTGAGTGCCTTCCAACCTGAGGTGCTCATCTTCCGGCACTATATCAGACAATATTCTGCTGTTATTCACAAGGTTTTTACTAGCCAGCTTTTTCAGAAGTAGATTATCAGGTCCTTCTTCCTAGTCTGGAAGCTCAGCTGAAACCTGTCAACCAAGGTTGACCCTGCTACTATTTGAAATACCGGTGGCAATGCTTCCAGTATCACAGCAACACACAAGCCCCTACCGTATGACAAACTGACAGAAACAATTGAATTGATGCCTTTGAATTATGATGTTGGCAAAGAATATTGACTATACCACAGACTGCCAGGAGAACCAATAAATCTGTCTCAGAAGAAATACAGCCAGAATGCTCGTTAGAAGTAAGGATGGTGAGACTTCTCATATACTTTGGACATGTTATCAGGAGGGCCCAGTCCCTGGAGAAGGACATCATGCTAGGTAAAATAGAGGGTCACAGAAAAAGAGGAAAACCCTCAAGGAGATAGATTAACACAGTGGCTGCAACAATGGGCTCAAATATAGCAACAATTGTGAGGATGGCACAGCACCAGGTAGTGTTTCATTCTGTTGTTCATAGGGTTGCTAGAAGTAGGAATTGACACAATGACACCTAACAACATAACTGAGTTAAGAATATTTAATTAATCCTATTTTAAAACAAGAAGAGTGAGATTGGTTTAGCTATGCAATTTGTCCAAAATCATGCCTCCGTTTAGTGGTGGGAATAGGATCTGAACCCAGTTCTATCTGATGCCCAAAGAACAAGTCCCACCCGCAACACCATCTTATCTCTCAACTTCTGAGTGAAACCAACATGTTTATATCAAGCTAAACAGTGCTGTGGAGATTTTGAGTTCCAGTATTTTCTGATCAGCCTGCTCTCCCACCCCACATGTTGTCTGCAAGGAGTTGAAGTTTACCTTCACCAACATGGGCCCTTCACTGTCACCACGTACCCTTCCTGTGTTCTGGGAGCATGATGACCATGAGCCAAGGAAGGATGGTTCCAACATTAGTTCAGAATTGTTGTCCAACAGTGGAACTCCAGATGTGTAGCAATTCGGCACTTATGCATTCATTCCACCAACATTTACTGACAGTCCAATATGAACTGTCAAAAGTCCTAAGCTACACAGACGTTTGTAGTACAGTGAGAGTCCTTGTCCACGAGACGTGCCCAGTCCAGTGAGGACATAGACATGACAACCAAACATTTACAAATAAATGCCCTAGGGGCTTTAAGTTAAGTGTAGATGCTATTTAAAAAAGAAAAGTTGCCCTGGAATCGATTCCGACTAATGGCAACCTCACATGTTTTAGAGTAAAACTGTGCTCCATAGGGTTTTCAATAGCTGATTTTTTCGGAAGTAGAGTGCCAAGCCTTTCTTTTGCAATATCTTTGGGTGGATTTGAACCACCAACCTTTTGGTTTGCAGCCAAGCACTAACCATTTGCACCACACAGGGGCTCCAGATGCTATAAGTAGACCAAAAAGTAGCACCTTAGTTTTCTTAGAGGAAACACAAAGAAGACAGCAGTTGACCTGAATCTTGAAGGAAAAACAGTTCACCAGGCCAAAAAGTAGGCATATTAGGCAGAGGATGTAATGTGTGGAAAGACAGAGGAAAGGGCACTGCAGGTTCTGGAAATGACAAATAGTTTCTTGGTAGGGGTGGGGGTATAGGGAGAGAGGCAGGACCTTGTTATGTGAAAAGTTTTGACTGTATTTTATAGGCCACAGAGTCATTAAGGACTCTAAACTCCTGGTTGCAGATGGAGCAGACTGAATCCATTGCTAGCCCGGCTCAAGGACCTAATGTTGGCTTTATTAGTGGAGGCCTGGGTTGATATATCTACTTTATCTTCAGATCTAAGCTGGGTATGGTACCAGGCTTCCCACAGCCTCTCCTTCTTCCAATATGGCTAGAACATCCCCAGCCAAAGTGCTCCCTGGCTCTGCTCTCTGCTCTCTCTCCTCCCTCTGTCAATGTTCTGTGTCCAAGATAAAATCACCTTCTACCTACAGTAAATAATTACAATAATCATGGTATTTCTAAGAGCTTTTTGTCTCTCTCCTCCCTTCTTGCCAGTGAAGGCCCCAGGGGACCGATAAACTCAGCAAATGTTACATCATGTGAAAACCAAATCATATATCCAAAAGCTGGATAATGAGGCTACTTTGGAAAAGAACACTGCTCAAAGAAAGAAAAAAACAAAAACAGAAATCAAAATGCCAGAGGCAGAGAAGGAAATGTTATATGCCTGGCATCCAATGCCAAAGGAAATCCAGAAACACTAAACCAACCAACCAAACAAAAAACCAGTTGCCATCAAGTTGATTCAGACGCATACGGACCCTATAGGATAGAGTAGAACTGCTCCATGGGGTTTCCAAGGAGCAGCTCGTGGATTCGAACTGCCGACCTTTTGGTTAGATTGTAGATTGAGTCCTGTCTCATTAACATCATGGTGGTAGGATTTACAACACATAGGAAAATCACATCAGATGACAAAATGGTGGACAATAACACAATACTGAGAATCATGGACTAGCCAAGTGGACACACATTTTTGGGGGACACAATTCAAGCCATGATAGTGCCCCTCTGCATACATTTATGTTTTAGATTATTTCACTCTGCCAAATAAGATATCACACATTCATCTGCTTCCCTTTCTCCACATATTTGCTGGCATATCTTTCGTGCTATACTTCTCCCATTTTTTTTGTCTTTGTGTGTTCATACCTTTATTTATTTATTTACTTACATATTTTTAGAAGAATTTAAAAGTGAATAAAATCATGTGTCCCATCTGTTGAAATATTTGGCTGGAAACTGAGTGTTCCCATCTTTTAACTGATGTAGAAATTAAGATCCATAGAAGATGTGTGAATTTTCCAAGGTTTTAAATATAGTAACTGGCATAGCAGGCTCTAGAGATAGAAATTCTGATTACATTCATAATAAGAACCACATCTATGGTCATTTGGAATCACATTCCAGTTACAGATTTTGATTTCACATTTCTGAGGGTAATATACAAGCTTAATTCTTTCTTGCAGAAATTTACCCCATGCTAACAGATTATATGACCCTGTTCAATGGCATCAACACAAAGGACTTAACTTGAAACATGCTACTAAAGTCTCAGCTTTAGCTTTCATCCCTATGTGTTTATCAATGAGTAGATGGAAATCTCTCTAAACTTCATAGTTCAGACTTATCTGTGAAGAAGACATGACAGGCAAGTGATGGCGAGATTTTATTAGCTAAGTCTTATTTGGATTGATTAGAGTTTTCCAACTACTGATCAAGAAATCAAGAGACGCATTGCATTGGGCAAATATGCTGCAAAAGATCTCTTTCAAGTGTTGAAAAGCAAAGATGTCACCTTGAAGACTAAGGTGCGCCTAACCCAAGCCATGGTGTTTTCAATCGCCTCATATGCATGTGAAAGCTGGACGATGAATAAGAAAGACCGAAGAAGAATTGACGCCTTTGAATTGTGGTGTTGGAGAAGGATATCGAATATACCATGGACTGCCAGAAGAAAGAACAAAATCGGTCTTGGAAAAAGTACGACCAGGATGCTCTTTAGAAGCAAGGATGGCGAGACTACCTCTCACATACTTTGGACATGTTATCAGGAGGGATCAGTCCCTGGAGAAGGACATCATGCTTGGTAAAGTAGAGGGTTGGCGAAAAATAGGAAGACCCCCAACGAGATGGATTGACACAGTGGCTGCAAAAATGGGTTTAAGCATAACAGCGATTGTGAGGATGGCGCAGGACCAGGCAGTGTTTCGTTCTGTTGTACATAGGATCGCTACGAGTCAGAACCAACTTGAGGGCACCTAACAACAACAGAGTTTTCCAGGTGCTACACGCTACTACTTTTTTTTTAAAGTTTGGACGGGTTTTCTCTCTCTCTCTCTCTCTCTGTCTTTTATTTTTGTTTGGTTTTGCATAGTTTATATTTTTTAATCATTTTAGATTAAATATATAGCTTCGTTCTGAATGTCACTGGAAAAAGTTTTAAGTTATGTCAGCCCAATGTACAAAAGTTCTGTTAGAGATAAGGATACAGCTGAATGGACAAAGCCACACTGATCTTCACCTGAGTGATGCTCTCAGTGAAGCCATGGTGATTTGTAGTCAAATCAATGAGAAAAATTTCTCTTTTAAAAAAGTACACCTATTGTTTTTGACTGATAAACACCAGTGAGTAGAGAGTGGATGAAACGATTTCAACAATACTGGTTTTAAGGGATGGGAAATATAGTGGTTATTTTTCCCAATAAATACAAGCAACAATCCAACAGCTGAGCTGTGGTTAGAGAGCCAATTGACCTTCAGGTTCTATTTAATAATGACTGCTCCTTAGAAGCAAGGATGGCGAGACTTTGCCCTATACACTTTGGACATGTTATCAAGGAGGATCAGCCCCTGGAAAAGGACATCATGTTTGGTAAAGTAGAGGGTCGGTGAAAAAGCGGAAGACCCTCAACAAGATGGATTGACACAGTGGCGGCAACAATGGGCTCAAGCATAACAACGATTGTGAGGGTGGTGCAGGACTGGGCATCGTTTCATTCTGTTGTTCATAGGGTCACTATGAGTTGGAATCGACTCGATGGCACCTAACAACAACAATATTTGTTATATAATCATATTATATTTTTTCACTGAGCTGAAAGTATCTACTTGAGAAACAGGAAAAGAAAGAAGGATGTAATAGAGTGTTATATTTTCCTCTGAACTGAATTTATTGAGTTTTTAAAGGTTGTTTTATTGTTGTTATTGTGTGCTGTTGAGTCAATTCTGACTCATAGTGACCCTATATGACAGAGTGGAACTGCCCATGGGTTTCTCAGACCGTAATCTTTAAAGGAGCAAATTGCCAGGTATCTTCTCCAGCAGAGCTGTTGGTTTCACACCATTGACCTTTTCAGTTAGCAGCCGAGAGCTTAACCATTGCAGCTCCAGGGCTCTTTACTGAAGTATAACATGGAGTAAAGTGCACTAATCATAAGTGCACAGCACAATGAACTTTTACGTGTGCATGTACCTGTGGAACTATCCTGTCAAGACAGCAAACATTTCCAGAACTCCAAAACGTTGCCACATGCCACTTCGCAGTCAATAACTCACTCAGAGGTAATCAGTCTTCTGACTTTGAAACCCACAGATTAGCTTTACCTGTTCTTGAACTTCATAAAAATCAAATCATACAGTATATACTCTTGTTTCTGGATTCTTCCCTTTCACTTTCACATTATATATATGAAATTTATCCATGTTGTTACGTGTAGCTGTGGTTTCTCTTTTTTTCTTTTGTTGCTGTTGTCGTTTGCTATTCAGCATTCCATCATATGAATATTCCACAAGTTATTTATTTATTCCTATGGAGATTTGGGTTGTCATTTCCAGTTAGGGCAACTATGAATAAAGCTGCTGTGAATATTGTTGCACATATCTTTTTGCGGGCATATGCGCTCATTTCTCTTGGGTACATATCTAGGAGGAGAATTGCTGGGTGATAGGTTACACATATATTTAGTTTAATAGATACTGCGAAACAGTGTTCCAAAGGGATTGTTCTTCTTCCCTTTCGCCAACAATGTAACAGAGTTTCAGTTACTCCACATCCTCACCAATGTCTTTTAAAAATATCTATTCACGAATTATTCCATCTGTTGATTTTTGCCCATCAAATTGAAATTAAGATCTGCTGACTAAAAAGTCCTAAATTTAATGATTACTATAGGACACCTTTGCCATAAAGGTGTCGTCTCTTTTCTGACAGTTAAAGTCACTTTTAATGCTTCCAACATGAAGCTTTGGGCCTTTCTAGGGTCTGGCACTTTCTCTCCCCTCTACAACCATTTTCAATTTTACTGTTAATTCCCTGAAGTATCCTTGAATGCTTTTGCTGAATGCTTTTGCTTTATGCTTTCATAGAAGAACCTTTTGAGATTGACTGACAAGTATCAAAGCTAAATCATTATTTCTCAACAAGCAGCTTCTTATTTACATGGTCACCAAGGTAATTTCTTAAACTGATTCAATTATTTGAAAGAACTTGAAAGACATTGTGTTGTATTGATCAAATGAAAGAATGTAACTCAGGTACAAAGAGTCCTATAATACTCAGTAGGATCTCTTTAATATTAAAGGAGAATCATTCCTGTTAAAAAGAATGTCAGCGGAGTATAGATCTTTCTTTTTATCTGAGAGAGATGATCTATTCAATGTCCAAATCTTACTTGTCTTTTCCATTGCTCTTCTTCCCCTCACTTTACATTTGAAGCTATAAACCTGAACTTAACTCCATTTCATTTTTCATTTAGGATGGATTGGCCCATGAAGAGGGAATAGCCACTTGGATCAAACCGAAACTTGAAACTGTTACATAGAAAAAAGTTCTGTTAAACGTGAATTACCTTACCTTTTTTTAAAAGTATATTTTATTGATATATTTAACATGTGCAAAAAGGGCCATGCAAGTAATCCATTTAAAACTGATATTAATAATTGTAAATATTGAAAAGAAAATCTCATGGAAATATCAAGGTGTCACCAAGAAATAGGCCTGGTTGTATCTTCCCAAGCTAGCAACTAACAAAAATAAAGCATCAAAGCCCAGTTTGTGAGCCTAGCTTTTGAGTTCAGCAACTTGACTTTGCCAGCACACAGAGAGTAAACTCATTTCTTAGGACTAATTCATAATAAACCAAGCTCACAAAAGACTACTGCACAAACCATAATTAATATTTATGAATTAGAAATGAGAAGCATAACTGTTTCAATGCTTAGAACATGCATATCTGCATTTTCCGTGCATTTATCTCCCTATAGACACAAATGATAATCAGGAGGCTGCCTGGCGATCAAGGGGATTTAGTTTAATGTTTCAATAGGATCCAAACCAAAAACTAAACCCATTGCGGCTGAGTCTATTCTGATTCATAATGACCCCATAGGACAGAGTAGAACTGCCCCCCGTAGGGTTTCCAAGGCGTGGCTGGTGGATTCCAACTGCCGACTTTTTGCTTAGCAGCTGAGCTCTTAACCACTGCATATCATGTGCTGGGAATTCAGTGCATCCATTTCCATGGGGAGAAAAGTGATGGGTACCTTGTCCAGGGCATCCCCTCCTCTTAGTTGCAAATAAAAGAATCTTACGCTACTCCAGCTAGCTTAAGTAGAAAAGGTATTTATTAAAGGATATTAGTTGGTTTTTCGAATCTTCAAAGAGGCTTAGGGCTACAAGGCAGGAGCAATACCCAACTGTACCATAGGAGAGTTGTGATGATGTCCTCACTTCTGCCGCTGCTGGACACAGATGCTGCGGATGGTGAACACAAAGCTAAACAACTTCCCTGCCACTTGCACCAGAAACATGGAATCTGTTGAGCACATGCTTCCTGAAGTTATGTTCTTCTGCCCCAAGCTTTTCTATGGATGCATTTGATTGGTAAAGCCTTAGTCACATGCCTGCCCCTGAACTGCCAGGCAGACTTGGAAAGTGAGTTCTTGGCTTAAACCTTAGGAAGATGGGAGTCATAAGGTGGGAAGTTTTGCAAATGTTGGAAGGGTGACCAATAGAAGTTGGGTGGTCATGAAACATGATAAGTGTCCACTGTAGAAGGCATGGTTAAACTTTGATTAATCCTTTGACTCTTATTTCTATGTTTACATACTGTAAATTATTTTCTTTTGTTAATAATTATTTCAACTAATATTTTTTATTTAAAAGTTTGTTGTTGCTGCTGTTGTTAGTTGCCATCGATTGGCTCCAACTCACGGCGAACTTGTGTATAACAGAACAAAACGTTGCCTGGTCTTGCACCATTTTCATGATCATTGGTATGTTTGAGTCCATTGTTGTGACTATTGTGTCAATTCATCTCATTGAGGGTTTCCTTGGTTTTTGATGACCCTCTATTTTACCAAACATAATGTATTTTCTAGGATGTCTCACCATCCTTGCTTCTAAGGGGCATTCTGGTTGTATTTCTTCTAAGACTAATCTGTTTGTTCTTCTGGCAAGAGCTTTAGATGCCACTCTTGTCTTTGGGCAGGTACCTTATCTTCAAGAAGAGCCAGGGAGACTAGCTATAGAAGACTGCACAGCGTGATCAACTTCTGGTGATTCTAATGGAGGCCATCACAGGAGCTGTGACCACACCCAGGATCGTTAAATCTCTTTCACGAATGGAAAGATGATTCATCAGGGAATTTGGAAATTCAGAGTCTTTATATGTATCAGTGGAGTCCCTGGCTGGTGCCAATGGTTAACATGATTGGTACTAATTGAAAGGTTGAAGGTTCAAGTTCACCTAGAGGCACCTCAGAAGAAAGGCCTGGTGATTTATGTCCAAAAAATCAGCCATTGAAAATTCTATGGAGCAGTTCTATTCTGACGCACATGATGTTGCCATGAGTTAGAAACAATTTTACAGCAACTGTTGTTTTTTGTTTGTTTGTTGGTAGTTGTAAGTGCACTATTCTTTTTTTTTTTCTTTTTCTTTTTCTGATGAGAATTGATTCTGATGAGAATACATCAAAATTCCTGTGTTTAGAAGACCAATTCTGTAAAAGTACTACAAATAAGAAGTACTTTCATATGTGTGTGAGGTTGGATAATTTATACTTCCAAACTTTCAACAATAAAATAAATTTTCAACGACTCATGATAAAGAATGAATTATCTTTCTATTTTCTCTTTAGAAAATATTACTTATTACAAAAATGTGGTGATACAAGGAGTAATCAAAGAGTATACCGATGAAAAATATAGGTTAAAAAGTATTACAGAGCTGTTTCAGACACTTAGCTAAAATACTATGTCAGAGTTTATAAATTTACCGATTTTTGGTGTTTGTCAGCTTTTTAATATTTATAGTTTATTATGATTATTTTTTATCCTAAATAAGTATTCCTATCTGTTCCTTACTTTTTATTTGTAATTTTATATTATTTTTATTAAAGATAGTGTCTCAAATTCTCAAAGCTTTGAATTCCATAAAACCAAAATCCATCTCTCTGCAACTGCCAATTTGACATCTCAGTTTGGAAATCTAATAGCCTCTTCAAACTGAACATGATAATTTCAGTACCTTATTTCTCGCCTTCCCCCAGACTCGTTCATTTCCCAGTGTTCTCTTTCTCCGTAAATGCCACTATCAACCACTAGTTGTTCAAGCCATAAACTCAAACTCGTTCTGATTGCTCTGTTTCTCATATACCCATGTTTGAAGGTAGGGCTGACATACTGCAAATATTGTCAGCCTTACCTACAAAAATATTCAGAAACTCATCACTTGTAACCACTTCAGTAGCTCCAATTCTGGCCCAAGTCACCATGATCTTTTTCTTCAGTATTAAAATCACCACCTCACTTTCGATGAACCCACGAGTTGTTTGAATAATGCAAATGCATTACTGTGGTGCACACACAGGTTGTTCACTCATAGTGATCCCTACATAAATGTCACATTCTGCTGATCAGAGCCAGAATACACAAGGTGTTTCCAGAGCGTTAACATATGGAAAGTAGATAGCAAACAATAAATAGAAATCAATGTTCACTCTAACAGTTTTATGATGCAAAGTCAATGTTTACTCTTATATCACTGGGTAGGCATGTCTCAGTGAGTGCTCTGTGCTCCCTTGCTGCTGGTCCAGCTCTCACCCAGCAGCCTCAGGACAACCCTGGGTCAGGGTCACAACAACTCTCCCCGCAGAACCCCTCTGATGGCAACCCCTACTGGGGGTACATCCAGGCTCAATGGGCAGGCCCCCCCTGTGCTCCAGACAGGCCCTTTTGAGCTTCCGGCAGGGTTTCTGCAGCTGCCTGGTCCCACTGGGTGGTCTTTGCTGCTTTAAGTGCATTACAGTTCTTGGCCCACTCCTCTCAGATTGCTCTGCTGCCACTTCTCTGTTCAGTGGACACCACCTTCTGCTTTTTCCTGACCTATGCCTCTGTTTCTCCCAGCTCTGACTTCCACCAAGTCCAGGGTTTCTGCTGTTACTGGTGTCAATCACTTCTGAAGAATCTTCCAATCTCTTATTCCCCAGGCAGACATCTCCACCCTGGGGCAAAGACTGGGGGGAAAGTGGTGTTCTTCAGTACAGAGCACCCTTGTCTTCAGGAGATGTGCTCACCCCTCTTCCAGGAGCAGATGTTTGCACCCTCCAACCTGAGAATCTCTTGTGAGACTCCTTCCCAGGCTTTTATTGGCCTCATCACGGGCCTCCTGTCAGGTTGGCCCTTACTTATTGGCCTCAGGTGTGGTCCTACTCTCAGAATCAGGACCAAAAGGCCAAATTGTCCACTGCAAAGGAGTTCCATACCTCATCACTACTGTCTCGGCTTCTACTCTGGCCTCCCTAGAATCAGTTCTCCAGATTGCATCATTCTCCTGTTCAGAGTGGCTTCCCAGCCAATTTACAATAGCCAAGCCCTTACATTGAGCTGTAAGGCCCTGCATATCCTGACCTCTGGCAACCTTTCTAAATTTCTCTCTCATCTCTCCCCTTGCTCACTCTGCTTAAGCCTCGGTGGCTTTCATGCTGTTATTCAAACATATCAAACACATTCCTGCCTCAGGGCCTACACTTTTGTTCTTCCCTTTAACTAGAATATTATCCCCCCCTCCCCAAATTCACATGACTCACTCAAATCAAGAAGCAGGTCATATGCCACCTCCACGCTATCTAAGAGAGTACTCTATCACTCTCCAGAGATTCCATTTCTATCTTTCTTTATTTTGCAACATTATTTCTTCTGCTATTATATTATATATTTAGCTCTTTATTTTTTGTTTTTCTCTCTCCTCTACTAGGATATAATCACATATAAGACAAGGAATTTGTCTATTTTATACATTGCTATTTCCCTACACTTAGAATAGTGTCTGATACGTGGTTGTTGTTGTTGTCAGTTGTTGTTGAGTTGGCTGTGAATCATGGAGACCATATGTATAACAGAAAGAAATGTTGCCCAGTCTTGCACGAGCTTCCATGATCATTGGTATGCTTGAGTCCATTCTTGTGGCAATTTTATCAAACCATCTCATTGAGAGGTTCTCTCATTTTTTGTTGACTCATACCTTTTCCAAGTAAGATGGTCTTTTCTAGTAATTTGTCTTTTCTGATGACATGTCCAAAGTAAGCAAGTCAAAGTCTAGCCACCCTCACTTCTAATGAACACTCTGGTTATATTTCAATATTCTTCACCAACATCACAGTTTGAACACATTAGTTCTTCTTCTGTCTTTTTTATTTCTAACATTCACATGCATATGAGTTGATTAAAAGGACCATGATTCGAGTCAGAGGCAACTTCTTCATCAAAGTGACCTCTTTGCTTTTTAAAACTTTAAAGAGATATTTTGCTGCAGATTCACCCAAGGCAATACGTCATTTGATATCTTGACTGCTGCATCCATGGACTGATAACGTGGTAGACATTCTGTAAATATCTCTTGAATGAGTGAATGTGAAGGTGCTTTCTTTACTGTGAACATGAGTCACTCAGAGAAGAGAATACAGCCAGGTTTAGACTGTTCTAGTCCCACAAGATGGCTTGTATAAATCATAATAATAGAAACACAAGGACAGGGTAAATCTTGTCATAAAACTTTTGGAGTCTGTAGTACTTTATGGTCTACTATGCTGGGAATGACAAACTGAAAAGGAAAGAAGTCACATTCATAGTCAAAAGGAACATTTAAAGATCTATCCTAAAGTACAACTCTGTCAGTGACAGGATAATATCCATACGCCTACAAGGAAGACCAGTTAATACGACTATTATTCAAATTTAAACACCAACCACTAATGCCAAAGATGTGGAAATTGAAGATTTTTACCAACTTTTGCAGTCTGAAATTGATCAAACTTGCAATCAATATACATTGATAATTGCTGGTGATTGGAATACGAAAGTTGGAAATAAAGAAGAAGGAAATGAGATGATTTTGAAAAATAGGGCCTTGGTATAAAAAACGATGCCAGAGATCCCATGATAGAATTTTACAAGCCCAGTGACTGATTCATTGCAAATACCTTTTACAAACAACATAAACGGCAACTATACATGTGGACCTCACTGGATGGAAAACACAGAAATCAAATCAACTACACCTGTGGAAAGAGAACATGGAAATACTCAACGTTATCAATTAGAACTAGGCCAGGGGTCGACTGTGGGACAGACCAATCAATTGCTCATATGCAAGTTCAAGTTGAAGCTGAAGAAAATTAAAACAAGTCCATGAGAGCCAAAGTATGACCTTGAGTATATCCCACCTGAATTTAGAGACCATTTCAAGAATAGATTTGACACACTGAACACTAATGACCAAAGACCAGATGAGCTACGGGTTGACATCAAGGACACCATACAAGAAGAATACAAAAGGTCACTAAAAAGACAAAAAAGAAAGAAAAGACCAAAATGGATGTTAGAAGAGACTCTGAAAATTGCTCTGGAACATATAATAGCTAAAGTGAAAGGAAGAAATGATCAAGTAAAAGAGTTGAACAGATAATTTCAAACGACAATGCGAGATGAAAATGTAAAGGATTATAATGAAATGCGCAAGGACCTGGAGTTAGAAGACCAAAAGGGAAGAACGTACTTGTCATTTCTCAAGATGAAAGAACTGAAGAAAAAGTTCAAGCCTCAAGTTGCAATTTTGAAGTATCCTATGGGCAAAACATTGAATGACACAGGAAGCATCAAAATAAGATGGAAGAAGGAGGCGGAGCCAAGATTGCAGAATAGTCAGACACTTCCGGTGGTCTCTCTTACAACAAAGACCCGAAAAAACAAGTGAAGCTGATCCCTTCAGCACGGATCAGCTCAGGGGAGAGCAGTGAGGCAAGCAACAGTGCCCGGGAGGCATTTTCCACACCAGGAGAGACCCAGCAGAACAGAGTCTACTCAGCCATCCAGAACTAGTGAGAAGCAGCCCTCAATCAGTGAAAGATAAGTATTTGCATCTAGCCTATTGTGCGTATCAAAAACATCCCCGTTAGGGAAAACCTTTCTCCCATTTACCTCCCTGCTCGCTGCTCTGCACTGGGTTCAGGAAGGCTTCAGCGATTGCCAAGTCCCCTGGGCTGGAAGTAGGACCCGTCATATGCCCTGAGCTATTCTCCGAGCCTTGGAGAGGGAACAAATTAACAAACGGGGAAAAAATAATCTGCCTGCTCCCCTAAACCAGTAACTCAGGGTAGGCACAGCCCCTTTGCCTAGGCTTAGGCATAAGGGATCCACTGACTTTGAGCGCCTTTCCACCTGCGTAGACTTGTGTGGGCCCATTTCAACAGCGTAGGCCCTCATTACCACAGTACAACAGGGTATATACCTGAAGTCTAACTTCAACTGTTTCACCTGTGAAGTGGCTGGTTCGTGACATTTGACTCTGCTCTGCCCATTAAGCAGGGTCTTCTCCTACCCACCTCAGGGGCCTGAGGACTGGTGGCTCCACCCATGCCACCTAGCCACCAGCGATAGGGGTCCATGAATAAGAGGTGTCCCCTAGTACTTACAGCCAACAGCATTAGATGCTCATAGTCCAGCTGCAATACTCACCTACCTACGCACTCTATGGAACAGGGACACGCCTTCCTCCTCCACACTCGGGGGTGGCCATCAACCTCCAGCCTTGCTCAGAGTGTGTCCCCCTGCTGCAGCCAGATGCCTGTGCCTACACCAATCACCCATGCCAATCTAGGACTATAAGTGAGAGCCTACACCACACACTTGGTGGCTATCTACCCGGACACCTGAGCTGAATCCATACAGGAGGAGTGGGCGGACTCCTGAGCTCACATACCTAGTAACAGATCTAACCACCTGGTGACAAGACATTAGAGCTTTACAGGTGCCAATAATCAAACTAGCCATAGAGCAGCCTATTTCAGCATATCAAAACAAAACAAGAAGCCAGGACATAGTAAGCAAACATAAAATAAATAAATATAATAACTTATTGATGGCTCAGAGACAACAGTCAATACCAAATCACACAAAGAGGCAATCCATGATGGCTTCAGTAAACTCCCAAAATAAAGAATCTAGAAATTTTCCAAAGGAGGAAACTTTCTTGGAATTACTGGAGGCAGAATACAAAAGATTAATATACAGAACTCTTCAAGAAATTAGGAAAGAAATTAATCAAAACGCAGAACATGCAATAGAGGAAATTAAAAAGATCAGAGAAGAGCATAATGACAAATTTAACACACTGCAAGAATCCATAGAGAGACAGCATTCAGAAATCCAAAAGATTAACAATAAAATTTCAGAATTAGACAACTCAATAGAAAGTCATAGGAGCAGAATTGAGGCAATGAAGTCAGAATTAGTGAGATTGAAGATAAAGCACTTGACACCAACTTATTTGAGGAAAAATCAGATAAAATGATTTAAAAAATGAAGAAATCCTAAGAATTATGTGGGACTCTATCAAGAGGAATAACCTACAAGTGACTGGAGTACCAGAACAGGACGGAGATTTTTCATAAGGAGAGGGAAGCCAAGGCAATATAAAGAAATAAAAGACTGGTATAAACTTGAAAAATAGGGGTAAATATTAAGGTAACCACAAAGGAAACTAAGAATCCTATAAGTCAAAATTAAAAAAAAGAAAAATATAAAGACTCAGCAAACACAAAATCAACAACAATGAAAAAGATGAAAAGAAAATACATAAAGAAAAATGACTCAGCACAGAAAATTAAGTGGAAGAAAGAAACTGTCAACAACACACAAAAGAAGACATCAAAATGACAGCGCTAAACTCATACCTATCAACAATTACGCTGAATGTAAATGGACTAAATGCACCAATAAAGAGACAGAGAGTGGCAGATTGGATTAAAAAACACAATCCGTCTATATGCTGCCTACAAGAGACACACCTCAGACTTAAAGACAAAAACTATAACTCAAAGGATGGAAAAAAATATATTAAGCAAACAACACTCCAAAAAGAGCAGGAGTGGCAATATTAATCTCTGAAAAGTAGACTTTAAAGTAAAATCCACCACAAAGGATAAGGAAGGAAACTATATAATGACTGAAGGGTCAATACACCAGGAGGACATAACTATAATAAATGTTTACGCACCCAATGACAGGGCTCCAAAATACATAAAACAAACTCTAACAGCATTGAAAAGAGAGATAGACAGCTCTTCAATAACAGTAGGAGACTTTAACGCACCACTTTCAGTGAAGGACAGAACATCCAGATAGAAGCTCAACAAAGACACGGAAGAGCTAAATGCTACAATCAACCAACTTGATCTCATAGACGTATACTGAACACTCCACCCAACAGCAGACAAGTATACTTTCTTTTCCAATGCACATGGAACATTCTCCAGAATAGACCACATCTTAGACCATAAAGCAAGCCTTAACAAAATCCAAAGCATTGAAATATTACAAAGCATCTTTTCTGACCATAAAACCATAAAAGTAGAAATCAATAACAGAAAAAGCAAGGAAAAAAAAATCAAACACATGGAAACTGAACAACTCCTTGCTCAAAATCTACTGGGTTATAGAAGAAATTAAGAATGGAATAAAGAAATTCATAGAATCAAACAGGAGTGAAAACACATCCTACCAGAACCTTTGGAACACAGCAAAAGCAGTGCTCAGAGGGCAGTTTATAGCAATAAATGCACACATCCAAAAAGAAGAAAGGGCCATAATCAAAACATTAATCCTACAACCAGAACAAGTAGAAAGAGAGCAGCAAAAGAAGCCCTTGGGCACCAGAAGAAAGGAAATAATAAGAATTAGAGCAGAATTAAATAAAATAGAGAATAGAGAAACAAGTGAAAGAGTTAACAAGACCAAAAGCTGGTTCTTTGAAAAGATTAACAAAATTGATAAAACCACTGCCAAACTGACAAAAGAAAAACAGGAGAAGAAGCAGATAACTCGTATAAGAAAGGAGATGGGTATTATCACAACAGACCCAACTGAAATTAAAAGAATCATAACAGAATACTATGAAAAATTGTACTCTAACAAATTTGAAAACCTAGAGGAAACAGAAAAATTTCTAGAAACTACCTACCTACCTAAACTAACACAAACAGAGGTAGAACAACTAAATAAACCCATAACAAAAGAAGAGATTGAGAAGGTAATTAAAAAAACTTCCCCCCAAAAATAAAAGCCCTGGCCTGGATGGCTTCACTAGAGAATTCTACCAAACTTTAAGAGAAGAGTTAACAACATTACTACTAAAGGTATTTCAGCACATAGAAAAGGATGGAATACTACCAAACTCATTCTGTGAAGCCAGCATAACCCTGATACCTAAACCAGGTAAAGACACCACAAAAATAGAAAATTACAGACCAATATCTCTCATGAACATTGATGCAAAAATCCTCAACAAAATTCTAGCCAATAGAGTTCAGCAACATATCAAAAAAATAATTCACCATGATCAAGTGGGATTTCTACCAGGTATACAGGGATGGTTCAACATTAGAAAAACAATCAATGTAATCCATCACAGTAATAAAACGAAAGACAAGAACCACATGATCTTATCAATCGATGCAGAAAAGGCATTTGACAAAGTCCAACACCCATTCATGATGAAAACTCTCAGCAAAATACGAATAGAAGGGAAATTCCTTAGCATAATTAAGGACATTTATACAAAGCCAACAGCCAACATCATCCTAAATGAAGAGACTTTGAAAGCATTCCCCTTGATAACAGGAACCAGACAAGGATGCTCTTCATCACCACTCTAATTCAACATTGTGCTGGAGGTCCTAGCCAGAACAGTTAGGCTAGAAAAAGAAATAAAGAGCATCCAAATTGGTAGGGAAGAAGCAAAAGTAAAAGTATCTTATTCAATCTGTATGCTGAGCAAATAATTCGAGAAGCTATTTAATATTAATATATGGAGAAGAATGAGGCGTCAGGATTGGAGAAAGACTTATTAACAACCAACAGTATGCAGATCACACCACCTTGCTTGCTGAAAGCAAAGAGGATTTGAAGCACTTACTGATGAAGATCAAAGACCACAGCCTTCAGTATGGATTTCAGCTCAACATAAAACAAAAATCCTCACAACTGCACCAATAAGCAACATCATGATAAATGGAGAAAATATTGAAGTTGTCAAGAATTTCGTTTTGCTTGGATCCACAATCAACACCCATGGAAGCAGCAGTCAAGAAATCAAACAACGTATTGCATTGGGCATATCTGCTACAAAATACCTATTTAAAATGTTGAAAAGCAAAGACATTACTTTGAGGACTAAGGTGGGTCTCACCCAAGTCATGGTGTTTTCAATCACCTCATATGCATAAGGAGGCTGGACAATGAATAAGGAAGACTGAAGGAGAATTGAAGTCATGGAATTATGGTGTTGATGAAGAATATTGAATATACCATGGACTACCAGAAGAATGAACAAGTCCATCTTGGAAGAAGTCAGCCAGAGTGCTTCTTGGAAGCGAGAATGGCGAGACTGCATCTCCTGTACTTTGGACATATTGTCAGGAGAGACCAGTACCTGAAGAAGGACATCATGCTTGGTAAGGTAGAGGGTCAGTGAGAAAGAGGAAAACCCTCAATGAGACGGATTGACATCGTGGCTGCCACAAGGGCTCAAACAGCAATGCTGGTGAGGATGGCGCAGGACCAGGCAGTATTTTCCTTCTGCTCTACATAGGGTCGCTGAGTTGGAACTGACACTTTGGCATCTAACAACAACAACAGTGTTTTATACCTGTGTTAGAAGACTGAAGATGCCCTTTTCTCTTTGCCTTAAAACAGAATGGGAAAGTTGTAATTAGATGACATCACTAAGTGTCTTTTTGGCTCTTAAAGAGGGAGGCAGTAACCACAGTTCTACTCAAGGTGAAGAGGAATAATTTCCCAGTTTCCCTTGGACACTTAATAGAGTTCAAGGAGAAAGTTAGAATCAACAGAGGGCTGAGAAACCAATGAAGGTGATGTTTTAATATAATATTACCCAAAAAAAAACCAAAGCCATTGCTGTCGAGTCCACTCTGACTATGCCTTACAGAGTAAACTCAGCTCCATAGGATTTTCTTGGCTGTAATCTTTATGGAAGCAGATCACCAGGCTTTTTTTCTTGGTGCTGCTGGGTAGGTTCTAACAGCCAACCTTTCGGTTAGTAGTTGAGGGCAAATCATTTGAACTGCCCAGGGTCCATTAATATAATATTACATTGAGGATAAAATCAAATGACAGTTGAAAAATCCTGCCTGATGTCTGTCTCGTAGTTCTGAATCTTTCATTCTCTGCCTTGTAAACAGGCCTCATTAATTAATTAGGGGCCTGGCCAGGAGAAGATACACTCTGATATTTACATAATAAAACATTCCCATAATAGCTATTCTCTCCTATAAATTCTTCCTAAAAAATTTTAGGATTATATGTCAAAGTTTTTTGTTTTTTTTTAAAAAAAAAAAAAGCTATAAGAATGATATTGTGGTAGTGGTATAACATTAAGTTAATTGAAGAAGAGTTTATACCTTTAAAATAGTGAGTCCTTGCATGTGGCTAAAAGGTTCTCCAATCTTCTTCATTTCTCTCTTAAGCGATTCTAATTTTCTTCACGTATCACTTACACATCTCTTTTTATATTTGTCTATAATTAGTAAATGGTTTTTAGGTGCTATTGTAAGTGGAATTTTTTTCCCATTACACTTGATTACCATTTGTTGCTGGTGTAGAGAAGAGGTATTGATTTTTGTGAGTCTCTTGATCTGAGTGCTTTTGAACTCTCATTAATTTGTAGTTTTTCAGTTGATTCACTTAGACTTTCCAAGACAGCTTTAGTTAAGATATACTGACACTGAAGCCAGGTCATTCCACTACTGTGAGATGATTTTGCCTCACTCTCTTCTGAGCATTTTGTGCTAATTTTTACAATATTCTTATTTCAGAGTTGGTCCTCTCATAGTGCCCATTTCCAATTGAACACACATATGTGTGTGTGTGCGCGCACACCACACACAACACCCAAGCACTGCCAAAACAATACCTAGGAGATTTATAACATGACAGTGCCAGGAATATTCTTCACCCCTGATCATGACCTGTCCAGAACTGATCTAGATGACTTAGCAACGTCGGAAAGGAGCTGTTCTGTCTGAAAGATAAGAAGTCTATTATAATGGTTCATTGTAAATGGAAGCAACAAATAGCAACCTGGTTTTAAAATTCTCTATTTTACACAGTTCCAAAGTCTGAATAAGCAATTGTCTCAAATACTCTAAGCACAGGCTATCTAAAGGTATTTTGATATCTTTATTTCTGTCATAGATCATAAAGACAAAAAAGGAATGTAGAAAAAAAGTGTTGTTAGTGAGTATTCTTAAAATTTAAACATTAAAAAGTTTGAGATGAGCCATAAAACATTTGGCAACACAGCTCACTTATCATTCTCTTATCTCATTCATTCCAAAGCAGTTTGTAAACTCCCTGACACATCAGCTTCAGAATTTAGCAGAGTAGATCTAATTTAGTTTTCTTCAAAACAGATGCAACGTCGGTATTCTTCTGGTTGCAAGGAGTAAAAAACCCAACTCAGGCTGCCTTAAACAAAATATAAATCTATGAGCTCATTTACCATAAAAGTCTAGATAGGGGCCAGTTTTGTGTAAAGTCTGATCCAGTAGCACTAACAGTGTCGCCAAGGGTCTGGTTTCTCTTTGTGCTCTGTCATAAATAATAATAATAACCATTGCCGTCAAGTCAATTCTGACTCATGGCGATGTCATGTGACAGAATAGAACTTACTCCATATTGTTTTTTTGACTATGATCTTTACAGAAGCAGATCGCCAAGCCTTTCTTCCATGGGGTTGCTAGGCCTTTAGTTTAGCAGTCAAGCACTGTTTGCACCACTGTCTTAGTCATCTAGTGCTGCTATAACAGAAATACCACAAGTGGATGGCTTTAACAAACAGAAATTTATTCTCTCACAGTCTATGAGGCTAGTAGTCCGAATTCAGGGTGCCAGCTCCAGAGGAAGGTTTTCTCTGTCAGCTCTGGGGGAAAGTCCTTGTCATCAGTCTTCCCCTATGGAGCTTCTCAGTGCAGGGACCCCAGGTCCAAAGGACATGCTATTCTCCACGCTGTTGTTTCTTGGTGGTATGAGGTCCCCATGTCTCTCTACTCGCATATCTTTTTTATATTTCAGAAGAGATTGATTTAAGACACAACCTAATCTTGCAGATTGAGTCCTGCCTCATTAACATTACTCCCACTAATCCCACCTCATTAATATCATAGAGGTAGGATTTATAACACATAAGAAAATCACATCAGATGACAAAATGGTGGTCAATCACACAATACTGGGAATAATGGACTAGCCAATTTGGCACACATTTTGGGGAGACACAATTCAATCCATAACAACCACCCAGGCCTCTAAGTGTCTACTTTATGCCAGTCCACCTCACCCATGCTCTGGAAGCTCCAAACTGTCTTCCTGTGGAAACCAAAACCAAATAAAAACAAAAATCAAACAAACAACAACCAAGAAGGACATCATTGCAGTTTCAGACCTTACTTTCTTACATCTTGAAAAGAAGAAAGAGGAGTTCTTCCTTCCTTATAGAAGAAAGAAAGAACTTCTCCTTTATGGCTTCCCCAGCCAACATCTTCTCAGGCCTACTTTTGTCCTCATATCCCTGATCTAATAACCACTCTGTCAGAGAGAGAGAGAGAGAGACAGTAATAGACTTAAGACAATCAAGACCCACCACTGGAGATAGTAGCAGTGAGGTCAAAACTATGCACCCCGATGGCTGAGAATGGGGGTGGTGGCCAAAGGAAATGTAGGAGGGGAAATGAATGCTAGGCAGCAAATAACAGATATTCACCACAGATGTTGTTAATGGTTGCTGTTGAATAGATCCCAACTCATGATGACCCCGTGTGTGCGGAGTAGAAGCACTCCTTTCAGAAGCAGATCTCCAGGCCTTTCTTCTGAGATCCTTCTGAGCAGATTCAAACCACTAACCTTTCAGCTAGTAGTTGAACAATGAACTATGCAGGTGCTGTCTACAGTTTTGTTAGTTCCTATACTGTAAGAAATCTATGCCCCTGCAGTTCATGTTGTCCTACTGTAGAGTTCCTTGCAAGAATTCATGTCTCCAAATTAGTGCTAAACCAGCTTTAATTCATAGTTACTGTGATTTTACACTGAGCAGAGTCATAGTATTATGATGTGTTTACAACTTCCCAATTCCTGTCTTCCCTCACTAAAGGAATTGAAGACAGAGGCTTTATAACTTTGAGGACTTTGGTTTTGCTCTATGCTGAAGCCTCAGACAAAGGCACTAAAGAACCTGGAGGGAGGGGGCAAATAATTCAATGTGACATCATCATCTACTACTGAAAACCTAACTCAAAAGCATCAATAGCCACCCACTCCCCCTCCATGGGTACACCTTTAATTGTAAATAATAAATTTGCTTTCAAATAAGAGTGCATGCTTGCTCATAATCATACTCCATTTTTATGTTTACCCCAGAAGATGCCATCAATTCCTTCCAGATGCAGCTATTCCCCCAGAGACAAAGAGCCCACTCCTCTGAATACCCACACCTTGCTATTAGAAATGATCCTTTCCCATTGGGCGGTATAACTCATTCTGGACAAGCATTATGTCAGCATCATTGCTGGATCCATCTATGTCTCCTCCACAGTACTTTTGACTACACTATAAACATTCGATGTACTCAATAAATATTTTTAATAACTTGATTAATTTGAAACAGTTTTGTTGTGAGAATTTTATTCCCTTGGAAGAATTTTACACTCCTTGAAATGGAACACAAAGCTAGCTGAGACTCTATTACAGCCTTATTCCATGGACTATCTCCCATATTAGCAGTTTCCCAGTAAACCTCCTCTTGGTTTTTAATATACACACTTCATAAAACACGTGCGTCTTAGTTGTCCAGTGCTGCTATAACAGAAATACCACAAGTGCATGGCTTTCACAAACAGAAATTTATTTTCTCACGCTTTAGGAGGCTAGAAGTCCAAATTCAGGGGGGCTAACCCTAAAGGAAGGCTTCTCTGTCGACTGGAGGAAGATCCTTGTCTCTCTTTTGAGCTTCTGTTCCTCAATGATCGTCATGTGGCTTGGCATCTATCTTCCCCCATCTCTGCTTGTTTCCAAAACCAACCAAACCCATTGCCATTGAGTTGATTCCGACTCATAGCGACCTGCTTGCTTAATCTCCTCTTTTAAATCTTAAGAGATTGATTTAACACACCCTACACTAATACTGCCTCATTAACATAACAAAGAAGACACTGTTTCCAAGTGAGAATATAAGCACAGACATAAGGAGGTTAGGATTTACAACACGTATTTTTGGGGAGGACACAATTCAATCCATAACAGCATGCATCTTTCAACACAATGTTTTTTTGTCAATATTTATAAAGGAAAAATTTTATATTTATGTCACTAAAACTCAGTGCAACATGATTAACAAGATGTTGTGCAGATGAAAGTCTTAAATTACCTTCAAAATACAGAGTACCATGGAATGTAACATGTTGGGGTGGGGTGGGGGTGTCTCCACAGCTGCTGGCACTGAGTAGATCCTCAGAGAGATCACAGCACAATGGACCATGCAGGTGTGACAGCAAACATTATGCTGGAACATATTGGTAATATGACAAGAAGCCTTTTAAAAAATTTTTTTCATTTAAATAAACAAAGCTGGTTGCTTTTGAGCAATTTCTCCCCCATCTAAAGCATTAACCAGCTCCCTGAAGATTTGGCACAATCTCTTGTCCAGGAGCCTTTAGATCAGCCTCAGAATTATGATGCCTCTTTGTGATGGTTAATTTTATGTGTCAACTTGGCTAGGCTATGGTGCCCAGTTGTTTGGGCAAACATAATCTAGATGTTGCTATGGAGCTATTTACATGTGAATAATATTTAAATCAGTTGACCTGAGTAAGCAAATTACCCTCCACAATGTGAGCGGGCCTGTTCCAATCAGCAGAAGGCATTAACAGCAAAAACGGAGGCTTCTTGGGGAAGATGGAGTTGACCTCAAGACAGTAACATAGTTTTCTTGCCGGAGTTTCCAGACCGCTGCCTGTACTCCAGATTTTGGACTGGCCAGCCCCCACAATTGCATGAACCAGTTCCTTAAATATCCCTCTCCTCCTTCCTCTCTCTATATGTTTATCTCTTCTTGGTTCTGTTTCTCTGGAGAACCCCGACTAATACTCTATCCGTTCCTCTAACTCTGATAATTTGCTTGAAATGGCCCTTTTGTCACACCACTTCCTCCATAAACTTTGACAAACAATAAGTGCTTCCCCAACTCCATTCTCAACTCTGTTCAAACTGCAAATAACTAACAACAGTTCATTACAAGAAATTGAATTTTTATGGTAAATATTTGCTTTTTTTTCCTAACAACTCTACTGCTGTGTGTAGATTTCTATACCCTATCATAAACATAATTTTTATGACATAGTGTGAAAATTGTACATGCTACTGCATATAAAATAATTGCTAAGAGGCTTGCTAATTGCTTGGTGATCCGGAAGTGGTGTTTACACTTCTACTTCTTAATGTGATAGTTGCTTCAGTCTAGTTATGTTCCTGTGTTCTAGTCACTTTGAGTCGGAATCAGTGGGACAACACACAGACACACACACAAAGTTACTTTTTAGGAAATTGGTTGGTTATTTTGTGTTGACATGAAATAGATTATAATATTCTCTTTCAAAATAATTGGCAATAGGTTCTGTTTGGCATTTCCTGATTTTCAGAAACAAATTCTGGTAATTATCATTTCATTATATGAGACTGAACAATACAATTTTTTCAGCATTATGAAGTTACCACTATATTCAAAGCACTGGGCTAGATAATATAGAGAAAGCGAGATTATCATTATATGATCCTTACCCTCAAACAGCCCCAGAATAGTGGGAGAGAGAAACATCTATTTACCAAACCACAATACAGATCTAACTGTGATAAGCGGTAAAATCAAGGTAGGAAAAAATGACTATGTGAGCAGAAGAGATGCAATAATTAATTCAGATTGGAGCCAAGGATAGAGATTTCACAAGGAAGGGTGAAATGAAGAAGTTCAAAAAGAAAGTTTATAAACATTAGCAAATGTATTTGTGCGTGTTAATCATAGCCTTAGAGCTCTAAAGAGAACAACAAATATGTCAAATTCTCACTGATCCCAGCAATGGTTGCATTGTTTGTGAAAAGGGATGTGTATGAAGAAAATAAGTAGGACAACCATGAATATAAATGAACACTTACTTCCTAAGCAAATAAAGTGCTTAGATTATTTTAAAATTATACATTAGTTGTATGACCTTCAGCAAGAAGTTAACCTTTGCTGGCTTGATGTTCCTCACCTATAAAACTGGGACTTGAATTAAATGAATTCCGGAAGTCTCTAAAGTCAAAACCGCTACAATTATATCATTTGCATTCAATACAGCAAGTTTTTATTGAGTGTCTACCCTGTATCCAATGCCCTATGCATTGGAAAATAAAAATAAGCATAATGCACAGCCTCTGACCTCAAGAAATTTAAAACATTCCTTTTTGAGAGGCTCACCAGCGTCAGACAGTATGTGCCTAGGTGGCAAAGGCAAGGTGCCAATAATAAGCCTTTAGGGATTGAGAGAAGATGGGCTATAGGAGACAAGGAACACTTTCTGGAGAAAGGTTTTACAATAGGCTTCAAAGGAAATTAGGATTTGAATAGGGAATTAGAAAGGGAAAGGCACTTAACCCTATCCATCCTTGACAAAAGGCAGCCCCAGAGGGGTGTGTAGGAGTCATTAAGGCTCCAGATTACTGTTTGAACGATGTTACGTTATCATTTCTAGTTACCACTAAATGTAAGCAACTAGTAAGGGTTTCCAAGGCTTTTGTAATACAAACATTTTGTTACTTCTGCAGGCACTGTTCTTAGTTTTACGTGGTCGTCAATTCAAACTTTGAAAATAAATCTATAGTCTGTGCAATAATAGTAATGATAAAAACCATGTGGTTATAATTAATGGCAATGGTGCCTGTTCAATGATTCCTACGCTTTCCTCCTCACCCATCCCGAGAGCGGTCAGCTCATTGTCGCAGGTATCGTGGTTGGGCATGGTAGTCTATGAAATGTAATGGTCTGTTGATTACTGTATTGTGGCAGGTGAATAATGTACTCCATCATTTCATAGACTGTCTGTTGTAAGAATATCTTGCTATTGCTTTGACTAGGATTTGTTAGGAAATAAAAATGAAATTTTACTATCAGAAACACTTTCGGTTAAACACAATGACTCATTTACAACAGAGTAACCATACACAGTCATCATACATAGCAAGTTGGGGAAACTGAAAAACAAAATGCAAAATTACCTGCATTATTTTTGTTTAAAAAAACTCATTTTAAAACATCAACCAAAAGCAGAAAACTAAATTATGCAAAGGTTTTGTAAGCTTTATACACAGTTACAAAAATCGTCTACTTTGTAGCAAACATTCTCCGTGCTGTATTTTTTTCCCCACACAATGTCTATATGACTAGACTCTTTGTCAGCCTTCACAGCTTACACACTCTGTAGACTTATGGCTAATTACTTTCTGTCAACACGTCTTTTCCTCTTCCTAAATCACCAGCATTACAAAAACCTCTGGAGATTTGTAAAATAAGGCAGGTTTTTATCAGTTTAAAAGTGGTCTGCAAGCACATACCTGTTCATAAAAAGATATTACCAGGCACTGTGCAGATCAAGTGAAGCAGACCGAATTCTGTGTTCAGGGAATATACGCCTTGAGGACAGCTGTGGCTAAAGGCTGGGTTATGCTCAATATCATGATAGTGAAGCTTCCCTTTGAGCCCTGCATTTAATTCAAGACTTGGCCCTGATTTTGAATCCTCAAATCATAAATCTAATTTAGAAAAGCTCAGTGGAAACGTGAAACCAGGATTTCAAAGGGAGCAATGAGTACAGTCCATTTAAAAGGCTAGCACTTCAGTCCTTGACATCATCTTCAGCCCTAATGTCTAAGGAATTTGTGTCTCATAATTTCTAATGTGACAGCCAACACCAAAATCCCCATCCCTACTAAGAAGGGAAAAAATGAGGATTACACAGAAATATTGGAGCAAGCTGCATTGATTGGAAATGCAAAAGCATTGTCAAATAATGTGTGCTTCATTGAGTCACTATAGGGATGCTATAGGGTCAGAAGTGACTCGACAGCAACGAGTTTGGATTTTCTTATTTCATTGATGCGGGGTTTGGAAGGAACGCCAGAAAAAGGAGAACCAGGCGTCATACAGATAAGGCCAGGTTTTTTATTTCATAAGAAATGTGATTAAAACTTGTTAAGAGGAGTAGTACACATTCTTCAGGTAAACTAGACTTGGGAGATTTTTTTAAAGAAAAGAATTAATTCTCATGGTTGCCATAGTGTTTGTGTTACAAAAACTTCAGGAGAAAATGGGGCCACAGCGCTGTTAAAGAACAGAGATTGAACAAGAGTTGAAGCATCTTTCATTATTTCAACCCCATCTCCCCCTAGGACCAAAAGGCCTCCTTCTACCATCTGTGTCTGAGCAGATGAGGCCTTCACTACCATCCAGCCAAGCCCCCTGAGGACTAAACCAGGACAGAGCCTAAGACTGAGCAAGGACTCAACAGTTTGGTGAGTCCAGAGAGAAGTTACGGAGACATCAAGCAATGAAAGGTAAAAGAGGGTTGCATGCAAGGGGAGCGGAACAGGATAAGGATTATCAAGGAGGAGGCTAGAATTATGGAAGGAAGGAGTGTACATCTGAGTCAACTTCTGGAGGAAGACTCACCAAGTGAGGCCCTATGTTATACCAGGAGACGATTCCAAACACTCAGACTCTGCTCTTGTTCAGGACACTTAATTAAAGACATCAGTAAAAGGACAAATTAAATCTCCTTTAGAGACTAGTGTGTATTCATTAAAGGAAGATGGGCAAGAAGGTAGCCTTTATTCCGTGTTTATCTGAAGGGCACTGGCCAACTCCAAGTGAAAAAGAGTGCTAACCTGTATTCATATACCAGGCCTGGAGGATTTTGAGTCTGATGCTCCAAACCCTTTTCAACCTCCTGCTCAGAGGAGCCCTAGGGACCACCCTTCAAACTTTATAAGCCCTGCCATGCCTAAGTGTACACGTAAGTCTGTTTGGTGGTGTTTATGCAAATCATAAGACTATAATGTCTTAAGCTATTTTAGGATGAATTCACACTCTAGGAGAATATCATCTCCTCATCTCAAAGACAGATTTGTACAAAAGTAAGTGACTTTTTTTAAAGTCAGTAATCAGACTTAAAGCAGGGTCAGTAGCATCACAAATAAATGAATAAGTGATAGGACTACAAAAGGTTGAATACCACAGATAACACATTGCCATCGAGTTGATTCTGACTCATAGCGACCCTACAGGACAGAGTAGAACTACCCCCATACTGTTTCCAAGGCTGTAATCCTTACGGAAACAGGCTGCCACAGGTATATACTTGGCTTACACCATATACTTGACATCATTGAAATTCTCAAGTACTACAAATATTGATCATGTTTTATACAACCAGTGTCAATAAGGTCTTGCAATATTTTGGTTCTAGCACTAAATTTCATCTTATAATAAAAACATGCTGCTGGTCCCCAGTAGCAGGTTTTCACAATAATTTGTTATAATATTTGATACCAAGCAAGGAAGTCAATACCATAGTAACTTAAGATGCCAAAAGCAAGAGTACACACACTCAATAGGAAAAGAAAGGACAGTCAGTGAATCCAGAAAGAGGAAAACAAGTAGAGACAGAGAAACATGGACCTCAGACCCTTCACACCCCAAAAAACATACAAAAAGTAAGACATGAAGGAAGACATTAATTCAGATTTATATAAGTTGGAAGAAACAATTGAGAAACAGAGAGGATGGACTTAGTCCAAGGCCAGAAGGCATGGCACATATGAGGACAGCAATGGCTCAATTCCCTGCAAAGTCAATCACATCATAAAGCACTTAGAAGAATTTTCAAGGAGAATCAATTTAACTTGCAATTTGAGGAGAAGTTTGGAATTGATGAAAAGCTGACAACCAAAGCTTTCTGCATGTTGGTATCAGATTTCATATCTTTCTAATGAAGAAGACCATCTGGATTTCTTTACTTATGTATGCAGTCTTTTAAGATGTGGCACTATTTACTTCTGCTTAATTTTCTAACATTCTCTTTTCTTCTTTTACAGCTTTCTTTTCACGCATGCCTCAGAGAACAACATTCTCTATAATACTGCTGAAATGCATGACTTCTGAGATTCTTGAGAAAACAGCTCACTGTTTTTGCCATGAGGAAATCTCTAAGTTAAGAGTATAGTACTTTAAAAACAATATTTATTTACCCAAGTGAGTAGGAAGCGGGACTACACTTTTTCTAAAGTCTTATACAAGATTCTCCACCCACCATCTGTCAGTCATTTTGCCATGGTGGCTTGACTGTTGCCATGATCCTAGAAGCTATGTCATTAGTATTTCAAATACTATCAGGGTCACCCATGTGGACAAGTTTCAGAGTAGCTTTCAGACTAAGACAGACTAGGAAGAAAGGCCTGGTGATCTACTTCCAAAAATTAACCACTGAAAACTTTATGGATCACAACAGAATATTGTCCATGCTAGAAGTGCTAGAAGATGGGTCCCTTAGGTTGGAAGGTACTACCCAATAGCCACAATATTGAAGTCAAGCACGCCAAAGATCATGAAGGTGGTGCAGGACAGGGCAATGTTTCATTCCGTTATAAGGTTGCCATGGTTTGGAGTTAACTCAACAGCAACTCACAACAACATACAAGAAGCTACTATTCGAATGTGTAGATTAGAAGAGAGAGTTTGTGCCCTCAGGGGCTAGCAATCCAGCTGGCAGACAGAAAACAACAGATCTGAAATGTAGGGCAATGCATGAACAGTGTCAAGTAAATAGTGAACACAGTGTGTAGAGGAGGCAGGAGACCGTGCAGGGTCAGGGCAATCAAGAAAGTTTTCATGGACCAACTAGACCTTGGCTGTTCTCTGCGTAAATACCTGTAATAAGACGGAGCTGGATAAGAAACACTGATTATGATGACAGAGACCATAACCTCATTTTCACTCATTTTCTTAGTCAAACCAGCTTGTACCTTGGTAGTCAGTTCTATGTATACATCCAGAGAATCAAGTGCTAATCAAGTTTTAGAAAAGAAGATATCTAATGTTGATTAAAATCAATCTTACACTTGCTCACTTGCTGTTAGATGCCATCAAGTTGATTTTGACTCATAGCGACCCTATGCACAACAGAAGAAAAAACACTGCCTGGTCCTATGCCATCCTCACAATATTTGCTATGTCTGAGCCCACTGTTGCAGCCACTGTGTCAATCCATCTCATTGAAGGTCTTCCTCTTTTAGCTGACCCTCCATCTTACCAAGCATGAAGTCCTTCTCCAGGGACTGGTTCTTCCTGATAACATGCCCAAAATATGTGAGACATAGTCTCTTCATCCTTGCTTCCAAGGAGCACTCTGGTTGTATTTCTTCCAAGACAGACTTCTTCATTCTTCTGGCAGTCCATGGTATATTCAGTATTCTTTGTCAACACCATGATTCAAAGGCATCAATTCTTCTTCACTTTTCCTTATTCATTGTCCAGCTTTCACATGCATATGAGGCGATTGAAAATATCATGGCTTGTGTTAGGCTCGCTTTAGTCCTCAAAGTGACATCTTTGCTTTTCAACACTTAGAGGTCTTTTGCAGTAGATTTGCCCAGTGCAATTCGTTGTTTGATTTCTTGACTGCTGCGTCCATGGACATTTACTGTGGATCCAAGTAAAATGAAATCCTTGACAACTTCAATCTTTTCTCCATTTATCAAGATATTGCTTATTGGTCCAGTTGTGAGGATTTTGGTTTTCTTTATGCTGAAGCGTAATCCATACTGATGGCTGTGGTCTTTGATCTTCATCAGTAAGTGCTTCAAGTCCTCATCACTTTCAGCAAGGAAGGTTGTGTCATTGCATATCACAATTGTTAATGAGTCTTCCTCCAATCCTGATGCCACATTCTTCTTCATATAACCCACCTTCTCTGATTATTTGCTCAGCAACAGATTGAATAAGTATGGTGAAAGGATACAACCCTGACACACACCTTTCCTGGTTTTAAACCATGTGGTATCCTTTTGCTCTGTTTGAATAACTCCCTCTTGGTCTATGTATAGGTTTGGCATGGGCATAATTAAGTGTTCCGGAATTCCCGTTCTTCAAAATATTATCCATAATTTGTTATGATCCACACAGTTGAATGTCTTTGCATAGTCAATAAAACACAGGCAAATATCTTTCTGGTATTCTCTGCTTTCAGCCAGTATCTATCTGATATTAGCAATGATATCCCTCGTTCCATGTCCTCTTCTGAGTTGGCTTGAATTTTTGGCAGTTGTCTGTTGATGTATAGCTGCAACTGTTTTTGAATGATCTTCAGCAAAATTTTATTTGCATGTGCTATTGATGATATTGTTTGATAATTTCCACATTCTGTTGGATCACCTTTCTTTGGAATGGGCACAGACATGGATCTCTTCCAGTTGGTTGGCTAAGTAGCTGTCTTCCAAATTTCTTGGCATAGATGAGTGAGCACCTCCAGTGCTCCTCCTGTTTGTTGAACATCTCAACTGGTATTCTATCAATTCCTGTAGCCTTGTTTTTCACCAGTGCCTTCACTGAAGTTGGGATTTCTTCCTCCAATAATCAGTTCTTGATCATATACTACCTCCTGAAATGGTTGAAAGTTGAACCATTCTTTTTGGTACAGTTACTCTGTGTATCCCTTCCATCTTCTTTTGACACTTCCTGTGTCGTTCAGTATTTTGCCCATAGAATCCTTCAAAATTGCAACTCGAGGCTTAAAATTTTGCTTCAGTTCTTTCAGCTTGAGAAATGCCAAGCGTATTCTTCCCTTTTGGTTTTCTATCTCCAGATTTTTGCCCATTTCATTATAATGCTTTACTCTGTCTTCTCAAGCTGCCCTTTGAAATCTGTTCAGCTCTTTTACTTCATCATTTCTTCCATTTGCTTTTGCTACTCTGTGTTCAAGAGCAAGTTTCAGAGTCTCTTCTGACATCCATTTTGGTCTTTGCTTTCTTTGTTCACTAGCTTGGTGCAGTGACCATAACATAAAAAAAAAAATTAAATTGAGAGTGAGAAAAATCTAAAATATTTAATGGTATATATTTAATTGTGTTACATTAGTCATTTTTCCCTACATAGGACTGATCATCATTTTTTCATTAGATGATGTTAAATGGTTTTGAGAATAAAAAATTATAGTGACTTAGGTTTTTTTCTTTTTTTAATAGTTCAGTTAGTGTCACTAATTAATTAACATTCTATCTTCCAATTGATGTCCTAGTGTAGTAGTAGTTTGGAACTCTGAAGACATAATGATTTCTGCCACTTATTTTATGATACTAGATGCCAGTGCTATAATGCCTATATTTCTCACACAACTGAAGGTCATCTAATAAATAAGTAATGATTAGAAATGGACTCTTGATAGAGGAATGTAAGAAAATCCGAAAATATTCATGAAGACTTAAAAAAGATGGGAGAAGAAATAGATGCTTCTTCTGTGCCCTGCTACCCCTTTTAGGTTTTAAGTTCGTCTTGACCCAGACTGAATGGTGACTGATCTAATGCGTTGTCTAATCTTCTGCAAAAGACCTCCTTAAAGTGTTAAGAAGCAAAGATGTCACCTTGATGACTAAGGTGTGCGTGACCCAAGCCAGGGTCAATTGCCTCACATGCATGTGAAAGATGGACAATGAAAAAGGAATACCGAAGAAGAATAATGCATGTGAGCTGTGGTGTTAGCAAAGAATATTGAATATACCATGGACCTCCAGAAGAATGAACAGGTCAGTTTTGAAGGAAGTACAACCAGAATGCTCCTTAGAAGTGAGGATGGTGAAGTTCATCTTTTTTACTTTGGACACGTCATCAGGAAAGTAACCAGTCTCTAGAAAAGGATATCATCTTTAGTAAAGTAGAGGGTCAACAAAAACGAGGGAAATCCTCCATGAGATGGATTGACACGGTGGCTACAACAAAGGCTCAAACATATCAAATATTGTGAAGATGGCCCAAGACTGGGCAAATAGTAGTTCTGTTATATATAAGGTCACCATTAATCAGAGCCAACTGGAAGGCAACTAACAGCAACAAAAACAATGTGTAGAAGGAAATGGACTTAGATAACTCAGTAACTCAGGGAAATATATGTAGACTCCTTGTACTGGGTATATATTCCACTTAATTTCTAATAGGAAAGTGTTTAGCAAACAAAATTGGTTAAAAGACTGTGTAATTATGTAATTAAAATATTTGTCCCAGAGGGTCTGTTACCATCATCAGTAGCTAACTTTTACTAAGTATCCACGGTGATCCCCACATATCTGTCAGTTTGTCATACTGTGGTGGCTTGCATGTTACTATGATGCTGGAAGCTATGCCACTAGTATGTCACCCACGGTAGACAGGTTTCAGATGAACTTCTAGACTAAGACAAGCTAGGAAGAATGACTTGGTGGTCTACTTCTGAAAAAATTAGCCAGTCAAAATCTTATGAATAACAGCAGAACATTATCTGAATTGTCCTCAGGTTGGAAGGCACTCAAAATACGACTAGAGAAGAGCTGCCTCCTCAAAGTAGAGTCGACCTTAATGACATGCATGGAGTCAAGCTCCTGGAACCTTCATTTCCTGTTGTAGCACAACTCAAAATGAGAAGAAACAGATGCAAACATCCATTAATAATCAGAACATGGAATGTACAAAGTGTGACTCTAGGAAAGTTGGAAGTCGTCAAAAATGAAATTGAAAACATAAAGAAAATATCCTATGCATTCGTGAGCTGAAATGGACTGGTACTGGTCATTTTGAATCAGACAATCATATGGTCTACTCTGCTGGAAATGACAAATTGAAGAGGAATGGTGTCATTTTAATTGTCAAAAAGAATATTTCAAGATCTATCTTGAAGTACGATACTGTCAGTGATAGGATAATATACATAGCCTACAAGGAAGACCAGTTAATATGACTATTATGCAAATTCCACCCCAACCACTAAAGCCAAAGATGAGGAAAATGAAGATTTTTACCAACTTCTGCAGTCCAAAATTGATCAAACATGCAATCGAGATGCATTGATAACTACTGGTGATTGGAATGCAAAAGTTGGAAACAAAGAAGGAACAGTAATTGGAAAATATAGCCTTGGTGATAGAAAAGACTCCAAACATCTCATGATAGAATTTTGCAAGAACAATGACTTATTCGTTACAAATACTTTTTCTTTGCCAACATAAACAGCTACTACACACGTGAGCCTCACCAGATGGAATACACAGTAATCAAACTGACTACATCTGTGGAAAGAGACAATGGAAAAGCTCAATATCATCAGTCAGAACAAGGCTAGGGACCAACTGTGGAACAAACCATCAATTGCTCACATGCAAGTTCAAGTTGAAGCTGAAGAAAATTAGAACAAGTCCACGAGATCCAAAGTATGACCTTGAGTATATTTCACCTGAATTTAGAAAGCATCTCAAGAATAGATTTGATTCCTTAAACACAGATGACGGAAGACCAGACGAGTTGCAGAATGACATTAAAGACATCACACATGAAGAAAGCAAGAGGTCATTAAAAAGACAGGAAAGAAAGAAAAGATCAAAATGGATGTCACAAGAGACTTTGAAAGTTGCTCTTGAATGTAGAGTAGCTAAGGTGAAAGGAAGAAATGATGAAGTAAAAGAGCTGAACAGAATACTTCAAAGAGCAGCTCAAGAAGACAAAAGAAAGCATCATAATTAAATATGCAAAGACCTAGAGTTAGAAAACCAAAAGGGAAGAACATAGTCAGCCTTTCTCAAGCTGAAAGAACTAAAAAAAGAAATTCAAGCCTCGAGTTGCAATAGTGAAGGATTCTATGGGCAGAATCCTGAACAATGCAGTGTTTGTTGTTAGGTGAGGTAGAGTCATTTCTGACTCATAGCAACCCTGTGTACAACAGAACAAAACACTGCCCAGTCCTGTGCCATCCTCAGAATCACTGTTATGCTTGAGCCCATTGTTGTAGCCACTGTGTCATTCCATCTTTTTTAGGGTCCTCCTCTTTCTCACTGACCCTCTACTTTATCAAACATGACGTCCTTCTCCAGGGACTGATCCCTTCTGGTAACATGTTCAAAGTATGTGAGACGTAGTCTCGTCATCCTTGCTTCTAAGAAGCATTCTGGTTGTACTCCAAGACAGATTTGTTTGTTCTTTTGGCCGTCCATGGTATATTCAATATTCTTCACCAACACCACAATTCAAAGGTATCAATTCTTCGGTCCTCTTTACTCATTGCCCAGCTTTCTCATGCATGAGGTGGTTGAAAACACCATGGCTCGGGTCAGGCGCACCTTAGTCTTCAAGCTGACATCTTTGCTTTTCAACACTTGAAAGAGGTCTTTTGCAGCAGATTTGCCCAATGAAATGCGTCCTTTGATTTCTTCACTGTTGCTTCCATGGGAGTTGATTGTGGATCCAAGTAGAATGAAATCCTTGACAACTTCAATCTTTTCTCTATTTATCATGAAGAATGATGTGGGATGCATCAGAGAAGATGGAAGGAATAAACAGAGTCTGTGAACTAAAAAGAATTGGTTGACGTTCACACATTTCAGAAGGTAGCATATGATCAAGAACCAATGGTACTGAAAGAAGAAGTCTAAGCTGCACCAAAAGCATTAGTGAAAAACAAGGCTTCAGGAATTGACAGAATACCAACTGAGACATTTCAACAAACGAATACAGTGCTGGAAGTGCTCACTTGTCAATGCCAAGAAATTTGGAAGACAGCTACCTGGCCAACTGACTGGAAGAGATCCATATTTGTAGCCATTCCAAAGAAAGGTGATCCAACAGAATGCAGAAATTATCAAACAATATCATTAATATCACATGCAAGTAAAATTTTGCTGAAGATCATTCAAAAGCGGTTGTAGCAGTGATTAGACAGGGAAGTGCCAGAAATTCAAGCCAGATTCAGAAGAGGACGTAGAACGAGGGATATCATTGCTAATATCAGATGGATCTTGGCTGAAAGCATAGAATACCAGAAAGATGTTTACCTGTGTTTTGACTATGCAAAGGCATTCGACTGTGTGGATCATAACAAATTATGGATAACACTGAGAAGAATGGGAATTCCAGAACACTTAATTGTGCTCATGCCAGACCTGTACATAGACCAAGAGGCAGTCATCAGGACAGAACAAGGGGATACTGCGTGGTTTAAAACCAGGAAAGGTGTACATCAGGGTTCTATCCTTTCACCATACTTATTCAATCTGTATGGTGAGCAAATAATCAGAGAAGCTGGACTATATAAAGAAGAATGCAGCATGAGGATTGCAGGAAGATTTATTAACAACCTGTGATACGCAGATGACACAACCTTGCTTGCTGAAAGTGAAGAGGACTTGAAGCACTTACCGATGAAGATCAAAGACTACAGCATTCAGTATGGATTACACCTTAACATAAAGAAAACCAAAATCCTCACAACTGGACCAATTAGCAACATCATGATAAACAGAGAAAAGTTTGAAGTTGTCAAGGATTTCATTTTACTTAATTCCACAATCAAAGCCCATGGAAGCAGCAGTCAAGAAATCAAACAGTGTATTTCATTGGGCAAATCTGCTGCAAAAGACCTCTTTTAAGTGTTAAAAAGCAAAGATGTCACTTAAGGACTAAGGTGCACCTGACCATCGTGTTTTCAGTCACCTTATATGCATTGGAAAGCTGGACAATGAATAAAGAAGACTGAAGAAGAATTGATGCCTTTGAATTACGGTGTGGCGAAGAATACTGAATTCATGGACTTCCAGAAGAACAAACATATCTGTCTTGGAAGAATACAGCCAGAATGCTCCTTAGAAGCAAGAATGGGAAGACTTCCTCCCACATACTTTGGACATATTATCAGGAGGGACCAGTCCCTGGAGAAGGACATCACGCTTGGTAAAGTCGAGAGTCAGCAAAAAAGAGGAAGATCCTCGACAAGATGGATTGATATAGTGGCTGCAACAAAGGGCTCAACCCTAACAACAATTATAAGGATGGTGCAGGACTAGGCTGTGTTTTGTTCAGTTGTACATAGGGTTACTATGATTTGGAACTGACTCAACGGCACCTAACAACAACAACAACAACTATCCAAGATGATATGTGGATAAACTAGAGGCAAGCAACAAAGCAAGATTCTAATTTGAGTTTCCTACTCCATAACTTCTTTCCTCCTTGCTCATCTTCTGCAACATGGCCCTCAGAAGTATCTCAACAGTGTGAACTTCAGCTGATAATATACTTCAGTGTCCTGCAATCCATGGGTACTGAAAATTTACAACCGCCTATTTCCAAAATCTGAGCCTCTCACAATGTGACATCAATCTCGAAAAAAGAAAGCCAAATCACCTTAGGTACTAACTTTCAAAGTCAATGAGATTTGTAGGCTAGATATGGGTTTGGGCATGTAGGAAAGGGTAGGACTTGAATGGTGAGGCATTTCCAACAAGTTCTCAGGTGATGCTAACGCTAGTGGGCCTTGTACCTCTGTTGGAGAACCATTGGTCTATCAATAAACTCCTTGCTTCCTCTCACCAATACCCATATGGAAGTTTCCAAGCATGCTAAAATCATAAAGACTGCTATTGCTGACTGTCTGCATGGACACACTCTTCCATGGTGGCACATTATCTAAAATAAGTTCTCATATTTATTTTGATAATGATGCAATATCATCCCTCAAATATCACTAATATTTTTCTATGAAGACATATTAATTGTTAAAATAAGAACCGACAAACTCACCGGAATTCTAATTATAGATTTATTCCTATTAAGTGATGTTTATATGATTTCACTCTTGCACCCTCTCTGCCCCTAACTTCCAATCCTTCCCCTTTGTAAAATGTCTCAGTGGGAAGAATGAGGCAGCTTTTCCTTTCTCACAGACTTCTTTCTCCAAAGACATTTGAATGAAAGAAAACAATGTGAATGATAATTCTGTCCTAGCTCTGTTTCCCTTGCTAGGCCAAGAATTTATATACCACAGTACTGGACTATTCTCTATGGGAACCGTATAATACAAGTTTCAGTTAATTTCCATTCTGTACATCTAAAAACTAACACAGGTTTTTAATTTCATATTAATACAAAAATATAAGCAAAAATAGTTTTAAAAACTAAAGACAATATGCAACCAATATAGGAAGACTCTTTTGATTGCACAGAGAGTAACCAACTCAAGCTGACTCAAATAGTGTGTGTGTGTGTGTTGTTGTTGTTGTTGTTAGGTGTCGTCGAGATGATTCCAACTCATAGCGACCCTGTGTACCACAGAACAAAACACTGTCCAGTCCTGCAACATCTTCACAATCGTTGCTATGTTTGAGCCCATTGTAGCAGCCACTATGTCAATACATTTGATTGAGGGTCTTCCTCTTTCTCTGATCCTCTACTATACCAAGCATGATGTCCTTCTCCAGGGGCTGGTCCCTCCTGATAACATGTCCAAAGTATATGTGATGAAGTCTTGCCATCGTTGCTTCTAAGGAGTATTCTGGTTGTATTTCTTCCAAGACAGACTTGTTCATTCTTCTGGCAGTCTATGGTATATTCAGTATTCTTTGCCAACACCATAATTCGAATACATCAATTTTTTTTATTGTCCAGCTTTCACATGCATGTGAGGATATTGAAAATGCCATGGCTTGGGTCAGGCACACCTTAGTCCTCAAAGTGACATTTTTGCTTTTTAACACTTGACAGAGGTCTTTTGCAGCAGATTTGCCCAATGCAATACAATGTTTGACTTCTTGACTGCTGCTTCTATGAACGTTGATTGTGGATCCAAGTAGAATGAAATCCTTGACAACTTCAATATTTTCTCCGTTTATCAAGATGTTGCTTATTGGTCCAGGTGTGAGGATTTTTGTTTTCTTTATGTTGAGGTGCAATCCATTCTGAAGGCTGCAGTCTGATCATCATCAGTAAATCTTTCAAGTCCTCTTCCCTAACAGCAAAGTTGTGTCACGTGCATATTGCAGGTTGTTAATTAGTCTTCCTCCAGTTTTGATGCTTCATTCTTCATATAGTCCACCTTCTCTGATTATTTGCTCAGCGTACAGACTGAATAAGTATAGTGAAAGGATACAACCCTGACACATAACTTTCCTGTTTTTAAACCACTCAGTATTGCCTTGTTCTGGTTGATTGACAGCCTCTTGGTCTGCCTACAGGTTTGGCATGAGCTCAATTAACTGTTCTGGAGTTCCTAGTCTTTACAATGTTATCCATAATTTGTTATGATCCACACAGTCAAATGCCTTTGCATAGTCAATAAAACACAGGTAAACATGTTTCTGGTATTCTGTGCTTTTAGCCAAGATCCATCTGACATCAGCAATAATATCCCTCGTTGCGCATCCTCTTCCGAATCTGGCTTGAATTTCTGGCACTTCCCTGTCGAATCACTGCTACAACTGCTTTTGAATGATCTTCAGCAAAATTTTACTTGCATGTGATATTAATGATACTGTTCGATAATTTCTGCATTCTGTTGGATCACCTTTCTTTGGAATGGGCACAAATATGGATCCCTTTCAATCAGTTGGCCAGATAGCTGTCTTCGAAATTTCTTGGCAAAGATGACTGAGTGCTTCCAGCATTGCATTCATTTGATGCTTCCAGCATTATAGCAACACGCAATTCACCACAGTATGACAAACGGACAGACAAGTGGTAGAAACATTTACACCACTGTGTTAATTAATCATCGGACATGGGCCGTCCCTAGAAAGAAGTATGATATTGAGAGAGATGTGACCTCAAGTGAGGCAATTCCCAAGGAAGACTGACAGCTGAGGGTCGTTTTCTGGCAGCCCTTCCAGCAGCTGGAATAACTCCTCTATTCCTGGAGGAGGATTCTGGGCAGTACCAGAGCACATGTTCACTGCAGAAAAATTAAGTATTCTGATAGTTATTATTATTATTATTTACTGAAAAAATAACTATAGGACACTTTACTATTCAAGAAGTACTTTGATAAGTGATATTTTTCCTCACAACAACCCTGTGAGGTAGTCCGTTTGGATATTATTGTCTTTATTTTACAATTTAACAAAAACAGAGATTCAGGGAGTTTAAACGAATTCCTTATATGTATAAAACTGTCTCTTATTTGATATTTGGTGTTTGCACAAATATCAAAAATTTTATACTGTATAACTATCAAATGATGAAAAACCCACGCAATACGACTTCAAGTAAAGGTTGCTTTCCACTATGCCACAGAGGATTTTTATATGATAAATAAGAGAGATTCAATAATGAGTAAGCTTTCCCTCGAGAATGTATGCGTGAAATTGTTCAAACTTTTCATTACAGCTCTGATCTCTTATACCAAGGAATAATTATAACAATTAACTCCTAAGAAACAGGTCAACCAGTGAAAAAGAAAAGGAATTATCTTTTAAGTAAGAATTCTTAACAGTTCTTCTGGGCTGGAGGGAAGCCTCTCTCCAAACTCTGAAATGAAATAAATTTCTTTTCTGAGCGTTAAACTTAAAAATCAATGCTCAATAAATTCAAAAAGAATTAAGCGAATTCACCTTAGAAAGAAAGGCTTTTTATCCCTAGGCCCGCAAATTTTATCTATAACCAGAATTAAAACACAGTCTTCTTTAAAATTAAATAATGTGCTATCTTAAAGGGGCTTAGTTAACCATGGAAGGAGAATCTGAGTAGCCTCAGAAGCAACAATGGCATTGCCAAGCCAACCTTTTCCCTACTAGAGTGTGTCCAACCTAGGACCTGACAAGACAGTTGGAGGCATAGTCAAAGGTGAAGATGGATGCTGTACAAACAGCATGGGGACATTGTCTGACCTCCTCTAATTTCACCAGGGGGGAAGGAAAACCAAGATCAACAGCCCAAGGCTGATTCCTATGAGACTGGGGTGGGGGGAGCGGGGAGGGCATCAGACATGCCTTCTCTTTCCACCATCTTTACCAACTCTAACACCCACAGTCCCTCCCACAGCACTCTCTACTAGGTTCAATAATTCATTGCAATGGCCACACAGAATTCACAGTCAATACTCACGATTATGGGGTTTATTAGGGGAGTAACAGGTTACAATTCAGGCTCAGGAACACTCAAGGATATAGTTCTTCCATCAGAACAGCCTCCTCCCAGTTGTGCTCGGAGGCATGCCTCTTCCTGGCCCTCAGTCTCCGTCCAAAGGCACTCACCTTTCTTGCTCCGTGGGCCAGGAAGTCCACTGCGCTGTCTCCTGTGGGTCTCTCCTGCGGGTCTTTCCTGCGGGTCTTTCCTGCTGGTCTCTGCTGCCAGGTCTCTGCTGCCTTCAGTGTTACATCTCTCTCTCTCTCTTTCTGTCTCCTGGTTCCAGGAGCTTCTCAGTGCCAGGATCCAGGGTCCAAGGATTTGCTGGCTCCTGACAGTTCTTCTTTGGTGGTCGTAGTATCTTCTCTTTCCCACCTCTAGGGTGGCTCATTTCAAGCCAGGGGGATAGCAAAACCAACCAATCCCTTTGGTGAGCTACAATTACCCTATCTGCACATTCTCGCCCTATCACCTTGGTGGGAGTTACAAGACTATGGCTAGAAAGGCCACACAAAAGCGATCCATCACATGACAGATGCATTAGGCATCTTAGTTTGAAATCATGAAACATCTTTACAAAGTACAAAAATAAACTCTATGCAATGATGATGCTGTTAAAATTCCACTACCAGGGCTCCCTGTGTCCCTAACAAAAAAAAGGAAAATGTGTATGTACACACAGACACACACACACACACACACACACACACACACACACGAACCGCTTGCACCACCCAGGGATATTATGGGATCTGTAGGTGGTACAAATGGTTAATGTGCTCAGTTGCTAAGCAGAAGGTTGGAGGTTTGAGTCCACTCAGAGACACCTTGGAAGAAAGGCCATTGAAAACCCTGTGGAGTACAGTTCTACTCTGGCACACACATGGGGTTGCCATGAGTCCGAGTCAACAGCAATTGGTATATATACATACATATATACATATACATATGTATGTTCTTGACAGTTCTTGTCAATATATATGTTCTTTGCAAGCTGTGTTACCACTGTCAAAGCATAATTCTCAAGATGTTAAATTACAATTCACAAATGAATGACTAGAGTGAGCATGTGTCGGTTTTATTTAACTCATTAATGAGAGAGCTAGCAGGATGTCAAAGCTGATTCAGGAGAGAAAAGGAGAATTGAGATTTTATATAGTCAGTGGGAAAAAATGGAATGCTGAAATAAGATTACTAAATTAGATACAATCTGATTAATGTGCTACTGGGCAATGAAGCCACATCTTTGGGGTTATCTTTTCTACTGGACAGGGGAAAAAATTACTGTACTTTATCAGTATTCTATAAGTCAACTTCCAATTTTTTAGAACTGGCAAAAGGTCTAGGCCCTAATCATTAGCTAATAGTAAGTTTAAAAAAAATTACTTTTCAAGTGTCAGGTGACCCATAAGCAGGCTTGTTCAACAATTCTCTATGATTCTTAAAGGTCATACAACCATCATTTTGCTTTATTTCCAAGTTTTGAATAATTGTTTTAAATAAACTTTTTATTTTACAACAGACTAGATTTACAGAATAATTGCAAAGATGGTACACAGAGTTCCCAAATAGTGCGCACCTAGTTTCCTCATTATTAACATCTTACATTAGTATGATACATTTGTTCCAATTTATGCATCAATATCAATGAATTATTATTAGCAGAAGTCCATACTTCATTCAGATTTCCTTAGTTTTACCTAATGGCTTTTTCTGTTTGAGGACCCTATCCAATATGCCATATTACTTTTAGTTGTCATGTCTCATAGGTTCCTCTTGGCCATGATAGTTTCTCAGACTTTATTTTTTTTGATGACTTCAGCAGTTTTGGGGAGTACTACTGAATCATCCTCTATTTATCCCATAATGTCTCTGAGTGGTGCAAGCAGTTTGCGACAATTGCTAACCTAAAAGTTGGGGTTCAAACCCTCACAGACGCACCATGGAAGGAAAACCTAGCTGGCAGTCTGCTTTTGTAAAGATTACAGACAAGAAAACCCTATGGAGCTGTTCTACCCTGTAATAAACACATGGGGTTGCCATGAGTCAGAACTGATTCAGTGGCAATGGGTTTTGTTTTTTTGGTTATTCGCCCCATTGGTGAGGGAGAGATTCCTACTCTGTGATTATGGAATGGTCAAACACAAAACCCTCAACACTGGACAGATGAGATCTACAGCAGTTTATTAGCCACATATACTCGCAGCCCAAGGGAGGAGGACACCGCACTCCACACAGGGCCACATGGGGGTTGTACTCAGAAACAGACTGAACAACCAGAGGCTGTGGGAGGCAGTCTTTGTAGTATCAAGGGGGAGGGGTGTTTCCTCGTTTACGTATGAGCATAGAAGATTGTTGTTCTTAGGTGCCGTCAAGTTGGTTCCGACTCATAGCAATTGTCTTAGTTATCTACTGCCGCTATAACAGAAATACCACAAATGGATGGCTTCAACAAAGAGAAATTTATTTCCTCACAGTAAGGTAGGCTAAAAGTCCAATTTCAGGGCATCAGCTCCAGGAGAAGTTTTTCTCTCTCTGTTGGCTCTGGAGGAAGTCTTTTGAAAATGTTGCATCAGGTGTTGTAGTTCAGGCAAAGAGGCTATTTACCACCCTAATTTCTGTTTTTTAATTATATCTCCAATTTAATATATAATTCCATTGACAAAATGAGATGAAACGGCTGCTCTTATATCAGCACCTTCTTAAACTTCTAAATACCATTGGAAGATATTTTCTAATCCGGCCCAATAATCTCCTATATTTTCTTCTCTTCTCTCTGTGAGTGATTAAATTATGGTTCTTTGACCTTTTTTTAATTATAAATATTTCACACATGGCTTTTAAGAGACTTTGCCCTATTGAGTGGACTTTTGTGACCTTCAAGTTTATTGCGGAAAGGGATCCTGTAGTTCCCTTGCCAGGTCAGTTCAGTCAGCTTTCTTGTTATTACGTGCTGTAGAGTCAATTCTGACTCATAGTGACCCCATGTACAACAGAACGAAACTCTGTCTGGTCCTGCACCATCCTCACAATATTTGCTATGCTTGAGCCTATGTTGCAGCCACTGTGTCAATTCATCTCTCTGAGGGTCTTTGTCTTTTTCACTGACCTCTATTTTACCAAGCATGATGTCCTTCTCCAGGGACTGATCCCTCCTGATAACATGTTCAAAGTATAAGGTAATCTCACTATCCTTGCTTCTAAGGAGCATTCTGGTTGTACTTCTTCCAAGACAGATCTGTTCATTCTTTTGGCAGTCCATGGTATATTCAATATTTTTTGCCAACATCACAATTCAAAGGTGTCAATTCTTCTCCGGTCTTCCTTATTAATTGTCCAGCATTCACATGCATATGAGGTGCTTGAAAACATCATGGCTTAGGTCAGGCACACCTTAGTCTTTGTCTTAGTCATCTAGTGCTGCCATAACAGAAATACACAAGTGGATGGCTTCCACAAGGAGAAATTTATTCTCTCTCAGTCTAGTAGGCTACAAGTCCTAATTCAGGACATCAACTCCAGGGGAAGGCTTTCTCTGTCAGCTCTGGAGGAAGGTCTTTGCTGTCAATCTTCCCCTGGACTAGGATCTTCTGGGTGCAGGAACCCCAGGTCCAAAGGATGCGCTCGCTCCTAGCACTGCTTTCTTGGTGGCATGAGGTTCCCTTGTCTCTCTGCTTGCTTCTCTCTTTTATAGCTCAAAGGAGATTTCCTTAAGACACTGTCTAATCTTGTAGATCTCATCAACATAACTGCCAGTAATCCATCCTATTACATCATAGTGATAGGATTTACAACATAGAAAAATGACATAAAAATGGTGGACAATCATACAATACTGGGAATCAAGGCCTAGCCAAGCTGACAGATATTTTTTGGGGGCACAATTCAATCCATGACAGTCTTCAAGGTGACATCTTTGCTTTTCAACACTTGAAAGAGGTGTTTTGCAACAGATTTGCCAAATGCACTATGTCTTTTGATTTCTTGACTGCTGCTTCTGTGGGTGTTGATTGTGGATTCAAGTAAAATTAAATCCTTGACAACTTCAGCCTTTTCTCCATTTATCATGACACTGCTTATTGGTCCAGTTGTGAGGAATTTCGTTTTCTTTACTTTGAGGTGTAATCCATACTGAAGGCTGTGGTCTTTGATCTTCATCAGTAAGTGCTTCAAGTCTTCTTTACTTTCAGCAAGCAAGGCTGTATCATCTGCATAATACAGGTTGTTAATGGGTCTTCCTTCAATCCTGATACCTCATTCTTCTTCATATAGTCCAGCTTCTCAGATTATTTGCTCAGCGTACAGATTGAATAGGTATGGTGAAAGGATACAATCTCGATGCACCCCCTTTCCAGACATTAAACCACGCAGTATCCCCTAGTTCAGTTCAAACAGTTGCCTATTGATCTATGTACAGGTTGCTCATGAGAATAATTAAGTGTTCAGGAATTCCCGATCTTTGCAATGTTATCCATAATGTTACGATCCACACAGTCAAATGCTGTTGCATAGTCAATAAAACACAGGTAAACATCTTTCTGGTATTCTCTGCTTTCAGCCAGGATCGATCTGACATCAGCAATGATATCCCTGGTTCCATGTCCTCTTCTGAATCTGACGTGAATTTCTGACAGTTCCCCGTCAATGTACTGCTGCAGCCACTTTTGAATGATCTTCAGCAAAATTTTACTTGCGTGTGATATTAATGATATTGTTCGATAATTTCCACATTCTGTTGGATCACCTTTCTTGGGAATAGGCATAAACATGGATCTCTTGCAGTCGGTTGGCCAGGTAGCTGTCTTCCAGAATTCTTGGCATTGACGAATGAGCACTTCCAGCGCTGCATCGGTTTGCTGAAATATCTCAACTGGTATTCGGTCAATTCCTGGAGCCTTTTCTTTCGCCAGTGCCTTCAGTGCATCTTGGACTTCTTCCTTCAGTACTATCAGTTCCTGATCATATGCTACCTCCTGAAATGGTTGAACGTCCACTAATTCTTTTTTGGTATAGTGACTCTGTGTATTCTTTCCATCTTCTTTTGATGCTTCCTGTGTTGTTTAATATTTTCCCCGTAGAATCCTTCAATGTTGCAACTTGAGGCTTGAATTTTTTCTTCAGTTCTTTCAGCTTGAGAAATGCCAAGCGTGTTCTTCCCTTTTGGATTTTTATCCCCAGGTCTTTGCATATTTCATTATAATACTTTACTGTGTCTTCTCGAGCCGTCCTTTGAAATCTTCTGTTCAGCTGTTTTACTTCATCATTTCTTCCTTTTGCTTTAGTTACTCAATGTTCAAGAGCATGTTTCAGAGTCTCTTCTACATCCATTTTGGTCTTTTCTTTCTTTCCTGTCTTTTTAATGATCTCTTACTTTCTTCACATATGATGTCCTTGATGTCATTCCACAACTCGTCTGGTCTTAGGTCATTAGTGTTCAATGCATCAAATCTATTCTTGTGATAGGCTCTAAATTCAGGTGGGATATACTCAAGGTCATACTTTGGTTCTGGGGGACTTGTTCTAATTTTCTTCAGTTTCAACTTAAACTTGCAATGAGCAATTGATGGTCTGTTCTGCAGTCAGCCCCTGGGCTTGTTCTGACTGATGATATCGAGCTTTTCCATTGTCTCTTTCCACAGATGTAGTCAATTTGATTCCTGTGTATTCCCATCTGGTGAGGTCCAGGTTTATAGTTGCTGTTTATGTTGGTGGAAAAAGGTATTTGCAATGAAGAAGTCATTGGTCTTGCAAAATTCTGTCATGCGATCTCTAGCATTGTTTCTATCACCAAAGCCATATTTTCCAACTACCAGTCCTTCTTTATTTCCAGCTTTCACATTCCAATCACCAGTAATTATCAATGCATCCTGATTGCAGGTTCATTCAATTTCCAATTGCAGAAGTTGGTAAAAAATCTTCATTTTCTGCATCTTTGGCCTTAGTGGTTGGTGCATAGATTTGAATAATGGTCGTATTAACTGGTCTTCCTTGTAGGTGTATGGATATTATTCTATTACTGACAATGTTGTACTTCAGGATAGATCTTGAAATTTTTTTTTTTTTTGACAGTGAATGCAACACCATTCCTCTTCAAGTTGTCATTCTCAGCATAATAGACCATAAGATTGTCTGATTCAAAATAGCCAATACCAGTCCATTTCAGCTCATTAATGCCTAGGATATAGATGTTTGTATGTTCCACTTCATTTCTGATGATTTCCAATTTTCCTAGACTCATACTTTATACATTCCACTTTCTGATTATTAATGAACGTTTGTAGCTGTTTCTTTTCATTTTGAGACATGCCACATCAGCAAATGAAGGTCCCGAAAGCTTGACTCTATCCACGTCATTAAGGTTGACTCTACCTTTGAGGAGGCAGCTCTTCCCTAGTCGTATTTTGAGTGCCTGCCAACCTGAGGGGCTCATCTTCCGGCACTATATCAGACCATGTTCCTCTGCTATTCATAAAGTTTTCACTGGCTAAGTCTTTTCAGAAGTAGACCACTGGGTCCTTCTTCCTAGTCTGCCTTAGTCTGGAAGCTCAGCTTAAACCTGTGAATCTGCTGGTATTTGAGTTCCGGTGGCATAGCTTCCAGCATCATAGCAACACGCAAGCCCCCACAGTATGAAAAACTGACAGACACGTGAGGGCAATCAGCTTTACCATCTAGGATTTAACATCTGAGGTTCCAACCAATATGTGTACAAGTTTATATAAATCAGGTGACCCTGGGTCTTCTATGAGTAGTTACTGGGTTTAGGGAAATCCTTACTTACAACTGTTAATTCAGCTTGGGTCCAAGGTTCACATTCCACAGTTGCCTGCATACTTGACTCACGGAGGGAAGGATCTTTAGAGAAAACAGGCATTTGGGGTTCTTAAAAGAGTCATTGGGATAGGGTAGGTTATCTGGACAATAACAGAGAAGGGAGGAATCAACAGACATGCAAAAAGAGAGAGATCAGAAGGATAACGGAGAAAAGGGAAAGCTGGATATAGGAAAGCAACTGAAGGATGAAGGGGAGAAGATACTAGAAGAATGAGTCTAGTTTTTTGTTGCTTAACTTTGTCAAATTGCTTATTAGCTTTGGCCAAAGAATCTTTTTTTTTTTTAATTGTGCTTTAAGTGAAAGTTTACAATTCAAGTTAGTCTCTCATACAAACATTTATACATACATTGTTATGTGACCCTA
>NW_004443938.1:27107848-27129876 GCF_000243295.1 Trichechus manatus latirostris
GTTATGTGACCCTAATTGCTCTCCCTATACTGTGACAGCACACTCCTCCTTTCCACCCCAGATTTCCCGTGTCCATTCAGCCAGCTCCTGACCCTCTCTGCCTTCTCATCTCACCTCTGGACAGAAGCTGCCCATTTAGTCTCATGTATCTACTTGAGCTAAGAAGCACACTCTTCACAAGTATCATTTTATGTCCTGTAGTCCAGTCTAATCTTTGAAGAGTTGGCCTCGGGAATGGTTTTAGTTTTGGGCTAACAGAGAGTCTGGGCGTCATGTCTTCCGGGGTCCCTCCAGTCTCAATCAACCATTAAGTCTGGTCTTTTTTACTAGAATTTGAGTTCTACACCCCACTCTTCTCCTGCCTTGTCAGGGACTCTCTGTGTGTTCCCTGTCAGGGCAGTCATTGGTGGTAGCTGGGCACCCTCTAGTTCTTCTGGTCTCAGGCTGATGACATCTCTGGTTTATGTGGCCCTTTCTGTCTCTTGGGCTAATACTTTCTCTGTGTCTACGGTGTTCTTCATTCTTCTTTACTCCAGGTGAGTTGGGACCAGTCGATGTCTCTTAGATGACCCCAGACGCCACTCACCAAAGTGGGATGCAGAACATTTTCTTAATAAACTTCATTATGGTCAAAGAATCTTTTAGTGAAGCAATTTTTAAATCAGAATTTCATTTGTAGGTTTATGCATACCTATCAAAAAATGCTGCCCATTGGGCCTGAAAAACCTTACTCTCTTTATTTATTCAAGGCAACTGTTCCCCAGGGTGATCACTGAAGGCCAAAAAAATCCTTGGTGAAGTTATGCCATTTAGAGAGATAGATACAAGAATTAGGAGACTACGTATAAAAAGTAGAAAGTTTTTCTGGAGTAAGAGAAGACACACCTTGAGAGCTGGCAGTGTTCGCTCAAAAATGATGCCTCGGGCCTCAGCCTAATGTTTGGTCGCATCTAAATGCAGACCTGACAATCTGCACCTGTGGCAGCTAGAAAACTGTAAAAATTCTCAAAGCCAAGCTCTCAGGACAAAAAGTCATGGAATGAGAACATCATTCTGTTTTACTGTTGACACACAGTAAATTTTGTCCAAATGTATACTGGTCTGGTGAGAACTCAAACTTACCCATCTGTGGGGCAGGCAAAGCCTGCAAGCTAATAGGGTCTATGCCTGTGTTTCCCTGTGATTCTCCTTCTTATCATAAACAACAGTTTTAAGCAGCACAACACAAAAGCACAAAAGAGAGCAAGAAGTGATTTAAAAAAATAAAAGGTTTGATTCTACCAAGAATGCCAAACAAACGGGAACCAATAACAATACCCAATACCAAACTGAGAATAAATAGCCAAGGAACTCAACTGAAAAATTGCTGAGTCCAGGCCCAGTGCTGACTTACCACATCAGCACAGACTCAACATGCCATGAGCAGCAAAACACAGGGGTCTCTGTGGATACCACACCTCTTCAAAGGCTAGGGTCCAGAGTGATGGGCAGTGCAAGCTGTATCTCTGGGAAACCTCCAGAAAATTTGTGAAAATAAACAAATACCACTCAAATGAGAACAAACAGAGGCTATTTATTCAGAGCTTGCCACAGCAAGGAGTTAGCCACTGTCACTTCTGTTTGGCAGAGGCTGAAGGGCAGACAGGTGAGTGGGAAAGCTTTATAGTGGAAAAAAAGGAAAACTTCAGGTATATGCTCTGACTGGAAGTTGTTGGCATGATGAGGTTAGAGGTGGGCTAACTAGAAGTGAGGCATCTTATATGATTGGTTTGGGGAGCATGTCTGGATTTCTGATTGGCCAAGTTGGAAGCAGAGGCAAACAGGGAAGCTGGCAGTCTTTGACAAGGTCCTGACCATTCTGGGCCAATTGCTACAAAGATTGTGGTTTGGCTTTACGAGCTGATTTCCACAGAGCCCGTGGGTCAGAGTTCTATTGTCGTATATGGTCTGGCCATTGTCCATTTGTATATTCTTTCTCAGAGCAAATCCTATATCTTGTGTTAATTTTTCCCATGGAGTCTAGTAAAGAATAGAGGCTCAATAAACATTTGAGGGAGAAAAAAGAGAGAGAGCGAGGAAAATAAAAGGGCCAAATAGCAGTGAACCCTGTCAAGGAGATTGTCCATTTAAGAAGAAATGCACTGAAGTCCTTTCACTTCACAAGGCTATAGGAAGCACACCTTCCAGTGGCATTGCTTAGCTGTGATTTGCAAGGAAACAGAGGCAGAAAACTTGCAGACACGGAGAGCAGCAATCCAAAATGAGGTAGCCTAATCAGAATAAAGCTATCTGGCACCCATATGCAAATGAAGAGTCTCAATAACAGGCAGAACAATATTATTCTCCCAGCTAAAGGGAGGGTCTTTGAGGTGGTGTCCTTGGGGACCAACTGCTCATGTGTCTTTTCAACCACTGAATAATGAACACTCTCAGAAACTTCCGGAATTCAGTGATAGAGAGAAGTGACAGTTTACTTCTGGGTGAAGACTTTGCAATGCTTTCATAGGCACCTGAGGCAGACAGGGCATTAGAGAGCTTTTAGTCCAAGCTTTAGCTTTGTACTCACACTTACACATGCATGCCCACCCCTTACACACACACACGCACACACACACACACACACACGAGTCAGAATTTCAGTATGTCTCAACGTGATCTAAAAAGAAAGACTTACGAGCTCTTTAAAAAGGAAGCAAAATCAGTGCCTGAGATATTTGTCAGGGGCCAAGTTAAGAGGTTGGAAGTAAACCAAGGGAAGTTAGCAAAGAAATGAATTGTATGTTAATTTCAAATTAGCATTTACACCAGTTCCCAGCCTCAAAGGGCAAGGATCTAAGGAAGAGGAAGTAGTCAGTGAAGGAAAATTATTCATCCTAATTGAAAAAAGACAGTCTTGGGGGATTCACATTAGAGAGACATGCTCCGGAGATTGTTGTAATCTGTTCCCTGCTCTCAGTTGAGCTGTGTGGAGCAAAAGACCATTTCCCTTGGGCAAAGATCTGAGAAGCTGGGTATTGTTTTAAAACAGGATGATGGTGGTCAAGGACATCATGAGACGTTAGGTTATAACTCAGACCCAAAAGAAAACCAAAAAAGTTTTAATATCTGGTGCAACCAAGAGCTGCCTCGAGGTATTGGAGCTATAAGAATAACTACAAAAGTTTAGAAAGACATGGCATGAGGGATTCTTTAGGTCTGGGGGGAAAAATAGATAAAAGTTTAAAAAAGGGTGCCAAGTAAATTCAATAGCTATTTCTTGAGCAGTAACTATGCCCCAGATTGGAGATGCAGAGAGTACAAAGATACTATGATGAGATTATGCTTTTAAGGAGCTTAGGATCAGGTAGGTTTGTAAGAGAGGTTAAATATAAAATAACTTCATGATAATGAAGTAGTCATTTTTTTCACTGCTCAGGTTGGCAAAAATTTTAAATACTGGTAATATACAGTATGAGTGAGAACACGTGCTAATGGGCGAGATTGGTGGAAATGTAAATTGGTACAGCTGCTTTTGAGAACAACTTGGCAATATTTTTAAGAAATTTTTTTTTTTTGATTGGCTTTCTTTCTTTTTTCTTAATTACGATTTAGGTGAAAGTTTACATAACAAATTAGTTTCTCACTAAACAGTTAATTCACAAATTGTTTCATGACTTTGGTTGCCAACCCCATGATGTGTCAACACTCTCCCCTTCTCCACCCAGGTTCCCTGTTTCCATTCATACAGTTTTTCTGTCCCTTTCTGCCTTCTCATCTTTGCTTTTGGGCTGGTGTGTCCATTAGTCTCATATACATGATTGAACTATGAAGCATGTCCCTCATGTGTGTTATTGTTGGCCCTATAGACCTGTCTGATCTTTGGCTGAAAGGTAAACCTCAGGAGTGACTTCAGTACTGAGTTAAAACGGTGTCCAGAGGCCATACTTCTGGGGTTTCTCCAGTCTCTGTCAGACCAGCAAACCTGGTCTTTTTGTGTGTGTGTGTGTGAATTTGAATTTTGTTCTACATTTTTCTCCCACTCTTTCCAAGACCCTCTATTGTGATCGCTGCCAGAGTAGTCAGTGGTGGTAACCAGGCACCATCTAGTTGTTCTGGGCTCAGTCTGGTGGAGGTTGTGGTAGTTGTGGTCCATTAGTCCTTTGGACTAATCTTTCCCTTGTGTCTTTGGTCTTCTTCATTTTCCTTTGCTCTAGCCAGGATGGGACCAGTAGATGTATCTTAGATGGCCGCTTGAAGGCTTTTAAGACCCCAGTCACTGCTCACTACAGTCAGATGTAGAACATTTTCTTTACAGACTATGTTATGCCAATTGAGCTAGATGTCCCAGGAGACCATGGTCCCCAGCCCTCAGCCCAGTAGCTTGGTCTCTCAGGGCATTTGGATATATCTGTGAAGCTTCTAGACTTTGCCCTGGTTAAGTTGTGCTGATTTCTCCAGAAGGTCATGCAACTAAATTGCTTGCAAGTGTGGACAAGGATGTTTTCAGTCATTGTTCATGTGCCTGGCACTGTGCTAGGAGCTGGGATGACTATAATGAAAATGTAAATGTCTGTGTTCTGAATATAAGTGCTCTGATATTAGGGAACTTAGTTTCAAATAGGGGAGATGAGCAAACAGCAAAGGAACAGATACATGTTTAAGTAAGCAAAGGGCTGAGAGATAAAATTGAAGCACTCTTTGTACTAGTGAAAAATTGAGATGAACTGAATAGTACTAGAAGAATAATTGTGTACAAATAATGGTATGTCCATACTATGAAATATTGTGCAAGTGTTAAGAAAGAATGAGGTTGTTAACCAATGTCATAAAACAATATGTGTACTACTGTTTCATGAGAAACTATTTGTTCTGTGAGTCTTCACCTGAAGTACAATAAAAAAAAAAAAAAGAAAAGAATGAGGTATACTTCACAAATGATACCAGACTTGACCATCCTCACATATATGTAGGCACAGATCCTAGAACCCTAGTCAAGCTGTATTTTTAAGATATTTTTCCCCCACTGGCATTGATAACTAGCATTTTCCACTAATATTAATATGTATTTTAATAAATATCAAGGCTTTTATGTAGAAACCAGTGGATTGGACCTTGGCCTATAATAAAAAATTTAGATTCAGTTCTCAACACGAAGAAGGGTAGAGGCCAAAAAGGGAGTTTATTGTTCAGACGGAAGGACTGGAGCCCAGGCTCCACTGTCCATCTGAGGTCAGCTTTCCCAAATGTGGGAGTGTTGCCAACTGCAAAATCAACTTACACTATGGTAGCCACACCACAAGTCTTCATAATGCATTTGAAATAGTTCAGTTTTTCATACATCTAACTGATTCACCTCACCTCTACTTCCCAAGTGCCCAGACTTGGCTTTACCTAGAAGTTTGTCTTTGAAGATGTCTTCTTCCAAATCCTTCTTGTCCAGTATCACTGGCAAAACTGCCCAGCGAACAAGGCAGAGGAGCTCGACATCACAGCCAGTGAACTGCATAATGAGTGGCCCAGGAAGTTGGTCCCCAGGCCTACTCTATGCAGCGCATCTCTGCACACATGAGTACACTCAAACAAACTGATGACAAGTCATTCAAATGTTCTCATGTCTATAAAACTCCCATTGACTTGGTGTCTTAGTTTCCTAGTGCTGCTGTAAAAGAAGTACCAGAAATCAGTGGCTTTAAATTAAACAACAGAAATTTATTTTCTGACAGTTCTAGAGGCTAAGTCCAAATGAGAGTCACAGCCGTGTCAATTCCTTCCTTGTCAGTAACCCTGGGCATTCCTTGGTTCCTTGGTGATCCTCACCTGGCATCTGTCTTCCCCAGTATTTGTGTGCATATCTCTGTGTTAATGCCACTCTTTCTATAACTCAGAAGTGATTAGGTTTAAGATCTACCCTACATTGGTATAACCTCAACTGATTGATTACATTGCATTAGATTAGTTATCAAAAATGATTACATTGTTGTTGTTAGATGCCCTTGAGTTGATTGCAACTCGTAATCGATCCCTGTGACAGAGTAGAACTGCCCTAAATGGTTTTCTTGGCTGTAATCTTTATGGGAGCAGATCACCAGGTCTTTCTCCTGCACAGCAGCTGGTAGGTTGAAACTGACAACCTTTCAGTTACCAGCCCAGCACTTAACCATTGTGCCACCACGGCTCCTGTGATTACATTAGATTAGATTACTTCTGCAGGCATAGGGGCTAGGATTCCACACATACTTTAGGGAGACACAATTCAATCCATAAAAGTTGGGGGAAAAGAAGTTTCTTGTGCTTTCAATGACCTGTCAGAGAAAATGATCTCATAGGTTAGTAACACAGGCCATAGAATGATACAAGAGTATCAAAGTTCTGAAGATGTCAGGTGGCAGGCCATATTGTGAAATGACTTGTAAGCCACTGAAGGGGAAAAAGAAATAACTGTAGGACAATAAGGTGCAATGCCAATCAACTGGCTTCTGGAGCAGCTCTGTAGAGAAAAGTAAACTGTCTGAATTACTCACCCCACCCCCAGAGGATTTCTTTCTCTTCAGTGATTAAGGAGGCCAATGGAAAACACCAGGAAGGAAAAGGTTTGGGGAAGTGGTAGGTAATTACTAACAGCAACATCAGTGCTGACACCAACTGGAAAAAAAACCTCTGGCATTTTCACCTACCATAAACCTGTCATCAGTGAAGGCATTTAAGAAAGCTTCATTGCTAGTCTTCTGAACGCTAGAAAAATAATCATGGTGATGTAAAGCATTTAACAAATGCTTAATGAATAAAAAAAGGAATGATTCTTCTTTCTGCCTATCCCCTCCCAAATTACTGGTTTATCCCATGGGGATAGAAATTGACTTCTCTTCCCCAAAATAACTAAATCAGAACAACTCCATCTGCTCTTAATTCCTGAAATTAAAAAAATAATAAGTTCTAAGGCTTGGAGGCTAATTCCTCATGTGGCCGTCCACATCTTGCTATGTAGCTCTCTTTCCAACATGGCACGTGTTGGGGACAGTGCACTTCAGCAGCCAGTGGTCACATTGACAGGGTTGTGTCAGCTCAGGGCTAACACAATTGGCACATTTACCACCCTTTTTGTTTTATTGTCTTTGTTTTATTTGCCGACTGTTCAAAATGTCATAGGATCTGATTTAGAAATTGTCCAAGAGTCATTTTTACTGATTGATAGAAAGGCTACAATTCAAATAACTCACATGCTATGTCAGTAAAAACAAAACAAAAAAATTGCTTTCATGGTGAGACTGCTTTGTTTCTTGCTCTTTGATTATTGTGATACTTAAAGGGGAAAAGGAAGACAAAGATCTGACGTGAATCAGGAGCATGCTCTCACATAGCACGAAGTGGGTGCTATCACCAGGTTCTCCTGTTACCCCCATTAGGAGAGAGATGTGTTCAAGGTCAGGTCCCAGAACTAGGGTTTGAAGCCAGATTTGTCTGACTTCAAAGATAAGATTTTTCATTACACCAGCGCTTCCCAAACACCCGGCCTTGGACCTGGGCCAGTCCAAAATTAAGTTATAACCTGTCAGAGGTCAAACAAAAAACACAAGGACAGTGTAGCAAGTCTTTTGTAAAACAAAATGAATTCCATTTAAAGCAAGGTGTCATGGTTTGCATTATGTCCCCAAAAAAATGTGTGTATCAATTTGGCTAGGCCATGATTCCTGGTACTGTGTGGTTTTCCTGTATGTTGTAAACCTGCCTCTATGATGTTAATGAGGGAGGATGGGTGGCAGTTGTTAGTAAGGCAGGACTGGATCTGCAAGACTGGATTGTGTCCTGAGGCAATCTCTTGAAATATAAAAGACAGAAGTGAGCAGTGAGACAGGGGGACCTCATACCAACAAGAAAGCAGTGCCAAGAGCAGAGCGCGTCCTTTGGACCAGGGTCCCTGCGCAAAGAAGCTCCTAGTCCGGGGGAACATTGACGAGAAGGCCAACGGAGAGAGAAAGACTTCCCTTGGAGCTGACACCCTGAATTTGGACTTTTAGCCTACTTTGACTATGAGGAAATAAATTTTTCTTCATTAAAACCATCCACTTGTGGTATTTCTGTTGTAGCGGCACTAGATAACTAAGACACAAGGTTTTGTTTTTGTTTTTTTTTTACTTAGAGTATGGCCTATTTCTTTTTGGTGTTAAAAATGTTCTTTCTCTTATGAAGTGATAGTGATTGAGGTAGAAGTTGTTTGTTACTGATTTACATATTTGTTTAATGTGTTTACTTGACAAATTTAAAAATTGGCCAAGCTATATTGAATGTTTTTGATATTTTGGTCATTCATGGAATTCTAAAGCCTGGCAATCATGATGACGGAAGGGAAAGTTCCAGTGAAACAAAGAGGGTAGTGAGGCAGGAGAAAAGACAGCACTGCATTTTCACTCAGTTGTTCCCCACCGCCATGTTGAAGTCAATCTCTGAAAATTTGAGAGAAGTCACTCCTATTTAAAAGAAAATTGGCATCTCTAATCGTGACCAAGTCATCAAGAAACCAAAGACAGGCATCAAGGCATAGCTGAGGGAAGCAATAGTGAAGACAATTCTAAGGGGTAGAAGAAAAACATGGACAAAGGAGCAGCTATTGGGGAATCTAATGACAAAGAGGAGAAGCCAAAGGATATTGCAATGTACAAATTGCTTCTAGAAAAGGACAAACAGAATCATTGTCCTCTACGATATTAATCTTGTTTCTATCTCTCCAGGGTTCTACATGCTGAAGGGGCGCTTGTCCTCGGTCCTTAGGGGTTCAACTTCCTTTGTGAACTGGAACCAGAAAATGTGCGGCCAGATCAGCATCCTGAATGCAAACAAAGGTTTTACTTTTCCAGTTTATCGTGGGTCATTTTTAACGGAGCCCTGGTGGCTCAGTAGTTAAAAGCTCAGCTGCTAACCAAAAGGTTGGCAGTTCAAATCCACCAGCCACTCCTTGGAAACCCTATGGGGCATTTCTATTCTGTTCTATAGGGCTGCTATGAGTCGAAATCAACTGACGGCAATGGGTTTAATTTTTTTTTTGTTTGTTTAGACATCTTTAAAAGAACAGGAAGGGTTCTATTTTTCACTTTTGCTTATTGGCTTACTTGAAGTAAAAGGAAAAGAAGAAAACAGTCTTGTTTCCTACCCATTCAAAAGGAGGCACTATAATGTCATGTTTAAGAGCCCCACAGTCAGGCGAATGGGGGTGCAGACTCCCACAGTGAGGTGTGTAAGCCAGGGCAGCTCTCTAAACCCTTGTTGCCTCCATTTCTCGCCTGGAAAATGTGAATAATGATATTCTGCACTTAATGGAGTTGCTGTGAGGATTGACAAATCTATGTTCAGCACTATATGCATTGCCTGGTAGACTCAATAAATGTTAGCTATCATATTTGTATTATATTTATTGTAGTAGCTTAGTTGAGCGTGTCCCAGCTCAGAATAGTAAGTATATATTACCAAAGAAAGCCTTTTATTAAATCTGAAATTAAAAAAAAAAAAGACTGATATTCACTTATGTCAGTAATATACTGGGGGCTGAGCCAGCAGCTCCAACTCCCCCACTGATGGGCAGCTACAGAGGTTTCCACATTGGCGTGGGGGTGGGGGTAGGTGGGTAGTGTGGGTTCCCTGCCTCAGAGAGCTAAGATTGCTGGTCGACATTGGGTATGAAAAGCACTGTCCAAAGGTCATTAACTCTGTCCTTAGACTGACGTCCGCCACTGAGAGAGGGAATACTATGGGGAGACGAGAGCTATGACACAGGTGTTCCTGGCATGGGTTGCTGTCATTCAGTGACTTAAATTTCTGTCCTAGGTTTTTGTTGGACTTGTTTGAGGGAAACCATTTTCCAAAGCTATTTCAGATTCTGGATAGCGCTTCCAAGCTTATTTTTAAACATCATTGTCCTTTCTTATTGCTTTTAGATTATTTTACACATAACCTTTATTTCTTCTTAAGACACCACTGGAGTTCATTTCTAAACCAAGTTTTCTTTCTCTTGTTGAAGTTTTTCTTTCCTTGTAAAGTTGATAATGCTATTAGATTTCTGAAACAAGCTGGGTTACTACTGGAGGTCATCTAGAGCCAGATTCCTTAAAGCAGTGGTCAGCAAACTGATCGGATGGTCAAGTGGACCCACTGCCTGTTTTTGTACATAAACTTTCATTGGAACACAGCTACAGCCATCCATTTACATACTATCTAAGGCTACTCTGGTGCCACAATGGCAGAGTTAAGTTGTGTGACAGAGACAGTATGGTCTGTAAAGCTGGAAATACTATCTGGCCTTTTACTGCCTTTTGAGGACCCCTCCTTAAGGAATCAAAGACCTATAAGAAAAATTGATCAACTATGAAAAACATCAGTCAGGTGATGTCATGATAATTAAGTTATCGGGTCTGTCCAAAATTTTCCACCAAGATAGCAACAAGTCATAAGGAGACTGACACTTTAAAACATTTTCTATGTTGATGGTCCAAAATGAGACCAGAGTTACTATCTTCTAACAGGGATCACCTGAATTCTTCTATATTAAACATCCTCTCCCAGAAACCACTCTCAGCTAGAGCTGAGCACCTACAAAGCCATGTTAGGGGTGATTTGGTGGGAAAACAAGGAGATGTGACAGTCAAAAGTCTAATTGCATTTCAAAACTAGGAAAAAAAGAACCTCCCAATTAGGAAATCTTTGAGACTAAATTTAAAGAACCAAACCAAAAACCAAACCCATTGCTGTCGAGTCAATTCTGACTCATGACCACCCCATGTGCACAGAGTGACAACTTTGTTCCACAGGGTTTTCAAGGCTTGTGAACTTTTAGAAGCAGATTGCCGGGCCTTTCTTTCAAGCACCTCTGGGTGGGTTCAAACCACAACCTTTCCATTAATAGTCAAGTGTTTAACCATTTGTACTACCCAAACCCAAAAATACCTGTTGCCATTGAGTTGATTCCAACTCATAGTAACCCTATAGGACAGAGTAGAACTGCCCCATAGGGTTTCCAAGGAGCGGCTGGTAGATTTGCACTGCCGACCTTTTGGAGAGCAGCCTAAGCTCTTAACCACTGTGCCACCAGGGTCCCAAATTTAAAGAACAGTTTAGTTAAATACATACATTCAGCTCCTTATTCTTTTTCTCTTCCCAAGAAGCCCCCCGCACATCCAGTGGAGTCTCAGCAACATTTCAGAGCCAAGTCTGAAACCAAATAATAAGCCCTGGGTATTAGGGTATCACAGTTCACAAGGCAATTATTGCAATCACCAGGCCCAGACCACAACAGACTGAGAACAGGCATTCATAAAAGAAAACACATTCTCGAAGGCTGGCTCCGTTTGCTGAGCAAGAAGCCAAGGATGGGAAAATGACAACCCCACGTACAAGGACAGAGAAGCTACTTCTGGCTCCTCATGCAAAGACGTTTTTTTAAAACTTCCAAGTAAATAAGGTTCACTTCCTTTGTAAAGGATCAGAGCGAATCATATTTTGTTAACATGAATTCAATATCATTTTTTGTTTCTTACTGTCCGGCCACATGTCTCCTGTATTTTCTCTTTCTGTGTGGGTGGGTTGTGTGCAATGGGGTCACATACATTCTGAATGACGTTTAACTTTCACTGACTTTCTTTAATTCAATTGTCGAAAAAATTTGCCACCCAGTTAAAATTATCACATTCCTTGTGGAAAGTAATTTGGAAAAACATGTTAAGAGACACAGAATGTTCACAGCCTTTAACTCAGTTATCCTGTTGTCAGGAATTTATCTTAAGGAAATAATTCAGAAGGAGGAAAAAAGCTCTTATTAACTAAGGAATTATTTATAATGGCAAAAAAAAGAATAAGAGAATAATTCAGCGAATTATGGTCCACCAACTAGAAGAACTGTTATGCAGCCGTTAAGATGATTATGGAAACTATGTAACAACACAGAAAGTATTTCTGGCATAATGTTAAGGGAGAAAAGTAGAATGTAAAATTACATCTGCACTATGATTATAATATGAAAAATGATACCTGCTTGTGAATGAGGATTGGAAGAAACTCAAAAATGATTTGTTCGATGAGCTAAAATGTATGCTTATTTAGGATTGTGGGATACAGGCTGTATTTCTCTCCTGGATAAATGTTTACTTTCATGGTGTTGTTTATAAACTTAAAAATGCATGAGATTATTTCATCTTTTCTCTTCCTTTACAATTTAAAATAATTTAGGACCTGTATCAATCATGGTCCAGTTACAAAGAGGAACCATTCCAGCTAGATTAAGCAGAACAGCATTTGTTACAGGATCAAGACAATGGTTGAAGAAACAGATGGCTAGGCTTAATTTCCAGAGATGATTACCAAAGCTATCCCACAGAACTGGGCCACAAAAAGAGCTGTTTTCTCCTGCCATGATCAGGAAGCAACTTGCAAAACTAGAAAGATCTGCTGCATCTGTTTATTCCAGAACTACACTGCCATATTATCATCTGCATCAATGAGATGGAACTTCATGCCTTCTTCCTCTTGCCTCGTAACCAGATCTGAATTTAAGTTGTACAAGCACATCTAATTGACAGTATCGAAATCACATGTGAAATGCTTTACAGCTTCCCTAACAGAGGAAGGCTCTGAAAGGAACTGGGCTAGATGCTGAGCAAGCCAGTCTCTACTATCTGCCACATATGATTGCCAGATAAAATACAGGATGCAGAGTTAAATTTGAATTTTAGATAAACAATTCTTAGTATAAATATTTCCCAAATACTGATTGGGATATACTTGTGCTAAAAAAATTATTCATTGTTCACCTTAAATTTAGATATAACTGGGCATCCTTTATTTGTTTGTTTATTTAATAAATCTGGCAATCCTACTGCCATAGAAACCAACAGAAGTGGAAGTTATTCCCAATTCATACCAAGATTTAGTGGTATTTATGCTCAGATAAAAATTCCTGCCATAGAGTGGAATCAGATATCTAATGGAATCATTGTACTTTTTTAAACCGATAAATATTCTTTGGATTATTCAAGATTTTTCCAAAAATAGGAAGCAAACAAGTGTATGTTTGTTAGAATCTTGTAGCCAATCAGAGGGTATCAGTGTCAGATGGAACTCTATAAAGACTATATCCCTTAGAGATAATGATTTTCCTACCTCTTTCATTTTACAGCAAGTAAGAGTCAAGTTAGAACACAGAGACAGAGTCAGAACCCCGGGGCTCCCAGGGTCCCCGCTCTCCAGTTAGGAGGCTCAGAAAAGATTACACCGTTTTTTCGTCATGATTTAGATTAAAGTTGAGTTGCTACCGCAAACGCGGGATCTTTATTAACCTCTCTAATAACTGGGTAGGAGCCCTAGTGGTGCATAGGTTAAGTGTTCGGCTGCTAATCAAAAGGTTAGCAGTTCAAATCCACCCAGCGGCTCTGCAGGAGAAAGACCTGGTGATCTGCTCCCATAAAGGTTAACCCGTTTCCGTCGATTTGATTCCGACTCATAGGGACCCTGTAGGACAGAGTAGAGCTGCACCATAGGGTTTCCAAGGAGTGGCTGGTGGATTTGAGCTGCTGACCCTTTGGTTAGCAGCCGAGCTCTTAACCACTATGAACCTATGGGGAAGTTCTAATCTGTCACACGGCATCAGTATGAGTTGGAATCAACTCGACGGTACCCAACAACAACAAGAAGCACTGGGAAAACAACAAAAGAAATGAGTTAACACTCAAGAATTGTGGTAGAAAAATCTCTGGACCAGGGGTGCCTGGATTTAGCTCTGGATATGTCACTGACCGACTCAGAAAGCTTGGGCATGGGATAACCCTGAGTTGCAGTTGCCTCATGCCTAAAGTGAGGTCATTGAAACTTCTCCTATTTCTCTTACAAGTTTGCCATAAGGATCAGATAAGTTCACATCTGCGTGATTTTCTGAAATATAAGAAGTCCCATATAAGAAACTTTGCACAATATCATGATTCAAAAAACTTTTAAGTTTAAAATAGTCAACATTCTAACCATTGTCCCTCTTTGGGGGCTTGTAATATGCAATAATTTCAATTCTTGCTTATTTTGGTCTTCGGCAAAGTATAAGTAGTGATAGAAAGCCCACAGTACAAATGACTTAAACAATATAAATATGTATTTCTCACTCAGGTAACTCTAGAGGCAAGTAGTGCACAGGACTCAATGATCCTTAAGGACTCTGATTTCTTTTTTTTTTTTTTTTTTTTCGCTTTAGGTGAAAGTTTACAGCTCAAGTTAATTTCTCATACAAAAATTTATACACATATTGTTATGTAACACTAGTGGCCATTCCTCCAATGTGACAGCACACTCCTCTTTTCCTCCCCAGGTTTCCCATGCCCATCCAACCAGCTCTTGTCCCTTCCTGCCTTCTCATCCTGCCTCCGGACAGGAGCGCCCATTTGGTCTTCTGTATCTGCTTGAACTAAGAAGCACACTCTTCACAAGTATTATTTTACGTTTTATAGTCCAGTCTAATCTTTGTCTGAGGAATGGGCTTTGGGAATGGTTTTAGTTCTGGGTTAACAGAGCATCCGGGGGCCATGGCTTTGAGGGTTCCTCCAGTCTCAGTCAGACCATTAAGTCTAATTTCCTTACTAGACTTTGAGTTCTGCACCACACTTTTCTCCTGCTCCGTCAGGGACTCTTAGTTGTTTTTCCTATCAGGGCAGTCATTGGTAGTAGCCGGGCACAATCTAGTTCTTCTGGTCTCAGGCTGATGGAGTCTCCGGATTATATGGCTCTTCTGTCTCTTGGGCTAATATTTAACTTGTGTCTTTGGTGTTCTTCATTCTCCTTTGCTCCAAATGGGTTGGGACCAATTGATGCATCTTAGATGGCCACTTACAAGCTTTTAAGACCCCAAACGCCACTCACCAAAGTAGGATGCAGAATATTTTCTTAATAAATTTTGTTATGCCAATTGACCTTGATATCCCCTGAAACAGCCCCTGCTACTCTGTCCCTCGAAGTGTTTGGTTGTGTTCAGGAAACTTCTTAGCTTTTGGTTTAGTCCAGTTGTGCTGACCTCCCCTGTAGTGTGTGTTGTCCTTCTCTTTACCTGAGATGATTCTTGTCTACTATCTAGTTAGTGAATTCCCCTCTCACTCCTTCCCTACCCTCGTAACCATCAAAGAATGTTTTCTTCTGTGTTTAAACCTTTTCTTGAGTTCTTATTATAGTGGTCTCATACAATATTTATCCTTTTGCGACTGACTAATTTCACTCAGCATAATGCCTCCCAGATTCATCCATGTTGTGAGATGTTTCATAGATTCATCATTGTTCTTTATTGTTGCGTAGTATTCCATTGTGCGTATGTACGATAATTTGTTTATCCATTCATCCATTGATGGGCACCTGGGTTGTTTCCATCTTTTTTCTATTGTGAACAGTGCTGCAATGAACATGAGTGTGCATATATCTATTCGTGTGACAGTTCTTATTTCTCTACAATATATTCCAAGGAGTGGAATTGATGGATTGTATGATACTTCTATTTCTAGCTTTTTAAGGAAGCGTCAAATCGATGTCCAAAGTGGTTGTACCATTTTACATTCCCACCAGTAGCATAAAAGTGTTTCAGTCTCTCCACAATCTCTCCAACATTTATTATTTTGTGTTTTTTGGATTAGTGCTAGCCTTGTTGAAGTGAGATGGTATCTCATTGTAGTTTTGATCTGCGTTTCTCTAATGACTAATGAACGTGAGCATTTCCTCGTGTATCTGTTAGCCACCTGAATGTCTTCTTTGACGAAGTGTCAGTTCATATCCTTTGCACATTTTTTAATTGAGTTGTTAGCCTTTTGTTGTTGAGGTTTTGCAGTATCTTGTAGATTTTAGAGACAAGACCTTTTTTGGATTTGTCATAGCCAAAATTTTTTTCCCAGTCTGTAGGTTGTCTTTTACTCTTTTGGTAAAGTCTTTTGATGAGCACAAGTGTTTGATTTTTAGGAGCTCCCAGTTATCTAGTTTCTCTTCTGGTGTTTGTGCATTATTACTTATGGTTTGTATTCTGTTTATGCTATGTATTAGGGTTTCTAGCACTGTCCCTAATTTTTCTTCCATAATCTTTATTGTTTTAGATTTTGTATTTATGTCCTTGATCCATTTTGAGTTAGTTTTTGTACATGGTGTGAGGTATGGGTCTTGTTTCATTTTTTTGCAGATGGATATCCAGGTATGCCAGCACCATTTGTTAAAGAGACTGTCTTTTCCCCCATTTAATGGACTGTGGTTCTTTGTCAAATATCAGCTGCTCATAGGTGGATAAATTTACGTCTGGATTCTCAATTCTGTTCCATTGGTCTATGTTTCTGTTGTTGTACCAGTACCAGGCTGTTTTGACTACTTTGGAGGTATAATAGGTTCTAAAATCATGACTCTGATTTCTTATATTTTATTCCTCTGTCATTTCTATCACACGGATTTTACCTCATTGTCCTAGATGGCTGGTCAACCTCTAGCCATCACATCTGCATTCTGGCCATCAAAAGGGAAAAGTTTTGAAAAGGGCATGTACCTACCCTTTGATTTGCACCTGCATCCTGGAATGTATACACCATTTTCACTCACAGCTGATTACAGAAAGTAGAGAAATTAAGTTGGAATTTCAGGTAGCTTATGAGCTCATTACAAATTGAGATTTCTATTGCTAAATTGATGACATTGGTGGTTCAGTGGTAGAATTCTTACCTTCCATAAGGAGACCCATGTTCGATTTCCAGCCAATGCACCTCATGCATAGCCACCACCTCTCTGTCACTGGTGATAGTGAACTCATGGAGATCCCATGTTTTACAGTGTAGAACTGCTCCATAGGATTTTCTTGGATGCAATCTTTATGGAAGCAGATTGTGAGGCCTTTCTTCCATGGCACCTCTGGGTGGGTTCAAACTGCCAATCTTTAGGTTAATAATCAAGTGTAAACTGTTTGCTCTGGAGTTGCAATGGATTTGATTTGTATTATTGTTGGTATGATACTGAACAGGGTTCAGTGGAGCTTCCAGACTAAGATAGACTAGGAAGAAAGCCCTAGCCATTTACTTCTGAAAATCAGCCAGTGGAAACCCTATGGATCACAACAGTCCAATCCACAACCAATCATGGGGATGGTGCGGGACTGGGCAGCATTTTGTTCTATTGTGCCTGGGGTCACCATGAGTCAGGGGCGACTCTACAGCAGCTAACAACAGTACTGCTAAACCACTCAGCAGTCTCGGCCACAGTAGGTAAAAACCAAGTAATTTCTTACATGTCTTAGAAAAACCAAACCAAACCCACTGCCATCAAGTCAATTCCGACTCATAGTGACCCTATAGGACAGAGTAGAACTGCCACATAGGGTTTCTAAGGAGCAGCTGGTGGATTCAAACTGCTGACATTTTGGTTAGCAGCCGAACTCTTAACCACTGCGCCACCAGGGCTCTGCATGATTTAGAGGGTAATCCAATTAAAAGAATCTTTAAAAAAAATGAAACACAGGATGGAAAAGTCAAATTACAGTTACTTTAATCATATAATTAAATCATTGCCTAGATAGACTATAAGCTCCATGTGCAGCAATAGCATAGTATCTGCCACATACCTGATAATTTATGAATATTTGATGAATGAATTGAATAAATAGCTGTTAGGGGGCAAGAGGGAGAAATCACAAATCTTATCTCTGGAGAATTAAAGCTGCCAACAATATTGGTTTTGAGAATCGAAACAGAAACCACAACTTGCAAAACTGTACTCTGACTCAAAACAGATAAACTGTAACCAACCATGACATGCAAGCCAATTATCCTAACTCAGATTTTAACACCGCCTCATTCATACTCACAAGATAAAATCTCAACAAACTGGCCTAACTCTGCATGGATTCATAAAATCTCTGACTGTTCAAACAATTGCCACTACCAACCTGTGACTAAGTCCAGACTGCAAATACTACCTTTCCCTAATTCCGTCTTTAATGGTCCCTGGGTGGCACAAACAATTTGTGCTCTACTACTAAACTAAAGGTTGGCACTTTGAACCCATCCAGCAGCACCACAGAAGAAAGACCTGGGGATTTGCTTCCATAAAGATTACAGCCAAGAAATCTCTATGGAGCAGTTCTACTCTGTAACACATGGGGTTGCCATGAGTTGGAATAGACTTTACAGCAACAGGTTGGTTTTTTTTTTTGGTTTTAACATCCCCTATGAGATACCCTACAGTTACCTTGGTGTTTGTATTCATTTCCTAGGGCTGCCGTGACAAAATACCACAAAGTGTGTGGCTTTAAAGAACAGAAATTTATTGTTTCACACTTTTGGAAGCAGGTAGTCTGAATTCAGTGTCTGCAGGGACACGTTCTCTCTGAAGCTTTGAGGGGAAAATCCTTTCTTGTCTTTCCCAGCTTTTGGTAGCCCTAGGCATTTCTTGGTGTCCTTGGCTTATAGATGCATCTTCACATGTGTCTGTGTGTCTTTTTCTCTTCTTTTATACGGAAATCACTATGATTGGATTAGGACTCAACCTACTCTGATATGACCTCATGTTAACCTAACTGATTACATCTTCAACAGACCCTATTTCCAAACAAGTTCACGTTCAGAGGTACCAGGGATTAGGACTTCAACATATCTTTCTAAGGGACACAGTTTAATCCCTAACAGCGTTAACAGTAACACTAAGAAATTTAACGTAGTTTGATACAGGTGTGTTTCTGTTAGTCTTTGGTCAGTAGATTTGACAGTATTAATTGTTTAAAGAAAGGCTGCTTATGTGATAACCAGACAATGTTTTATTAAGTGTTATGCTTATTGCTATGTCTGTTTTCACAGATTTCTTGAGCAGTATAGAGGTCTTCATGTTGTATACCATACAACTCAAGTCCTATTTGGAATAAACCAAAAAAAAAAAACCAAACCAATTGCCCTCGAGTCAGTTCCGACTCATAGTGACCCTATAGGACAGAGTAGAACTGGCCTGTACTGTTTCCAAGACTGTAACCTTTATGGAAGCAGACTGCCCTATCTTTTTCCTGAGGGGCGCTGGTGAGTGCGAACTGCAGACCTTTCAGTTAGCCACCAACCACTTAATCACTGCACCACCAGGGCTCCTATTTGAAACAAGTGAGTGTATAAATACGGATAGACACCCAGCGTGAGAACTAGAGAAGTTGTTTTCAACCCAAATTATGCTACATTTTATCTGAATTCTCTCTGGTAGAAGGGAGAAGAAATGAGCTGAGATATGGTATCTTTTCGAAAAGAGAAGGTCATGAGAGGGGGCAGATACAAGGAAGATATATTTTAGAATCACTAAACTAGTCAACAAATATCAGTACTGAAAAATAGAAGTCAGATGACCTTCATCTTACTGAAGATTATTCCACTCCAATGCATGTGGTCTTTTCTACAAATCTTCAAATCCTATAACCAGGCAGCAGCTGACATAAGGTTTGGATTCAGAATATATTAATATACATTTTAACTTTGCTTCTTATAGTGGATGACTTGGGGCACCATTCTTAGTTTCAATTTCTCATTTGTAAAATGGAGCATTATACACACACATAACTTTAGAAATTCAACCATATGGCTCTCTTTTACATAATTAAAAAACACTATAAGATTACTTTTTATACCTGTGCACTTTATTATTTATAATCATACTACATACATTGCATACTGATGAGATACATATTACTATTTAGAATCGTATATACGAAATCATCATTATGCTTTATGAGCAATTCAAGCAATTTTTCCCAGATAGTTTTGACTATATTTGGTATTTGCTTTATTGCTGACTTTCGAAACTAATCGTCAAATGATTTTTGATTCCACTGCAATATCTACAACACAGATGGACTATTAAAGACATTTTAAAAATGGTAAAAAATATCAGCTCACAGTAGGCTGTCCATTTTTTTGACCAAATCTGAATTTGTATTTCCTAACCCCAAGACAGGAGTCCATGGGTGGTGCAAATGGTTAAGCACTCAGCTGCTAACCAAATGTTGGAGGTTCAAGTCTACCCAGAGCATCCTCAGAAGAAAGACCTGGTGATCCACTTCTAAAAATCAGCCATTAAAAACTCTACGGAGCACAGTTCCACTCTGACACATGTGGGGTTGCCATGATGGCAACTGGTTACTGGTTTTAAACCTAAAACAAGCATATTTTAATGAGACAAACAGTAATAATCTGTATCACAAGAACAACAAAAAACTGTTTACTACCATATTTTTATGCAAATAACGCACACTTCATGTGTTTTTTAGCTACCACTCCCTCCCCTCACCCCGCGGGTATTTTTGTAAGCACACTATGCTTTTTTTTTTTTTTTTAATAGCACGGTACTTAATGATAGTCACTTAACTACATTGAAGGCCACCGGAAGATGGCAGTCTCATTTCTTTAAGGAATAGGATGGTTCTGAGACAAATGGCTGGAATAGGAGAAGACAGAAAGCATGGAAGATGAACCTGTTCAGGTCCCTGCTGGTTATGGCCTGTTGGTGTAATTTTTTCCCCAGGTAAGGCCAATGAGCTTCCCTTGCAGGAAGTGCCAGAAATAAAAAGCATGACTCTCAGAGCTGTAGATTTTGCCAAGGAACATATAAAGACAGTAGGAAAGAGTTCACAACTCATCTGCCACTTTTTCACCACTGCCTTTTTCTTGCCTTTCTTGACATATTCCTCTTTCATGCTGTGTCAGCATACATGAATCCTGATGAGATAAAACCTAGGGCATTCCTTTGCTGTGTTTTCTAGACTCACTTATTTAAAGAGAAAGTAGATTTGGTGTAGTTAGCAGGTGAGACTGAGGCCAATTATATGGTCATACCCACATCCTTTAAAGAAGGCATTCCAACCTGGCATACATGTTAAATCCAAAACTATGTATGTATATGTATTGACTAACCTCTTTACCTGCCCCGAGAGTTGAGGGATCAGAAGCGACAGATTGGGCCATCAAGCTGTGTGTCTTCTAAAACCCTCACATAATGATTTTTGTGACTTACAGATGCACCACTACGAGCAATACAGTGAGCAAAAAGAATTCGAGGAGTTCCGGCAAGATGGCACTCTAGGCAGAAGCACCATGCCATTCCTCCACAGCAAAGATCCGAAAAACTAAGCCAAACAGAGAATGCAAAAATCCTGAAACCCTAGAACATCAAATGAAGAGATAAAGAACTCAGCCGAGCACCAAATGGAGTGAGAATACTGAAAGAGAATGGAGAGGGAGGAGAGATTCATGCAGAGGTCCCCTACCAGCTAATGCAGTGCGGATCCACCATCTTGGACTCCTATCGGAGACCAGCAAATGGGGGTACAAGAAAGCAGCCTCACGGAGCATCCGGTGGGAGACAAAATAGCCGCTTAGCTCCACACATAACCATCTCCCTGCTGCATCCTGCCTACCTGCACCGTGCACTTGACATCACACCACCAAGCACTGAAGGCATGGCCTACTGGAATCTGCCCAGCTCTGATTACCGACCTGCCCTGGTGGCTGTAGTGAGAGCCACAAACAACCTGTCCCAGTGGCTTCTCTTCAGCTAGACCCGCCCTGCTGTACCATATCTGAGTGACTGAACCTGCCAGTTGGAGAAAGAGGCGAAAAGAATTGAGCGCACAGACGAGCAAACAACAAAGAGCACACAGTCCGCCTGCTCAGACTTACTCAAATTTTTTTTCTTAAAAAAAGGGATGAAACAAACAAATCTACAACCAATGAACAAGAGAAATATCTATGGAATGCCCCCAAAACAGCAAACAGCACCAAAACATTTACAAAAACAGGACAGGATGGTTCCAGTAGGTGTCCAAATTAAAACACCAGATGACTCTCCTGTGGAAAAAAATGCACTAGAAGTACCTGGTAGGGAATTCAAATCTCTAATACTCGGAATTTTCCAAGAACTGAGGCAAAAAGCTGACAAACATGAGAAAAAAAAAGACAAATTCATGGAAAAGACAGACAAAAAATTGGAAGAATTCAGGAAGATGATGCAGGAACAAAATGCCAAAATAAATTCACAACTAGAAATTATACAAA
>NW_004443938.1:27135701-27172520 GCF_000243295.1 Trichechus manatus latirostris
ATGAGAAACGATTTGTTCTGTAACCCTTCACCTGAAGTACAACAAAATATATAAAAAAAAAAAAAAGAATTCGAATTGTCTAAATGGAAGTTCTATAATACTTACTCTGTTCTTTTACCTCCTGTCTTTTTGATAAGCTTCTTCTCTTCACGCTACGCATACAGAACAGAAACAACTTGGCTTGTCCTTGAAGAATCTCTATCCCCCATTCCCCCCAAAAAAGAACATTGGCATTATTCACATTTTCCCAATGCGGATTCATGTAATGCCATTTTCTCAGTTCACTTTGAAAGCTTGGAGAGCAGTGAAAGCTCATATTAACAAGCATAGCAATTTCATTTCCAAAATTAATGAATGGAGCTTAACATATTGAGTGCATTGTTCCAGAATATCTGATTCCTCTGGAATTGCTCTGAAACTCAGAGAGGGTCTGATGACAAAATAGTGCTAAACTACTGACATTTTCCTATTAGGATATGAAAAGGAAGACACAAATATTGGAGCACGCATGCACAATATTGTTTCAATGTGTTGATGACAAAACACATTTCGTCTCAATTAGCAACTAGATTGTGTTATGAAATGCTAGCCAGATTGCTAATAATTAAAAACCTAATGTGTTTTCAGGCATTACAACAGGACAGTGATGAGAGGCTGTGAAAAGTACTTGAATTCTGTTTGCTAGATTTGTTTCGGGAAAGAAAAAAATAGCCCTATCTTTATCAGAATGCATTAGTGTATAGTACAAATGGTTATTCTGGGTCTTTTGGAAAATTTAAGATGTCATTTCTCAGTGTTTACCAATGATGGGCCCCGACACTGAATTGCTCCCCAGAGTGAACAGCCATTGTATTTAACTTTTAGTTCAGAAAATTGCCCCCTCTCAACAAGTAATTCCCTAGCTCTTGCTCCAAGTTCTTGTCTCCCCTATATCTTTCATAATCGACTCATTTTTGTAGAAATGAATAATGGAGAGCTTATTCATATATTTATACTTTTCCCCTCCTTGTTGTACACCTTCTGGGTAACTGGCCAGCATGGCCAGTTTTGATGCTTGTTTGTCTTTGATTTGGGCACTCTAATTGCTTTAGCATCTTGTGTTGAGACTCGTTTCCTGCAACTTAGGCACGTGGGCCCGGTCTCGTGCAATTAAATTTTCATCAGCATCAATTTTTTTTAAGGCCAAATCAGTTTCAGGTCTCCAGTTATCCACTTCGAACACATTTTATCATCAAGCCAATTGCTAATGATTCTCAGTATTTATTGAGGACACTATTGTGAGATTTTCCATTTACGAGCTTCTCTCCTATAATAATATTTGCCATTTCAAAGTCCATGTTGTGCTATGGCTGCTTCACATATTTTGACTGGACTTTCATTCTCCACCATCAGCTAACAAAGAAAATGCTTGGGACCTACCAAGTTAAGAAGGTGCACCAGCCCTTCAGGGCTTTTGTTTTGAGATTCATTAGATCTCAAACAGGATTACAATATGATCATTCCTGGCTGAAAAAGGCAGACTGAATGTTCTGGCACAAATACACTTTAAATTTACTTCATTTTATGCTGATCCAGAGCTCATCCTCTTACCTCCCCACCCCCCGCCCCAAAAAACAAACGAAGAGATCAGCAAATGTTAAGGATATTTTTTTATCAGAGTTAGACAGCCATTTTATTTAATTTTCTTTTACACTATGCACACCACATTATCCATTTAATCCCAAACATACAGAAGATTTGCCAGTGAGTGATCCTAGTTGGCAAGTATGGAAAGATACTGAATTTTTTATACTTATTCTGGTATTTAATACAAATGAGTGAAGGACTAATCAGATCATAATATTTATAACTGTAATAATCATAATAGTTCAATTCATATGGGGTTTTCATTTAAAGGGTCTAAAGTATGTTCCTGCATTCTTATTTATTTATTTTCTCCAATCTCCTGGAATGTAGTCTGAAAATAATGCAATTGATTTTGTTTTGCATTTTTCAGACTGGCCTTATGTGGTATAATTTGGTACAGTTGACTTGCAATGGTCATTCATTCACAACATGGTGTTCAAACAATATTTGTTGAATACTTATTTTATGCTAGGGACTGTGCTAAGCGCTGGGGATACAACACTAAACAAAATAGACATAGTCCCTGCTCCTGGGGAGCTCTCAGATACTTCTATAACCCATTGCTGTCAAGTCGATTCTGACTCACAGTGACCCTATAGGACAGAGTAGAGCTGCCCCATAGGGTTTCCAAGGCTGTAAATCTTTACATAAGCAGACTGCCGCAACTTTCTCCCATGGAGTAGATGGTGGGTTCAAATCCCTAAGCTTTCGGTTAGCAGCTGAGCTCTTCACCACTGTGCCATCAGGGCTCTATAGGCAACTTGAAATAGACGCTGGACATGTAATCCCTTAATTTCTTATTCATTTCTTTATCCAGGAATATACGATTATCTAGTAGATTTAACTGTTGAATTAAATTTAATTACCTGACATTTCCTAAACTCTCAATAAGGGGATTTGGCAGAAAGTTTTCAGATATCATAAATCCTATAGCAAAAATGCCATGGACTTCGATGGTGATGAAAGTACACTTCTGATCTTAGTTTTGTTATTTGTTTTATGAGGTCCTCTTTACTGAACAAATAACAACAAGAAATACATTTCTTAAAAGAAAATTGAGAGAATATTCTTGACTCAAAACCTTTGCCTCTTTTTCAAAACACAGGCATGTTTTACAAAATATCTCACACATGATAGCCAGCTAGTGAATGACTTTTGAATGAATGTAAGCTCCATGACAAGAGCCTTTGCCTTTTTTGTTCACATAAAACTGTGCACCTAGAACATAGTAGGTACTCAATAAATACTTGTTTAATGAATGAATATAGCCTCACTGATAACAAAAGACCAATTCTTATTACTTAACTGAAAAGGAAAAAAATATCGCATGAAACTCCTTCGTAAACAATATTTTTGTGACAGTTTCAGTGCTAACTTTTACTGTAAACACTGACTTATTTGGATTGATTTCAACCAGTTTATTGAGCGCTCCTGTTTTTAATGTTCCATGTATTTTTATTTTCTCCTATTGTTGAGAATTCGGTTGTCAATCCAAAAGTTGTAATCTGTCTTTTCTTCCTGCCTGGCTTTAAGGTCTTTGGTGTCCTGCAGTTTCATTACAATGCATTTATGGGTAGATATTGTAAATAGAAATCCATCCTGCTTAGGACTATTTTTCTTAATTTTGCAGACTCATATCCCTTTTAAATTCTGGAAATTTTTCACTCATTATCTCTTTGAATATTGCCTCTTTCATTTGTCTCCATTTTCCCTTTCTGGATACATGTTAAATGCATGTGAGAGCTCTTCATTCAGTTTTCCCTCTTTTAATCTTTCTGTCATATGCTTTATCTCTTCATCTCTCTTTGCTATGTTCTGATGAATTTCCTTATTTCTAGCTTCTAGTTCACAAATTCTTTATTGTGTCTAATTCGGCTCTTCAACTTACATATTAAGTGATTAATTACAACCATCATATTTTTCATTTTCAGAAATTGCTTTTTGATTCTCTTCCTATGTCATGGTCTCCCAACCCAAAGTACAATTAAAACCTGGTCACTAGATCTAGCAAAATGTCCCTAAGAGAGGTCAGTTATCTAATTTTCAGCCGACTCTTTATGGAAATTTTCTCTATCTTCAAAACCCAGCCATGCAATCAATGTGTTTTTTTCAATTTTGCCTACCAACATTTTTGGGTTGGTTAGCAGGATACCTAGCAGGTCATATTGCTGAAAATAAAAGTCTTTAGCTATTTTTAACCATCTTTCATTATTTTGGTTTTGGTCCTAAAACACATTAATTGAAAGCTGCCATTTTCATCTGAGTTGAGGGTAAAGAACTGATGGTAGGTGAACCTTTCTCTTCCCAGATGCCAGGACATCTATACTCCTGCCAGGAGATACTTCATATCCCAGAAATTCCCCTCATAATGTTACTACCTGTACTGGAGACGCTGACTGAAGTGTAATCACTGCATCAGTATAGATTAAAGCTGCTGCTTGGTCTTTGTGAACATTGCTTGTTCTTTATTTCTCCTTTCTTTTTTACATTTTTGTCTACCTTCTAGTCTCCCCTTGACTTGCATCCTTCTTTAAGTCAAGTACTTTTTTTTCTTGAGAAAAAAGAATCAAATCTCATTCAATCTGAGAGGAGCATAGAAACACCCACCACAGATGAGGAGGACAGATTCCTAAGTCTTTCAAAGAAAGACAATACGCCCTGTTTCAAGCACCTATTCCTTCCAACCAATTTCTGCATAAAGAGCACGCTTTGGTTCTTAAATGAAAGCTGTGTGCTGTGAAGATAGAAATGGAAGTGAAAACGAGAGAAATTATCCCTCAAAAACATCTTCCGGAATGGAGGCCTCCCTCAGCATTTGAAAATCATTCAGCGTCCTGACGAGTTAAATCAGTGGCATAATTATTTTTGAAGAGGGAAGAGGAAGGATGATTTAGAAAGTATGGAAGAATGCTCAGAGAAATCTGCATATTTGTCTTATTCTTAAGGCTACTCTTTTCGACTCCTACCCTCATCATATTTACGGACAAAGGAAAGGGTGAAAAGTGAATTTAAAAGGCTATATGATGTACAAGCTGCTTAAAAGTGAATGCCAGATCTGCCGACAATTGACAAAAGATCAGGATGTCATTTAGTTAATTGGTCTCCGAGTGACAGGAAGGTGAGATGGTAATTGAAGAGATGACTCCTTTGTTCCAGCCTCCCTGCTTAAGTCATTTTAAATAGAAAGGGAACTTTTTCAACTCTTCTTCTAACATCAACCTGAAGAGGTTTTTCAATATCAATCCAGGTAATCAGGATCAAGAATACTATTCACCTCCCTCATAGAAATAAAAGACTATGGGCCACGGAAGTGGAAGGGCTAGGACAGCTGAAGGCATTAACTCAGCTCTTGTCAGTGAGATAAAGGGAGGTGAATAATCAGTCTGTACAGATTGGCTCTTCCATTTTTGTTCACTGGGATAAAATACGGTTCTAAAAGAGAAACCCCCAACTTCCTTCCTGTGTTGGCAGTGTAGCCTACTGAAGAATTTCATCTACACTTTACAACTGCTCCTGATCCAGGAGCATGAGGGTTCTAGTACAGAAATGCTGGATATTAGAAATAAACATCAATTTTCATTTATTTTGCAAAATAGATGAAAGGACTAAATTTTACTGACTGTCTAATACGTGTGAGAAAATGAGCAAGGCACATTACATATTTTATTACATTCTCACAATAGCCCTGTGAATGACATGCTATCTTTTTAATTTAGGGGATGAAGAAGCAGGTTCAAAAACTTTAAGAAAACATCTAAAACATTTTGAAGATACTTATTTATGTCTCTAACACGTTTGTGTTTGATTTAAAGGTAAAGAAAAAATAAAGAGTCATCTCCAAGTCAGAATGTGTAAAGCCCAAGTATCAGCCATTCTCGGTGATAATGGCCTTCCTCAGAAGAATGTCAACATATTTCTAGGGCAGACTGCATCACTAGTAATTCTCAGCAGCTAATGTTACCTTGAAGACTAAGGTGCCCCTGACCCAAGCCATGGTGTTTTCAGTCACCTCATAGGCATGAAGAAAGCTGGACAATGAATAAGGAAGACTGAAAAAGAATTTGACACATTTCAGTTATGGTGTTGGTGAAGAATATTGAATATACCATGAACTGCCAAAAGAACGAACAAATCTGTCTTGGAAGAAGTACAGCCAGAATGTTACTTAGAAGCAAGGATGGCAAGACTACGTCTCATATAGTTTGGACGTGTTAGCAGGAGGGATCACTCCCTGGAGAAGGACATCACGCTTGGTAAAGTAGAGAGTCAGTGGAAAAGAGGAAGACCTTCAAGGAGATGGATGGATACAGTGGCTGCAACAATGGACTCAAGCATAATAACGATTGTGAGGATGGTGTAGGACTGGACAGTGTTTCGTTCTGTTGTACGTAGGGTCGCTATGTGTTGGAACCAACTTGACAACAACAACAGCAACAACAAGGGGGCCTTCAGAAAAGGGGGAAGCATTGACCGCTACTGGGGCCCTCTCCTGACAGGTGGCACTTCTCACAGTGCTAGATGAGTTTGTTTTCACAGTGTAGGGTTGAAATAGGTCTGGGTAGGCTAGAATCAGAATGGAAGCAAATATAACATTTGAAAATTATTGCTATTGTCCAATTAAACTTTAGTTATACGAGCAATACATGCATACAGGCCACTCTGGAGAGGTGAGTGAGGATGCCATCATCAGGCTTGGGAGATGAGAGTGACCCTGATCAGGCCGAAAGGAAGCAGCTGGTATCTGGAATGATACCTTCCACTCAACCACCACCACCCCCACCCCCTACTCCAGATGAGTATAGCTCTGGGAAGACGTGGGTCCCACAAGGTTGTCCCAGGAGGCCTGTGTCACCAGGAGAGGGAAGAAGTCCCATATGGTGGCCACATTGAAGCCAAAGCATGGAGAAACTCTCCTTCCTTCTTGTCATCATGTAGCTCATTGGACCATGTGCAAAAGGGGAGGGCCTGATGGACTTTCACCACAGATCTGTATCTGTGTCACTGCAGAGAGTCTAATGTTCAGACTTGGAAAGTGAGAACACCCACTGAGCAGGGACATGGACTCTGAGCATAAATTTCCCAGATGCTGGGAGAACATTTTCTTGTCCTGATATGAAAGTTCCTTTTGCTATGCAGTGTTCTCATATGGGATTCCCAGAGGGGAGGAGTAAGACCAACAAGCTACATTCAGGGAAAATAAAGCCAGTGTGGTATAAGGATGTAGATTTTCCAGAAGATGGCACTCTCACAAGGATGAACCTCAAAGAACACAGGCAGCACCCTTAATGGCCCAGCACACACAACATGTCAGCTCAGCACGGAGCAGGGCAGGGAGTTGACTGCATGGGTCCTTTCCCTATTCTTGCCCAGGATGCAGAGGCCTTTACTGTGACTAGAAAGCAGCTTTGAACAGAAGTATCCCTGTCCCAAAGGTTGGAGGCACAGTTTGTCTGGCAGGTCCATCCCCTAGTGCTTTCCAGAAGTCGTCTTTGAATCAGACCCAGGCATGCTAACCTTGCTGGCTGCTGAGCTAGATGGCAAAGCTCTGTGATCTATCTCAATAGTGATATAATTCTATATTCCATGAAGTTGCAAGTATTTCCTGAAAGAAAAATTTCCATATCAAAATAATTTCTGGAATTCTGAACACACTATTCCCTCTCTTCAAGGGTTATAATACATACTAGGATTTCAAAAGCTCTGAGGAATCCAGCAGGAGGGGAATCAAGTTTATTTAACTCAGTAATTGACAAATTTATCTGACCATCAGACTTTCTAAGACCGGCTAATAAAATCTCTTGGAACTTCATTGATCAGGATTTAATAAACCGTGGTCAAGCAGATGAGAGTACCATTCGTATTCTCTAGGACAACCTTAAGCCTTGTCTGATTGTCTCACGAGTTTTGCTCATTCATTAAGTCATCAAATATTTAATCAGAGCAAACTATATCCCCCACATAGTGATAGTTGCTGAATAATACATAGGTAAATAAAACAGATACAGCTGTAGCCATTGGGGAAAAAACAGGCAATAAACACCAATTTTAAAAAAATCATATGATTATAAACAGTAACAAGTGCTATGTTGAAAAAGAACAGCGTCCAGGGAAGAAACATGGTCAGAGAAGGCCTGGAATGGGGTCTAATTTGAAGAATGAGATGGAACCAACCAGGGGAAAGCTAGGACCAAAAGCTTATAGCAAAACAACTAAAGCTGGATGAGCTTGAATGAGATACTATTTTCACTTTGCATACTGAGAAAGTAAAATTATATTTCTCTCTGCTACAAGCGACTTCCATCAATGAAAAAAAATTCTTCCAAATTCAAGAAATTCTCTTCTTGTTATTCTACAATTCCAGAAGTAAAAATTGGCATATTACCTTTCATATACGTTTTTTACATTATCTGCATGGCATAGTGATTAAGAGCTCAGCTGCTAACCGAAAGTTCAAGGGTTCTAACCTACCAGCTGCTCCTCGGGAGAAAGATGTGGCAGGCTGCTCCTGTAACGATTTACTGCCTTGTAAACCCTATTGGGCAGATCTGCTCTGTCCTATAGGGTCCCTATGAGTCGGAATTGGCTTGCCAGCAATGGGTTTGGTTTCGGGCTTTGGCTTGTAGAGGGATTCTCATGTGCTATCTTCCCTCTGTGTGTGACTCTCTCTGTCTGTCCTTCTCTTTTATAAGAGGCTACTCAGAAGGGTTTAGGATTAGGGCCCAGCCTGTGTGACTTCATCAAATTAAGTGATAGCATCTGCAAAGAAACATCGGTTATATTCACCAGTTCAGGGTTTAGGATTTCAACACATCTTTTGAGGAGACACCGTTCAATCTTAACACTTCTCGTACTAGTCATCAAGTGTATTTCTTGTTCCATGTCCATCTACCTGGATAGATTTTATGTTACACAAAATTCACAGTAACTCGCAGGATAGGAAAGCAGTAGGATTTGGGGCCATGAATAAGGTATGCGCCAACTGCTAAACCTAAGCATGAGCAGATGGCTGGATGGGGGACAGACAAGGCAAGGGAAACATTGACAGTGCCTTAAAAACTAAACTAAGAAATTCACAGCCAATTATTGTGACATTTCTCCTCAGCCAAGTAACCAAGTGAATAATAAGAGAAGGAGTGAACACTCAGGGGAGAAAATGGCTAATAATTAACAAGTCACTCTGACATACTAGAAGGAGACTATGCTAACTGGTTGAAAATGCTGTCATTTTGTAAAATAAAATAAAAGTAAACATATTTAGGATTTTAAAATTGCTATATAATAAAGAGAAATAATTCTGACAAATACCTTAGGTCCGGACCTTGTATGTGTGTGTGTGTGTGTGAATGCATGCACTTATGTGTAAACTTTTATGTGTATGTATGTATATAACGAGCCCTGGTGGTGCAGTGATTAAGTGCTCAGCTGTTAACCAAAAGGTCAGTGATTCAAACCCACCAGCTGCTTCACGGGAGAAAGATGTGGCCATCCGTTTCTGTAAAGCGTTGATTCCAACTCAGAGAGACCCTATAGGACAAAGTAGAACTATAGAGTTTCCAAGGAGCAGCTAGTGGGTTCAGACTGCTGACCTTTTAGTTAGCAGCCCAGCTCTTAACTACTACACCACCGCATATATGTATATATGTATGTATTTTATTTATATATATATATATATATATATTTTTTTTGGTGATCTCTCAGACACGATTGTGGTATTCCAGGTGGCTGGAATAACATGTGATCTGAGCTTTCACCTGGACTGCATGTACTGTGGTCACCACTTTATCCCTTAATCTCATGAGATGAATAGTGTTAGTTACAAATCAGGTACGGAGTTTCAAATGCACTTAGATGGTATTATATCCTGGGAACCCGGAAATATCTGAGTACTTTCTTAACAAGCATCTGTCCCCACACATAGCTCTTTAGGGAAGCATATATAAGAAACTAAATCTGACTCAGAGTATGACTCAGTAAATCCAGTAGTTGAGTTAGTAACTCCCAGTAGCAGAGTAGTAACCCCCAAAGCAAGACTGCCTGTTAAAAGCCTTCTTGGAGAGCAAGGCTCAGGCCTTGAGGACTAAGAGTGGTTTTTACTACCCCCTCTCCAAATCTGACTCTTAGAGCTACCAAGTTCATTTATTTCTGCAAAGAGAGAGAGAGGACAGCTGGCTTATCCCAAGGTGAGCCTGGCCCTGACTTGTCCTCTAACGTCTTAAAGACAGGTGGCAGGAGGTGCGGACTCTGAAGAGAAATAGAAAATACCCATGTACTTTTTAACACGCAGTGATTCTGATTACCAGTTAAAAGGTGAGTTGGCATGTTGGTCTATGGCACTTCTAGCTCTTATCTCTGTTAGGAAAACTGGTAAAACACATGTGCTTTCACAGAAAAAAATAAAATGATTGGAAAGATCTAAAAATAAAATATTAAAGGAGGCTCTTTTTTGATGGTGAGAGTATATTTACATCTTATATTCTTTGTGTTCTTCTAATATCCCCAGGGGACATATATCATTTTCATAATTATAATTTTTTTTTTTTTTAAGAAACCAATTCTTCTTTTTAGTGTTAGCTTTGATTTAGTTCCTGGTCATGTTAAAATGGTATTATATAAATCTCATGAAAGATAGGGCTTTTGAATAAGAGCTTTTACTCTTGATCTGGTCAAGGGAAACAAAGATTGATGAATTCTTTCTTAATATAAATTGTTAACTTGTTAATATGAACCTTTCATAGGTAAATGAGTTTTGATTTTTCTGTCTTATCTGTAGTCCCTAGCTTTATTAACCAAAATTACTCTGTATTTTAAAAATATTTTGCTGGAGAAAAAGAAGAATTCAACATTCTTTTTTTTTTTTGTTTATTTCATCATTGAACTCGTTTGTTGACTGCTACACACTGGGTTTATAGAGATGAACAAAACATAGTCCCTGACCTCAAGAGTTCACAATCTAGTGAAAGAGCCTAATAAACTAACAATCATAAGTAATTACATACATATACATATATATGTTTGTGTGTGCATATATACCTATGCACATATATATATACATATATGTGTGTGTATATATGTTATATGAATATATACCATTGACTTTCAGAAGAAGGAACACATCTGTCTTAGAAGAAGTATAGCCAGAATGCTCTTTAGAAGCAAGGATGGCCAGACTTCATCTCTTGTACTTTGGACATGTTATCATGAGGGACCAGTCCCTGGAGAAGGCTATCATGCTTGGTAAAAAGAGAGTGTCAGCGAAAAAGAGGAAGACCCTCAATGAGATGGATTGACACAGTGGCTGCAACAATGGGCTCAAACATAGCAACAATTGTGAGGATGGCGCAGGACTGGGTAGTGTTTCCTTCCGTTGTACATAGGGTTGCTATGAGTTGGAACGGACTCGACAACATCTAATAACAACAACATATACGTTATATATGTGTAATAATATGTGTATATATATATATATATAATACATATATATATACACATATACATATATAAATTTGTAAGGAACAAATTAGAAAGAACTCTCTTGATAGGGAATGAAGTTTAACATGAGTCTTGAAGAATGAGAGTTAACTTGGCGTTCTAGAAAGAAGTATAGGTGAAAAGATGTCCAGCAGAGTAACAGTACTTACAAAACTATGAAGCTGTTCAGGGATGTTCAGGGAATTTCTATTTACTCAGAATGGTTGAAACATGAAGTATATGTGAGTATGGCAGAAGTTGAGCCCGAGACAGAGGTCACAAAGTTTCTTATAAGTCCATTTTAAAGAGATTTGATTTAACGCTTTGGGCATTGGGAAGCAATTAAACATTTTAAACTTAGAAATCTCAAAGGCACTTTAAACTCAATACATCCAAGTGAGAACTTCATGATAGTTTGCTCCAAAACTAGCTCTCTTCTGGTGTTTTATATCCCAGGGAATGTCACCAACATCTGTGCTGTTCCGTAAGCCAGGAATATATGCATCATCCTTGATATTATATCTTCCTTATCCCCATATTCATTATGCCACCAAATCACTACTAAAATGTCTGTTCAATCCATCAATTTGTTTCCTCCTCCACTGTCACTCCCTAGCCCAAATTATCATCATCTCTCATCTGGACTATAGTGGTAAAGTGCTACCTAGTCTCCCCAAATGCACTGATTCTTGTCCAATCTGATCTTTATATAGAAGCCAGATCTGTGCAAATACAAATCCAATCCTGTTTTTCCCATATTTAAAAACCTAACACTTTGCAATGCTCTTATGATCAAAACAAAAGACCTTAAAATGGACCGATAAGAACTTCAAAAGTCTAGCTCTCCCAACTCTTCTCATTTCACTCTCCTCCTCGCTCTCTGGGCTACAGCCATGCTACCTTCTCTCAGCTCTTCAAACGTACCATGTACTTTCCATCCCCACCCCTGTCGCAATGCTTTCTTCTGTCTAGATAACCTACCATTCCTTCTCCCCACTTTCCAACCCACTCTTCCATTGTCACTTGCTCAGGGTGACCTTTCCTGAAACCCCAATGTAGGTCAGGCTCTTTTGTTATATATTCATATGTTCATTAATATGATTATTTGATTATATATCTTTCCCACTACATTGCATTTTTTAAATCACTATTGTATTTCTGGCATCTAGTATTGTGCCTGACAAACAGTTGGTACTCAACAGATCTTTTTGAATAAATGAATGAATAACACTAGCAATTGGTGTTTTAAAAAGTTTACTCTGATTGCAATAAGAAAAACCAGATTTGCATGGACAAGATTGAAGATAAGGATAGAGTTAAGAGATAGGCTCGATCACCCAGGCCAGAGATGCTGATGGTTTGAACCAACACACGTAACTGAGAACGGAGAGGAGAGGGCAGATCTGAACCATATCAGGAAGTTAAAATCAATCTTCTTATATGGCTATGATATCATTTTTCAAAAGTAAATAAATTATCAGCTAATAAGCCTTGCTAGATGGCTGTCATAGAAATATTTAGATGCTTCTAGGACTTCAGATCAGGAATTTTTCCTTGAAGCAAAACGTTTGCTTCAGTATTAATGTATAGGTTCCTTTTCAGTTACAAAGAAAGATCCTACAGTAAATTCAAATTGGCTCTATTTCGTAGTGTTGGAGAGAGGAAGGGGAAGAACATGTGTTTTTTAAAAGATTTCTTTTGTGATATTGATATAATCTCTCCCTCTACCTCAATCCTCTTTAAGGATCCTGATCTCAACAATTTCACTCAATTCCATTGTGGATGGGAGATGACTATCACCAGGATGCAGCACGTGAACTCTGGGCAGCCAGATCTTTTTATGTTGTAAAGAGCTTATCTTAGAGGAATAGAATATATTATGTCTCATTTACCTGTCAGATGTCCTAAAAAAGACCTAACCACTGTAAGCATAGTCTAAGGCCACAGAGGACTTCTGAGAGAACATTGCAGACCAGTAATCTGTTTCAAAGAAACCTGGAACAGAAAAGTTATCTCCATAATTTTCAGGAAAGAAGTAGAAGACTTGACTATGGCAAATCCATGTTTTCTCTCAACCATTCAAATGCATTCATTCAGCTGTTACACATACAACTCCAGGAATTTTCAGTGTGCTTTGTCACCCGTGAATGTGCCTATTACGGACCATTTGCAGAAATTTCTCTTTCAGTTAGTGTGCTTCTCTGTGAATAGGCTCATCTCCTTAAATGTGGGATAGCATTAGGGCCATTCAAAACTCTCAGCAAGATGTCTATTATGGATGCAAATGTGCAGGATATGGACGAAAACAGTAGTTCCACTTGTGAAACATTTGGACTTGAGGAATTGAGCTTAGAGAGAAAGATAGCACCACTAGTTGCCACTTTAGAAAAGGTTTTTAATTCTTCATATCTGCATATTCTCTGACTCCAAGTCATCTCTCATTTCTAGATGTGACTGTACCTTTAGTCTTCGGCATTCTAACTTTCTCATTCTACACGGTTTAACTCAGAGCTCTCATTCTCTTAGATTTACTGTCAACTCTTTCCTGTCGATTCCTAATTTACATCTGCTTCTCCAAGATTTAGTCCAACATCTCCAACACCTGCTGACATTTTCAACTCAAACTTAAGATGTCCTAAACCAAGATCACCATATGCCCTAAACTAGCTCAATTCCTTTTCTTCATTTGGGGAAATGTCAACAAATTTCTGCGCAAGATCTGGAACTTCATCATCATCATCCTCTCCACTACCCTCATACCTGGAAATATTTTCTGTCAGTGGCAATAAACTCGATGTCAACCTTCACTTAATGCTTTTTATGTTGACCCATCAGGTGTTCATCAATTATTGTTGGCTCTCACATTACACCCTACTACTTCTCAAAACTTATCCTTACCCATCAACATTCCTTTAGCCTTACTCACCAATCACAGTCTCAGCTAAAACCACGAGGTTCATGGATTTCTTGCTTTCTAACCTCAATCAGGCTGTCAATACTGCTCATCAATATTTTATTCATCTGTTAGTTAAAGTGGCATTGAAATCCTCGCTGTAGCTATTCATCACACCCCCTCTCACATCCCTACTCCCTCATTCTCAATAGACGAGATTCAGGCTACCTTTCACGACCTCTCTACTCTTCTCATCTCTCTATCTCCAAACATCTGTTACTATATCTATAAGCCTTTCTGTTACTTTTTATTTCAGAATAATTATTTCACATTTTCCCAAGTTGATCCGTTTCCGTGTCCTGAACACTGTTTTGCTTACTTTTTTCAACATTATATTCCATTATTTATCCTCTATAGCTTCTTTATTTTCATTCACACAACATCCACTGGTATTTTTTCCTACATCTACAAATGTGTCTAGGTCCTACACTTCCTTAAAAATAAAAAATAAATGAAAACATTTATCTTAGCTAACGCAACCTCTTCTAGCCACTGTACTAGCTCTATCTTTCATTTCAGAGGAAATTTCTGTAATCAAATTATCTCTGTATACTTTCAATCTCAATTTATCTTCACCTATTTAACAATTTTGCAGTGCAGGATAAGGCATTACACCACTAATGAAACCACATTTTTGATGTAATCAATAACTTCCTAATTATCAAACTCAGTAAACTTTTTCAATCTTCTTTTTCCCTGACTACCCTGCATTGTTTTATATTTAACTATTTTCTCGTTCTTTATCTCTCCTCCCTAGTTGCCATGACATTGCTTTCACTGCTAAGCAGTGCCTCTTCCTAACTTCATGACTAATCTATCTAATTTATTATTGGTTGCCTAATACTCTATCTCTACAGCTGCCTAAGTTTCTCTTTATGTCCTTTTATTTTCCTTTATTTTCTACACATTCTTCCTTGCTAATTTTATTGTCATTATAGATTCTGCTTCAGGCCTCATTTCTATGGAAATAGATTTAAAATTTGTGTTTGCAATCTTAACGTTCCTTCCATACTTCAGCCATTATCACCATATTCCCCCAAAGTCTACATGTCTAAAACCAAACTCATCATCTTCACCTAAATGCCTTCACCTCCTGCCTTCTTTTGTCTCTTAATGACCTCAGAATTTTCCCAGTTCCCCATTTATTAAGTGTATTAATTCAATAAACATTTATTAAGCTCCTACTGTATTCATTTAAGGATCTGAACAGAAAAGTAAAAACCACTCAAAATACTTTAAATAGAAAGAATTTAATGTAGGAGTTTAGTTACATAGGTAATAGAAGCGCTGAGAAGCCAAAAAGAGAGTGGTGAGGTAAGTCATAGATTAACAACAGCTAATCTTGGCTACAGGAAAAAGGAGAGGAGGTGTTGATAAAAAGTTCAAGATTTAAGGTCTCCCAGAAGAAGCTGGAACCATGGCAGAAGCTACAGCAACAGAGGAGATGCAGTTATTGTCAGAGACACTGCCCAAAGCAGAAAGAGATGGTGAGGAATACCTTGGGTTCTTGCTTCTTCTTGCCCTTCAGTCCTCCCAAGTGCCCCCTACTGGTCAAATCCATCTGGAAACCAGTAGTCATTCTAACCTGGGAAATGCAACCCACAGAAGTCACTCCCATCCCCACCTCCAGAAAGAACTGTTAGAGGAGGATGAAGACTGGATCTCAGAACAAAATAGGCCAAAGACCAGCCACTCGGCATCCATTCTTGCCCTTCTACCTATATTTTACTCACACAACACAATCAAGCTTCTGCCCAATATGTTGCAACTATTATTTGTACAAAGTTGCTCTCATATTCGCCTCAAATAAAGGAGACACAAAGCCCCATCAATCACTATATCTACCTTAATAATTCTGGAACTGTAGGTAACATGCAGTCATCCACATCTGTTTTGGTTATGGCTTCTCATTGGTCTAGGGACTTGTGAACTAGATTGTGAACTTAAGTACCACCAACATCTCTTTCACAAAAAAAAAAAAAAAACCGAAAAGGAAGAAAAAGAGGGGAAAGACAAGAGTCTGAGCTGCTGCACCTCCCATTTCTGTAACGGGTGCCAAAGTCATAGCTTTTTTTTTTTTTTTTTAATATAACAGCTTAATAAAGATATAATGCATATACCATATAATTTCCTTGTTGGATATGTATAATTCAATGATCTTTAGTATATTCACAGCATTATACAACTATCACCATAATCAATTTTAGAACACTTTTATCGCTCCAAAACTAAACCCTATACTCATTAGTAGTCACTCCCCATTTCCTCTCCCCATCCCGTCCTGGGCAACCACTAATCTACTTTTTTTCTCTGTAGATTTTCCAACTGTAGGCAATGGAATCATACAATGCATGGTCCTTTGTGACTGGTTTCTTTTACTTAGCATAATGTTTCAAGGGTCACCCGTGCTATAACATGTATCAGTACCTAATTTACTTTTATGACTGAGTAATATTCTATTGTATGCATATACCACATTTTACTTACCCATTTATTAGTTGATGGACAGTTGGGTTGTTTCACTTTTTTATTATTATGAATAATGCTGCATAGCTGTTTTTAACACTCCCTTCTTCTACCACCCATTTGGCTGGTGGGCACAAAGATTACCTGGAGAGGGCGACCAAACTTTCATTCCCAAAGGTTCTGTATCCTTAATGGTCCTACCTTTACTGGGTTGCTCTAGTACTCCCTTGCCTGTTACTTCAGGACATGGAAGAGTTAAGAGGCAACACAGTGAATCCCTGGGTTTCAAACCTAGGCTTCCCTAACCCTATTACATAGCAGCAAAGTAACTTCCCTTTAGCAGTAAATTAGCCCAGCTTATATATTAACTGTCCTTTACCTGTTGGTTCAGTGTCATGAGGAACCCCAAACGCCAGGTGGTCATATCAACCTCCAATTCAACAAGACCACGGGTTGGTATCCTCTGTGAAAATAATCCTTCTTTGAAGACCAAGACCTCCACTGCCCAATATCATGGGGACAGGAAGCACAGATTCTATGACTAAAAAGTGTCACTCCTACTCCCACCCATGTTTCACAGACTCATGTACTCTGCTATAGAAAAAGCAGTGCCATATATTAATTATTTGTTCAAAGCATATATAGCATCTCATGGAACAACATCTCAAACATTCAGAATTTTATTTTACAGCTGGTGCCATAGCTGAATCATTCGTAGGACAGTCCACGATTTTAAAATGCCAGCTACTTCTGAGTAACATGGTCCATAACAAAACCAATTAATTTCATGGGTAGTAAAATGAGTCCCTTGACCATCAGAAGCAATATCATGTAGGGGGTACCAGGACAGTGAATGGGACATTTCATTAGCTAAAGGATGGTGACATTGGCAGAAGAATTTCCAGCAGCTACAGAAGATCAATGTACACTGACGGCCCAAATTAATGGCCTTTACAATGTAACTTTCTCTTTATGCCCTTTGCAATGTAATATTGAAGATTCCCTCATCAAGAGGTGGAGTCTATATCCTGACCCCTTGAATTTGAGCTATCTTCATGACTTGCTTTTGCCAATAGAATGTTAAGTGGTAATGTGCCAGTTTCATACCTAAGTCTCAAGTGGCTTTACATGCTTCTGCATTCTGTCATAGAACCCCATCTATATCATGAGAATAAACCAAGGCTAACTTCTAGGGATGGAAGCTCACATGGAGGAGAGTCCATTTATCCCTGCTGAGTCCATCCTAGGCCAACCTATAGCCATACAACCGTTAAATATATGTGAAAGCCAACCCAATATTGGAGTGTTTTATTTTCAATCCAGCTAACTGCAGATGCAGGAATGAGCTCAGTCAAACCCAGAAGAAATCAGCCAGCTGATCATACATTTGTGAGCAAAAATACATGATTATTGTTTTAAGCCATTAAGTTTTGGGGTGTTTTATTTTACACTAATATAACAAGGAAGGAACATCAGTTTCCAGAATAAGTGTCTACTCCATTGAATACAAATTGTTGCCCTTCCATGATGAAAGGGATTCAGTGTGATTAACTTAGCACTAGATAGTTTGTTGGTCCTCATGAGGGATCATGCCATATTGGGGGAGCTTAGCATTTACAATATTGCTGACAGGTTGAGCATGCAGCAATATTAATAGCCATATCAGCCTTAGGGAAGAAGTTTCCAGGTTGTTGAGCACTTGAATAGCTTTCTTCCTTGTCATCATGGTCATTTTCTATATAAATATATACCCATTGAGCAAACATCCAGATAGCTTTGGGAAGAGGCTGATTGGGTCATTTTATCTACTTGATTATCAAGACTCTTCTGAAGTGGATAACTTTTGCATCCAAACAGAAAATAAATATTCTTAAACCTTGTATATTTCATAAGGGTCCTCTACAGCACCCCCTTTCCGAACTTCCTTGTCATCAACCTTCCACTTTTCTTCTTTCAAAATCCCTGACCAACCATCCAGACTATTAACACCTGCCCATGAATCAACATATACCAACACCTCTAGCCATCTTTCCTTCTATGCAAAGCAGACAACTAGATATAGTTCCCACAGTTCTAGCCTGAGAGATTTTCCTTCACCAATGTTCTTCACAGCCAGGACTAACTGAGGCTGTAAGTAGTAGAAGGAGCAAAACAGAAACAGAGTTCTTGATCTTTGGGAGTCATGGTGTTCCAAGGAATAAAACAGATGGGTAGACTAATAAAATATTACCTGACCTACATAATGGAATTAAAAAACAAAAAAACTTCCAGCTCTGAATGAGAAGAAAACTGACTTGGTCACTACAACAGGAAGAAAACGTCTCTTACCCAGTTCCCAAGCCTAAACCAGTTTCAAAATCCCTTGATTAAAGGGGGAGGGAGTGCTAGAGACCCTTAAAGAAGAATCCGACCATAGTGCCAGAAATATACATTATAAAACTTTCTCCAAACTTTCCCTAAAAGAATTTGTAGCCATTTACCAGCTGACTGAAGTGAGTAAATGAAAATACTCAAATTTTTCTGGAATTATTAAATCCTAACCTGTTTGACACCACCATAAAATAGTGTTGTGCTTCACCAGTCAGAGTGGACCTATGGAGATCAGATGCTAGAGTTTTGGCACAAGTCCATCTTACAGTGTGTCTATGAAACCTACACAGTTACTTTGTAGTTTTTCTTTTTTTTTTTTTTTTGAAGCCATAATTGGAATAGATATGCTTGAAAACTGGCAGAACCCCTACATTTGCTCTATACATTGGAGTAAAAACGATAGGTCAAATGCAATACTAAATCACCATGGGAATTGTAAAACTAAGTGGCTACCATCAAAGATGGAAGATGCTGGAGTTGTAATTCCATTGACATTGACATTTAAGTTTCCTGACTGGCCAATACATAAGCAAAAAGAATAATGAAGAATTACTATAGATTATTGCAAACTCAGTCAGGTGGTGACCCTAATTGTTGCTGCTATTCCAGATGTATTATCTTTTCTGCAGTATATCAACACAGCCCCTGACACATCATATGGAGCTATTGAGTTTACAATTTCTTCACTATACCAATTGCTAAAGATAATCAGAGGTGATTTGCTTTTACTTAGTATGGTCAGCAGTGTCCCTTCACTGTCTTATTGTTGCTGTTAGGTGCCGTCCAGTAGATTCTGACTCATAGCCACCCTACGTACAACAAAACGAAACACTGTCCAGTCCTGCACTATCCTCATGATCATTGCTATTCTTGAGCCCACTCTTGCAGCCACTGTGTCAATTGATCTCATTGAGGGTCTTCCTCTTTTTCATTAACCTTCTACTTTACCAAGCATGATGTCCTTTTCCAAGGACTAATCCCTCCTGATAACATGTCCGAAGTATGTGAGACCAAGTCTCACCATCCTCACTTCTAAGGAGCATTCTGGCTGTACTTCTTCCAAGACAGATTTGTTTGGTCTTTTGGCAGTCCATAGTATATTCAATATTTTCCGTCAACACAATAATTCAAAGGTGTCAATTCTTCTTCAGTCTTCCTTACTCATTGCTCAGCTTTCACATGCACATGAGGTGATTGAAAACACCAGGACTTGGGTCAGGTGCAACTTAGTCCTTATTTGCCCAATGCAATGCGTTGTTTGATTTCTTGACTGTTGCTTCCATTGTTGTTGATTGTGGATCCAAGTAAAATGAAATCTCAAAGTTAAGTGAATTCTCCTGTTCTGTATAATAATATAGTCCACAGGAACTTTAATCATGTAGTTATTGTTGCTAGGTGCCATCGAGTTGATCCCGACTCACAGTGACTCTATGTACAACAGAACGAAACATTGCCCAGTCCTGCGCCATCCTAACAATCACTGTTATGTTTGAGCACATTGTTGCAGCCACTGTGTCAATCCAACTTGTTGAAGGTCTTCCTCTTTTTCACTGACCCTCCACTTTACCAAGCATGGTGTCCTTCTTCAGGAACTGGTCCCTCCTGATAACATATCCAAAGTACGTGATACGAAGTCTTACCATGCTCACTTCCAAGGAACACTTTGGCTGTATTTCTTCCAAGACAGATTTGTTCCTTCTGGCAGTCCACAGTATATTCAGTGTTCTTTGCCAACACCATAATTCAAAGGCATCAATTCTTCTTCAGTCTTCCTTACTCATTGTCCAACTTTTACATGCAGATGAGGCAATTGAAAATACCATGGCTTGGGTCAGGCACACCTTAGTCCTCAAAGTGACATCTTTGCTTTTTAACACTTTAAAGAAGTCTTTTGCAGCAGATTTGCCCTCTGCCTTAAAGACATCATGCTAATTAGACCTGGACACCAGAAAGTAATGAGTATCTAAGAGACTTAGTAAGACACATGAATGTATGAGAATTCAGGAGTCTTACACATTAATAAAGTTCTTAGAGTTCAGTCATCTGAGACATTTCGGGTTCTGCACCTTGTCCCATCTATGACTAAGAAACAAGCACCACACTTGGTTAGTTTTTTTTTTTTTAATTAGGAGGCAATATATACTTCATTGAAGTATTCTGTTCCGATTCATTTACTTAGTAACATGTTTTGTTAAGAGATCAAAGAAATACAAGTCTTTGCAGCAGATCGGGCATGCAGTGCAAGTCATCCTGCCACATTGGTCATATGATTCAACAGACTGGATGGTGTCTACAGCATCTGCAGTAAATAAGAATGCCATGTAGAGATGCTGATAAGCCTCAGTGATAGAATTCTTAGGGTTTGGGAGCAAACCAAAGTGCTCTTCTATTGATAACCATTCTCCTTTTGAGAAGAGCTCCTGGCTTGCTGCTAGGCCTTGGTAGACTAAATTGTCCTAGTGAACCAAGGTTCCAAGCTCTACTTGAGCTTCCTATTATAAACTGCATGAAACTTGATACCCTCAGACTATAAGGCTGAGAATGTGCAGCGATAAATTATCATCAAATGGAAGTGTTATGAATGACTTGGGATGCAATAAGCTTTTGCATGAGCAAGTGGTACAAATTTCCAAACATCTATTCCTTCTACTTTTCTACTCCTTCCTCACACCATAACTATGCAATAATGGAGAGTTCACTGTAAATTGTTGATGAAGAGTAACTTGGACAGTATTTAAAAGATAGGTCTGCACAATACACTAGCGCCAGCCAGATACATTTAAAATGCAGACTCAAATCTGCCATTAATGATCTTACAGTATAGCTGATAGTGACAGACAATAAACCAAGTATTACAATACAATGTGACATATGGGATGGTAGAAAACAATGAGTTATAGGAGCACATAGGACAGCTACCAAGAGCAGCGTGAGAAGCACAGAAGGCTGCCTAGGGAAAATACCAAAACTGTAACAGCATACATAACTCTGTGTTCTTTCTTTTCCCCCTGCTGGTTTTGACAAATCTCTCTCATTTACAACTTGCTCAGTTGTTTTTTTGTTTTTGTTTTTTTCCATCAATCTCCAAACGCAATTGCTTCCTAACTGCTCTCTCATTTACCTTTCTCCCACATTCAATCTACTGTGATCATCTCAGATGGATCATCTTCTACCTAGTCACTATATGCCTCTCTACTCAACACCTTAAATATATATTTTTGATAGCCAAATACATCTTAGAATTTTTAGTCTAAAAGTCAATGCCTTTTAGAATCCGACAACAAAATGCCTTTCCAGTCATTTGTCCCTATGCATCAGCTATAGTCAACTTCTCTGCATTCTCCAAATTGCCATGCTTATTACTCCTTTTACATATATTCGCACAATTGTCTGTTCATGCAGTGCCATGGACTTCCCCATCCACTTATTGAAGAGTCCCCATTTCCTTGAGGGTCAACTCCAGGCCCAGCCACCCCAGCTTTCAGGTCTTGCTTCTGAGTGAAATCTGAAGCACCTCCTGCTTGGACTACTCATTTGGATTCCCCATAGTCTATTTATCTCTTTATGTATATACTATCTTCCCAATTAGATTATAAGCCTCTTAAGAACAAGACCCTTATCTTGATTGAGGAGACAGAAAAAATATTTAGAAAAGTAGCTTCCTCGGTGAATTTCATTCTGTTTCATTTGTATTTTGATTAACTCTTATTACTCTGAACTTTTCACCTAAGAGATTTTTTTCATTAATCATCTCCCTAAGACAAAAAAATAACTCAAAATTGATGGAATAGATTTCAGCTGCAAATTTAAGGACTTTGTTAAAATACAAAAATGGAACGGATGAAAAAAAAAAACACATAAGAAATTACTTCTTATGCTCATCTACTGCATTTAAGACGTGCTAGAAATGATAATGTTTCGTTTATTCCAGCATTACAATAGTGTCCCTTCACTGTGGAATGTAATAAAGAACGATACTAGTCAGTAGGAAGAAAGGAACACATTCATTTCTTCTAATAAATGATAAATTTGCAATTTAAACATGATGTTTGATCTAAAATGCTTGTTAGTCAATTCTTTTAAATGTATATTTATATGTGGTTTTAAACACATATTAAGGATAGATTTAAGTTTTCTCATGAAGTTAAACACTTAAATTATTAGCATTTTTTAAAATTTCCTTATTAAGTGTGTTTTTTAAGATACCAGAGCTTTGGTTAAGCAAATTTTTTCTTCCTGAACCTGTCTATCCTTTTGTTCCCTTTCCCGCCCTTACCTTTCTTCATTCTTTCCCCACTTTTTCCTTTTTCTTTTTATGTTCTTATATGCCTCTTACTCCTTTAATTTCCCTTAGGAAGAATTTAGTATAACTTTTTATATTTGTTAGGAACAATCTTGAAAAGCTAAGAAAATGAAAATGATGGTGGAAGGTAAGAAAGTCCTTATAAAATTAGTACCAGGTTTCCCCCCATCTCCATACATTATCTTCACCTTTAAAATAGTAACAGTTCACAGATCCTGTTTTATATTGTCTGAAATAAATCTTTACATTGAGTAGTATTTCAAAATTACATAAAATTTCAAATTAGATAACATAAGGGAACATTTCCAGAGTGCTTACATTCTGTAGATGCTGGAGATGATTCATAATCTACTAGGGAAAAATATATAAACAAAATAATTACAGAGCTTTGTGATGACCATGTCAAATGCCACAAGAAGATATGTATGTTAGTTTCTTTATACTTTTCTGTTTTCTAAATTTTTTCTGCCCTTAGCCTTTATTTTAATAAATAAAAATTCTCATACAGAATCACCATCGTTCCACCCTATTCCATCTCTAGGTTTTAATAGAAAGACAAAATAAAACAAAAAAAAGTATTTTAAAAGTCATCTGGAATGAGAAAATTTGTGTTTTAGAAGGCCATTCTAACCAAAAACATTTAAGAGGCTCTAATGATAGTCCCAGAGACTACAGAGAAAAGGAGACAGGTTCAGGAAATATACCACTTAATGAGTGATAGAATTTTATATCTCCAGTAGAGTAAAGAATGAAGGAGATGAAGGAGTTGTAGATGATTTACAGGCACCAGGCTTGAGTATTCAGATAAATGGTGGTGCTACTCACTGAGATTTGAAAAACAAGGTAGGTATTGAGTTGGAGAGGGAATCATAGAAAATAGACATACTTTAGTAGTGATTGGTACTACTTAAATATTTCTGACTCTTCATCTCTTAGACATGTGGTAGAATTGCACTTCTTTCCTCCTCTTCTGATGAATGAGTGCACCCTGTGATAAGTTCTGGCCAATAAATCATGAGCAAAAGGAACTTGGGTCACTTGCCACAGCACACTCTTGCCAATGTGAGACTCTCCAGAGCTCTCTTCTTTCTGGTATGGCAACCATCCACATTTCAGATGATGGCTATTCAGTCAGCCTAGGTTCTTGAATGATAACAATGAGCAGAAAGAACTCTTCTGCTAATCTACAAAGGGCACATATTGCGAGTGAAAATTAAACTTTTGTTGTGAGTGAGTATTAAACTTTTGTTGTTCAAAGTCACTAAGATTTTGAGTTGTCACCTCAGCATATTCTGTGGTGGACTGCTAGAAGAATGGCAAATCAGTCTTAGAAGAAATACAACCAGAATGTTCCTTAGAAAAGAGGATGACAAGACTGTGGCTCACTTACTTTGGACATGTCATCGGGAAAAACCAATCACAAGAAAACAACATCTGTCTGGTAAAGTAGAGATCAGTGAAAATGACAGAAAACATCAATGAGATGGATGACACAATAGCTGAAACAATGGACGAAAATATACCAAGGATCATGAAGATGGCACTGGACAGGGCAACATTCTGTTCTGCTATACATGAGGTTGCTATGAGTCGGAGCCAACTTGATGGCAACTAACAACAACAACAACCTCAGCATAACTCAGCCTATCCTGATGGTGACTTCATAAACTCCCATGTCTTTAGCTGTCACTCATGCACTGATGAATCCCAGGAACACAACTCCAGATTTGCTCCTCAAATCTACACCTTTATGTTGCCTAGTTAAAGCCCTGGTGGCATAGTGGTTAAGAGCTCAGCTGCTAATCATAAAGGCTGGCAGTTCAAATCCACCAGCCACTCCTTGGAAACCCTATGAGGCAGTTCAGCTCTGTCCTATAGGGTCACTATGAATCGGAACCAACTCGATGGCGCCTAACAACAACAACAATTTAAAGTGTTTAAAAGCAAAGATGTCACTTTGAGGACTAAGGATAATCTGACTCAAGCCATGATATTTTCAATCGCCTCATATGCATGTGAAAGCTGGACAATGAATAAGGATGACTGAATAAGAATTGATATCTTTGAATTACAGTGTTAGAGAAGAATATTGAATATACCATGGGCTACCAGAAGAACGAACAAGTTTGTCTTGCAAGAAGTAGTACATCCTTGGAAGCAAGGATGGCAAGACTTCGTCTCGTGTACTTTGGACATGTTATCAGGAAGGACCAGTCCCTGGAGAAAGACATCATTCTTGGTAAGGTAGAGGGTCAGCAAAAAAGAGGAAGACCCTCAACAAGATGGACTGACACAGTGGCTGCAACAATGGGCTCAAGCATAGCAACGATTGTGAGGATGGCGCAGGACTGTGCAGTGTTTCTTTCTGTTGTACGCGGGGTTGTTATGAGTTGGAACTGACTCAATGGCATCTAATAACAACAACAATATTGACTTGACAGCAACTTGTTCTTTTTGGTCTTGGATATTGTCTTAGTCATCTAGTGCTGCTATAACAGAAATACCACAACTGGATGACTTTGACAAAGAGAAATTTATTTCCTCACAGTAAAGTAGGCTAAAATTCTAAATTCAGGGCATCAGCACCAGGGGAAGTCTTTCTCTGTCTGTAAGTCTTCTCATCAATCTTCCCCTGGACTGGGAGCTTCTCCAGGCTGGAAACCCAGGTGCAAAGGACATGCTCTGCTCCTGGCACTGCTTTCTTGGTGGTATGGGGTTCCCCTGTCTCTTTGCTCGCTTCTCTCTTTTATATTCCAAAAGAAATAGTCTCAAGACACAATCCAATCCCGTAGATTGAGTCCTGCCTCATCAACACAACTGTCACCCATCCCCCCTCATTAACATCATAGAGGCAGGATTTACAACACATAGGAAAATCACATCAAATGACAAAAGGGTGGACAATCACATAATACCGGGAATTACGGCCCAGCTAAATTGATACACACATTTTTGGGGGACGCAATTTAATCCATGACAGATATCTATATGGGGGCAATGGTGGTTCAGTGGTAGAAATTTCAGCTTTCATACAGGGGACCCAGGTTGGATTCTCTGCTAATGCTCCTCATGTACAGCCACCACTTATGTGTCAGTGAAGGCTTGCATGTTGCTATGATGCTGAATAGGTTTCAGAGGAGCTTGTAGATCAAAGAGGGACTGGAAGGAAGGCCTGGCAATCGACTTCTGAAAATCAGCTAATGAAAACCTAAGGATCACAGAAGTCTGATCTGCAACCCATCATAAGGATGGCGCAGGATCAGGCAGCATTCCCTTCCATTGTGCATGGAGGTGCCATGAGTCAGGGCCTGACTCAATGGCAGCCAACAACTACCAACACTGGATATCTCCACCTGCATGGCAAAATCATTTCAAATCGACCAGTCTAGAAATTAACGCATTAGTACTGGTGGCTTTTTTTTTTTTTTTTTGAGCACTTAATGTACCCTAGGTGCTTATTATGCCCTTTAAAAGATTATATCATTCAATTCACACAATAATCCCAGGAGCTAGGTACTATTCGTATCCCTGTTTTATAGATGAGGAAGCTTAGAAATCAGACTGAAGTTCAACTGACTCTAAATCTCAAGGGGAAGAGGTGGTGGTAAGGACATAGAGAAGGTACAGTTAGCGAAGTAAAAGGAGAACCAAGAGAAGAAAAGAGTGATAATACGGACCACTACAGTGATGTCAAGAAAGGTTGGAGTAAAATGATTCCACTTCTTTGCAATTAGGAAGTTACGGGTGACTTTAGGAAGAACATCCATACTGCAGTGAAGTAAAGAGGGAAGGAGCTATGAGGAGGTGGAGAGAGTGAATATGGAAAACTCAAGAACTTTGATAATAATGAAGAGAAGGAAGGAAAGGAGGCATTAGCTGAAAGGAAGTTCAGAGCTGAAACATTTAGTTTGGGGATTAATTTTAAAGGGACATAAGCATGTTCGTAGGCTAAAATGAGAATGTAATTATCCAAGAGCCAGAATGAGAGGATAGTTGATGGAGTAAGCTCTAAGAAAAGCTAGACCATAAGCACATGGAACCACAAGCATAGATGAAGGATTTAGATTTAGGGAGAAAGAGGAAAGCCTATTATTCTGAATTTAAGCAAGAAAGGCTATAGGTACAGATATGTTTGGAGGGGTAGTGGGGATTTAAAACAGTTCATGTCTGGCAGTCTTAAGAATCCTTTCTAATATGGCAATGCCATCTACTGAGTGTCCAAAGGGGATGGATCAGAGGGTACACTTAAGATATTTATTTGTACTTTTAAAAATAATGAGATTAAAAATTTTAGTATTAAAAATGAAAGTAGGAAAATATTTTTTTAGAAATTGGTAAACCCAAGAATAATGAAGAGTGAGTGTTTACTCTTGACCACAATGATCTGTTTAATAATTCATGAAGCTATTTATAGCAGGATGATTAAAGTTTACAAGTAACCACGAACGTTTTTGTTGTAATAGTTTTAATTTCCTGTAGGAATAAGCCTTTTATTAGAACTTCTGATTTGTCCCTACTGTGTGATTTAAGTGGATTCTCACATCGGGAAGGAGACTGGTCAGGTAGAAAGATCACCGGACAGGGAATTAGCAGCAGTAGTTCTACCACCAACTCGTCATCGCCTCCTGAAAATGGCTTCACTTCTCCACATAAGCTCATTCCAGTTCTAACTTTTCACTTCATCTCCTCTCATTGCACCTCCTCACCCACCCACCTCCATGTATAACGAAAGGGCTCCTGACCTTCAAAAAGAGATACGACTCAGGAGAGCAAAGCATTTGGATAAAACACAAACTGTAAAATCAGTCTCTGCTAATCAAGAATCTCCTCTCCTAACTCCTCTTTGTGGTCTTGAAAGATCATGGATCTGGGAAATTTGGCACAGGTGCTGGCTCATGTAGAAGTCAGTGAGGTGCCCACTGAGTATAAGAAAGGCGTGTGTGTTTTCATGTGTGTGTGTGCGCCCATGTGTGTGTGGCTGTAATCAGTATGTGTGCTAGGGTATGTGTATGAGGTATCTATAAGTGTGATAGTAAATGCTATAATAAATAAATTCTATAATGTAGTACCTTACCATCAAAGATGTTTCTTTCTCTTTTGTGTAATAGCCAATGCAGATGTTCCTGGTTAGTGGAAGTTTTTTCCCTTGTGTAGTCATCTAAGGATGCTCACTCCTGCCATCCTATAGTTCTGCCTTTCCCTAAGGTGTCAAAGTTCTCTGCATCGAGGTAGAAGGGAAAAGCAAGGGTAGAGAGGCATGCCCACTTTTTAAACCAGAAATGATACACATCACTTGCTTTCACATTTCCTTGGTGCATACTAATCACATGACCCCACCTTGATGTAAGGGAGGCTGGTAATTGTGGCTTCTGGCAAGGCATAATCTCCCAGCAATGAATTTAATATGGAAAGGAAAGCATAAACCTTTATGAACAGTGAGCCATCTCTGCCACATCTTGCCCCTCTGGCACACCCTTCTTCCACATATTAAACTCTCATTGCCTCCTTCAAGAAAGGTACACAGTCTTCTCCATCAGGTATTGATGTCTCCTCACAGGCCAGTGACCTATATGCCAATTACAATTTGCTTTTTGAAAGAGAAGAATGGGAGACTCTTAGCAGCCATAGTTCTCAGCAATGACAAATCCTTCCAGGGAGAAATAATGAAGACCCCCTCTTTTGGCAGTACTACCACTCAACTGTCAGTTTGTTGTACTTTGGTGGCTTATGTGTTGCTATGATGCTGGAAGCTATGCCACCAGTATTCAAATGCCATCAGAGTCACCCATGGTGGACAGGTTTCAGTGGAACTTCTAGACTAAAACAAACTAGGAATAAGAGTGATCTACTTCTGAAAATTAGCCAATGAAAACCCTATGAATCACAACAGAATACTGTTCAATGTACTGCTGGAAGATGAGCCCCGTAGGTGGTAGGCACTCAAAATACACAGTGGCCACAACAATGGACTCGGGTGTACCAATGATCATGAAGATGGAGCATGACCAGGCAGTATCTTATTCTATTTTACATGGGGTCACCATGAGATGGAGCCTATTCAATGGCAGCTAATAACAATAGCCTTGGCGGTGGAAGAAGTTCCTTCCAGAGACTCTGCTTCCGTTTTCACTGAGAAGCTCTTTTGTCTATACTAGTTCTCCATAGCCTGTAGCTCTGTTCTCTGGGAGTTTCTTTTTGTTTATTATCCTCCATGGTCATGTTTGAATCGAAAACTTGAAAGCGTGCTTTTCATAGGGGCTGAACAGCTTCTTCAGCCCACATCCACTTTGGGAGCTTGAGGCTGATTTGTAATCATCGACTTTTTTCAACACATGTGTGGGATGACTTTGGCAATACAATTACCTGAAAAACTTAGTAGGCTTCTGCTCCAACTGTTTCTAGGATTCTCTCTTCCATCCCTCTCTTTCTTCTTAGTGGGGGCTTCTTTGAAGTCACCTAAAAATTAAATTGCACTTGGGTGGGAAGAAAACTTCCTTAAAATGTTCTTTGCTGCAAAACTAAACCTTCTGTTTAACAGAAAAATGTCAATGGGTCTTTGCTGTTCAATGTTGAGTTGTTTTGTTTGTTTTCATTCTCATCACGTAATGTTTGGAGTCAAAAGCACCAAATTTTTCCAATATTTGAGAGTCCCCACGTTTCAAGACACTTCTCTTTTGTTTCTGCTTTCAAAGTAGCCAGTTCTTGCCTAAACTAATCTCCTTTTCATACCTTGCTAAACACAGCCAGAAATAACCAACCTACACTACTAACTTCCTGCTTTCATCTTCCCCTGGAGCTGCAAGGCCTGCCTTGCAAATTATCATAGCAACACTTTTGCTAAGTATTTTGCCACCTATCTTTCCAATCTCAGATATAATTTTTTTGCTGCCCATTGCCCTATGTCATAAATTGAATTGTGTCCCCCCAAAATATCTGTCAACTTGGTAGGCCGTGATTCCCAGTATTGTGTGATTGTCCACCATTTTGTCATCAGATGTGATTTTCCTATGTGTTGTAAATCCTATCTTTATGATGTTAATGAGGTGGATTAGTGGCAGTTATGTTAATGGGGCAGGACTCTATCTATAAGATTTGACCACCTTTTAAATCAATCTCTTTTGAGATATAAAAAAGGAAGTGAGCAGAGAGACACAGGGAGCGTATACCATCAAGAAAGCAGCTCCAGGAGCAAAGCGCATTCTTTGGACCTAGGGTTCCTGTGCAGAGAAGCTCCTCGTTCAGGGGAAGATTGATGACAAGGACTTTCCCCCAGAGTCAACAGAGAAAGAAAGCCTTCCCCTGGAGCTGATACCCTGAACTTGGACTTCTAGCCTACTAGACTGTGAGAGAATAAATTTTTGTTTGTTAAAGCCATTCACTTGTGGTATTTTTGTTATAGCAGCACTAGATAACTAAGACACCCTAGCACTAAAGAATGTCACATTCTTTATGGGAGTACCCTACTTTTAGCAACAATTTCACTTTTATGGTAATGCTATCTGTGCAATAAATAAACGCTCAAATTGAAGTATTTTAACACAATAGCAGTATATTACATGTCTTACATCTAACAATCCCTGCAGGTGTTCCTGCTTGGTCTAATGAGTTCCTTCATAGTGACTCAAAAACAAAAATTACTTCCATCTTGTTTTTCTGCCGATCGGTAGAGTTTCTGAGTCCTCTGAATATAGGCAGAAGGGGAAAGAAAGAGTAGAGAAGGTACACCCTTTTTTCTAACTACCTTGGTATAGAAGTGACATATAGCAAGTCTGCTCACATTCCTTTGGTGATGACTAGTCATATGGCTTCACCTAGTTGCATAGTGCATGGGGCCCTGGTGGTGCAGTGGTTAAGAGCTGGGCTGCTAACCAAAAGTTCAGCATTTCTAATCCACCAGCCACTCCTTGGATACCCTATGGGGCAGTTCTACTCTGTTCAATAGGGTCGCTATGAGTCGGAATCAACTCGACAGCAATGGGTAGTTGCATGGTGGCTGGAAAATATATTCCCTACCTAGACAATGTTTCCTAGGGATAACTCTAAACAGTGGAAAACCAGAACCAAACCAGTTGGCTCTGAGTCGACTCTGACTCATGGTGACCCCGTGTGCGACGGTCTAGAACTGTGTTCTGTAGGATTTTCAGTGGCTGATTTTTCAGAAGTAGATCTTCAGGCCTTCCTTCTAAGATGCCTCTAAATGGTCTCAAACTGCCAGCTTTTTGGTTAGCAACAAAAATTTTGATCATTAACCACCCAGGGACTTCAAACAGTGGAAGAGGAACAACATTTTAGTGGAAATGTTAGTTTCCTGTGGTTGCCATAACAAATCACCACAACTGGGTGGCTTAAAACAACAGAATTTATTATCTCACAGTTCAAGAAGTCATGAATCTGAAATCAGTTTACCACTGGGACAAAATCAAGGTGTCAGCAGGGCTCACTCCCTCTGGAGATCTAGGGGACAATCTGCTTCTTGCCTCTTTCAATTTCTGCTGGCTGCTGGCATTCTTTGGTTTGGTGCCACATTCCTCTAGTGTCTGCCCCTGTAGTTACATTGCCTTCTCCTCTTCTGTCTCTGTGTATGTCAAATCTTGCTCTGGCCTTACAAGGATGCATGTAATTGCATTTAGAGCCCACCGAGATAATCCAGGATAATTCCCAGGATAAGATCCTTGACTAATTATATCTATAAAGATACTTTTTCAAAATAAAGTAACATTTACAGTTTATAGGAATTAGCAACTGATATTTATAGGATTGCTATGAGTCCGAATTGACTCAAAGACAGTGGGTTTGGTTTTTTGGGTTATCTTTAGGGACCATTATTCAGTTTATTGCAGTGGACAATTAGTCATATCTGACACAGAGGGAATGGGTGGTTGTGTGCCATGTATGAGTGTGATACACATGGGAGGTATATTATGGGATATGCATGTGTAAAATTGAGTGGGATGTGTAGGAGATAAGTGTATATGCAATATGTGTCGGGTATATGTATCTTTGCTTGTGTGTATGTGTGATGTGTGGTATGGTTGTGTGTTTGAGTATGTGATGTGTATATGTTTGGTATTGTGTATTGTGTATATTCTGTACAATTGTGTACTTATTTGAATGCATTGTATAGAGAGATTACATCGACGTAGATATGTATGTCTGTAAAGTGATTTATTATGTATGTGTAGTATATGTGCTTGTAGGGGTGATTGTGTATTTGTGATATAGTGTAGTGTGTGAGGGTGTTTGTTCATGTGTGGCATACACATTTGTGGAGTTGTAGGTGGTTTGTGTATGTGTCACCATACTAAACCGTACTGTGTGTAGTGTGTGTAGTGTGTGTGTGTATGGTATATGTGTGATGTGTGCATGGTACATGTGTTTATATGTAGTGTGTGTGATTCCTTGGAGCTTCCTTCATATTTCTTTCACGTCCATGATCACTAATGTTTGATCACAAAATACTACTCAATGCAGAGTTGGCCACAAAAAACTCACAACTTAAAATACTGAGAGGAGGAGCATATGTGGGGCTTCCAACTCTGAGGCTCCCAGTCCCAGATTCTGAACAGTTAAATGCAGTTTCCTATTCTCTTCTGCTGCAGAAGGGACCTCATTACCCATTCATGCCTCAGTGCCTCCTGGAGTGCTTTGGGGGCTTTATCAAAAACATTGCTTGCTCGCCCTCCCACTGAGAAATCAAGGGACAGAAGTTCTAGGGGCAGAATTCTTAGCCGTGTCCTTGAGGGAAACAGAGACTGTCATCTCAACCCAGTGGTTGCCTTATTAAGATGGCAGACAATGTGAAGGAGTGGGCTGGGGCTCTGAGAGGAAGGGAAGAGGAGCGGCAGAGGCAAAACACCTGCTTCTTGCCCTGTTGTCTCCACTTTGGTAAAGCAAAAAATGCCCAAGATTTTCATATACATGAGGTTGGTTTGTTGTAATATCTTGTCAAATAAATTGAGTCTTTACCGTGCAGTATGTTTCCCGCCTCTTCCCAAACTTTCACTATTGAGAAAACACAGCATCAAAGGACTGCACACACTCAATTTCATGAACCAATAAACACAGCCTTTGCATTAGTTACCACTTTCAGCTCCTTGGAAAAGAATGACAAGAGTTATCAAGGAGATATTCATTATTGCCAGGCTTTATCTGATGGAAGCAAAAGTCTTGCCAGTCACAAATTGAAGATTCCCAAGTGAGGAGCAGCTCTCAATTGCAGGAACAGGGCAGGCTGTTCCCAGATAGTCTCTCAAATATTTTACAGCAATATTGAGCTACAGGTAAAACTTCTCCCATGTGCACCCTTCTGTACCTTGGGTGTTTGGTTCCACAGGGTGCAGCATTCCTGGGACTGGCCATGATACTCAGCTCAGACCCCTGCTGGTCATGACCATAGTATGTGACCCTGTGCCCGGGGCCATTATTGCGGAATCCAAACACGGGATCAGTCTTACCCAAGCTGGCTCAGTCATAGGCTCTCTCCTAGGCCTAACTGATGATGTCTGGAAGATGACACTCATTGGAGCTGAGTTGAGTTCAAGACAAGAGTTAAAGGTAGAAAGGATATTAATATCTGCTGTTGAGACCCCAGAGTTGCACTAGTAACCATCCCTTGCAAACTCTGGGCTATTTACCTCTTCTTTTAATTTCATGAGTTTCTCTAATATATTAGCAATGACTTCCTTTTTTCTTTAAGCTGGAAAGGATTGGTTTCTGTTCCTTGCAGCCTAAAGAAAGCAAATTAATATTCCCTTTGGGATGTGACTTAGAAACCTCCAAGCTAATTATATTTTCAGTGTATTGCTGAAAATGAGCCCTAAATCCTCCTGTAGAAGAGCCTCAACATTTTCAGTGTCTATATATCACCTTTCTCATGCCTCATTTCCCCTAAACTCTAAAAAAAGTCTTAGAGACTTGAGAATTTATCACACTCTACCCAGGGACCTGACCTGTTAGATACCAAAGCGTAGTTAGAGTTGCGGACACCTGGAGATAGAATGGGGACTAGAGCACAGGGTTAGAGGGATTCTTGTGTTCAAGGAGCCAGACGCTTCCCCTGACACCCCCTCAGACAGCTTCACAACAAATGGCCTTGGTACTTCAGACACTGGATTTCAATCGAGTTCTACCAGTATGGTGCCACAGTGACTTCAATGTCATCCAGTGAGTCACTGCCTTGTCCTCTCCAATGAGGTATGACTCTCAGCCCTAGATAGGTCCTTTCCTTGGGTGACCCATCTTAGCCCTCGGGATTGTATCTGCTCCTTACAGCTGCTATTTCTGTATTCTTTAGGGTTTATTATTATTTTTTACTAGGCATTATGGATTGAATTGTATCCTTCCAAATTATGTGTTGGAATCCTAACCCTTATGCTTGTGGATGCAGTTAATACAATATAATACAATATAATACAATACAATATAATATAATATAATATAATATAATATAATGATCAATCAATCAGTGAGATTAGACAAGTATAGGGTGGATCCTAAACCTAATTACTTTTGAGTTATATGAAGAGCAGCATAGATAAAGAGACACACATGCAGATATAGGAGGAAGACAGATACTATTTGATGACTATGGAGGCAGATGAATCTACAAGCCCAGGAACTCCAACGATTGCCAGCTACTAGAAGAAGAAATAGACACAGAAGGAATTCCCCTTGGAGTCACAGCCTGCATTCAAACTTCTAGCCTCCTGAACTGTGAGAAAATACATTTCTGTTCTTTAAAGCCACCTACTTGTCTTATTTCTATTACAGCAGCACTAGGTAACTAAGATATGAGCCAATACTTCATTACATCAATCCCCTATTATAGTTTATAATTCTTTATATTAAACTTAACCCTTTAAGAATTCCTGTGTAGCTTCTGTCTCCTGGTTGGACCCTGACTAGCTGATATAATTAATATCCCCATTTTCAAGATGAGGCAACCAAGGTTCAAATAAGTCACACATACGCTCATACAGCTACTACCTGGAGAAGACAGAATTAGAAAGCCAATTCTGTCCGACTACAAAGGCTGTTCTCTGTGACCTGGCAGCCATAAGGCCTGGAGAGTCCCAGGGCCCGCATGATTCCAGCAGACATTCAGTAGTTTAATAGGACAGTTGCAGATAAAGCTTTTACGCTTAATGTCTTCTAAACCAATGCTGATCCAGTGTGGTCTGTGGACCTATGCCAGTTCGCAAACCATTTGTTAATAATCTACAATGAGCTAAATCCAAAACTAGAGAGTAAGTCTTCAGGAAATTTGACATTGCTACAATATTCAAGTCCATTTTTATTGTATTTTACAAAAGTACATAGGTCCATGACAGATTGGCAATTAAAAAAAAAAAAAAAAAGACAACTAGTTTTTACCATAGTTTTCTGAACTTTAGGCTCAAGATAAAGTGTAGATATACCTCTGCAGTTGTCTCTGCTCTTCAAATCACATGTTGCAAACCGATTATCAGGGTGAGGATAAAAAGAGATTATGTGGTGTCATTGTTACAGAACAAAGACCTGTAGTAAAGCACCTATGAGATTATCTTTGCATAGAGTTTAAAAGTATACAGATCAATAGAGGCCTTAAAGAAACTTTTTTTATACTTCAAAATATTGTATCCATATCAGTGTAAGCACCAGTGTATTCCCTGACATCCTTGTCAATAGTCAGTTAAGGAAATTTCAAGTAAACAGTCTAGACTAAAAAAAAAAAAAGTTTAATCATATTAAATTATTTTGATTCAAAGTATGGTCTAAATATATAAGTATAATCAAAATATAATAATGTGAATACTACATATCTTTAGTTCTCAATACATTCCCTATTTTAGTTTCCTCTTAATCTTTAGGTGTAAATACATTAATTGGTCATCATATAATTACTGAATGTTGACTACTTACACAGACCTAAGCTAGTCTTTGTGAGTGATAGAGAAGTAATAAAATCTAGTTTATAAGTAGTTTATAATCTGGTGCTTTCTTAGGGCTATGAACATTCGACAGAAAAGCAACAATGGAAATTCAGTGGTTAACAAAGGATAAAATTATGTAGCATAAACTGCAAATATTTTATTGTTGTTAGGTGCCATTGAATTGGTTCTGACTCATAGCAACCCTATGTACAACAGAACGAAACACTTCCCGGTCCTGTGTCATCCTCACAATTATTATTATGCTTGAGCCCATTGCTGCAGCCACTGTGTCAATCCATCTCCTTGAAATTCTTCCTATTTTTTGCTGACATTCTACTTTACCAAGCATGATCTCCTTCTCCAGCAACTGATGCCTCCCGATAACATGCCCAAAGTATGTGAGATGTAGTCTTGCCATCCTTGCTTCCAAGGAGCATTCTGGTTGTACTTCTTCCAAGACAGATTTGTTCATTCTTTTGGCAGTTCACAGTATATTCAGTATTCTTTGCCAACACCACAATTCAAAGGCATCAGTTCTTCTTCGGTCTTCCTTATTCAGCATCCAGTTTTTGCATGCAATTGAAAATACCATGGCTTGGGTCAGGTGCACCTTAGTCTTCAAGGTGACACTTATGCTTTTGCAGCAGATTTGCCCAATGCAATGCATCATTTGATTTCTTGACTGCTGCTTCCGTGGGTGTTAATTGTGGATCCAAGTAAAA
>NW_004443938.1:27172620-27322765 GCF_000243295.1 Trichechus manatus latirostris
TGTAGTCTTTGATCTTCTTCAGTCAGTGCTTCAAGTCCTCTTTACTTTGAGCAAGTAAGGTTGTATCGTCTGCACAATGCAGGTTGTTAATGAGTCTTGTTCCAATCCTGATGCTGCGTTCTTCTTCATATAGTCCAGCTTCTCAGATTATTTGCTCAGCATACAGATTGAATAAGTATGGTTAAAGGATACAACTCTGACACACACCTCTCCTTACTTTAAACCACGCAGTATCTCCTCATTCTATTTGAACAAGTGCCTCTTGATCTATGTACAGGTTTTTCATGAGCACAATTAAGTGTTCTGGAATTCCCATTCTTCACAATGTTATCCATAATTTGTTATGACCCACATAGTCAAATGCCTTTGCATCATCAATAAAATATAGATAAACATCTTTCTGGTATTCTCTGCTTTCAGCCAGGATCCATCTGACATCAGCAAGGATATCCCTGGTTCCACGTCCTCTTCTGAATCTGGCTTGAATTTCTGACAGTTCCCTGTTGAAATACTGCTGCAGCCGCTTTTGAATGATCTTCAGCAAAGTTTTACTTGCGTGTGATATTAATGATATTGTTTGATAATTTCTGCATTTGGCTGAATCATTTTTCTTGGGAATAGACATAAATATGGACCTCTTCCAGTCAATTGGCCAGGCAGCTGTCTTCCAAATTTCTTGGCATAGTCGAGTGAGCACTTCCAGTGCTGCATCCGTTTGTTGAAACATCTTAATTGGTGTTCCGCCAATTCCTGGAGTCTTGTTTTTTGGCCAATGCCTTCAGTGCAGCTTGGACCTCTTCCTTCAGTACCATTGGTTCCTGATCATGTGCTACCTCATGAAATGGTTGAACGTCTACCAATTCTTTTTGGTATAGTGGCTCTGTGTATTCCTTCCATCTTCTTTTGCTGTTTCCTGTGTTGTTTAATATTTTCTCTGTAGAATCCTTCAGTATTGCAATTCAAGGCTTGAATTTTTCCTTCAGTTCTTTCAGCTTGTTTTTCCCTTTTGGTTTTCTAACTCCAGGTCCTTGCATATATCATTATAATACCTTACTTTGTCATATCAAGCCACCCTTTGAAATCCTCTGTTCAGCTCTTTTACTTCATCATTTCTTCCTTTCACTTTAGCTACTCGATGTTCAAGACAAAGTTTCAGAGTCTCTTCTGACATCCATTTTGGTATTTTCTTTCCTGTCTTTTTAATGGTCTCTTGCTTTCTTCATGTATAATGTCCTTGATGTCATTCCACTACTCATCTGGTCTTCAGTTATTAGTGTTCAATGCCTCAAATCTATTCCTGATATGGTCTCTAGATTCAGGGATATACTCAAGGTCATACTATGGCTCTCATGGGCTTGTTCTAACTTTATTCAGTTTCGACTTGAACCTGCATATGAACAATTGATGATCTGTTCCACAGTTGGTCCCTAGCCTTGTTCTTACTGATGATATTGAGCTTTTCCATAGTCTCTTTCCACAGATGTAGTTGATTCAATTCCTGTGTATTCCGTCTGGTGAGGTCCACGTGTATAGAAGGTCAGGAAATGCAGAAGAAAAGGAAGATTTGAGTTAATCCCTGAGCATATGCTGTGGCCAAGATGACTTGATATGAGAAATAGCAAAAGCAGCATAAAGCTACCCAGATGGAGGAATACAGTAAACTAGGATAATATCTCAGTTCATACATAGTGCAATTTAGAAAATGAAAACGAGATGTCTACTTGATCACCACCTATAGCAAATAAACCCAATCATTCCTTTAAGTTCTAAAGGATATCACCATTGAAAGGAGAATGAGCATACTAGATTTTCTTTCTTGGAAAATATTAGAAAGCCCTGCAGTTTCAGTCTTGGTGATATTATCGTTCACTGCTTCGCCTTGTCTGCTAAGTAGAACCTGACTGTAGAGGAGGGAAGAAGATTCCTGGGAAGACTGGAATAAACTCATTTACAATCCTGTCTCTAACAATCATTGCATTTAACAGAATTCCTTGATAGAAGAAATCAACTACCCCTATAATGATTGTTTTCCTTTATTGTTTTAAACAAGTTTAACACCATTTAAACATTTAACTGTATTACATATTCTAGTCTTCTTAACCAAAGGGCACTAAATATAATGTTACTTTTGTAGTGGAGAAAGAACCACAGGACACTAGATTTGATGCTCCTATGCTCAATGTTTTGTTTTGTGTTTGCTGTTTATAATATTTTGCTACTTTTCTTGCTGTCAAGTTCTTTTTTTCCCTTAAAGTACAATAAGTGCTTTGTTTTCACAACTTTGAGTTTTTCACCCTATGCTATCAACTCCTTCCCTACTGATAAAACCAAAAAAAAAAAAAAACAACCTGTTGCTGTCGAGTCATTTCTGACTCATGGCAACTCCACGTGTTACAGAGAACAGCTCCGTAAGGCTTTCTTGGCTGTAACCATTACAGAAGCAGATCACCAGGACTTTCTTCTGCAACACGGCTGCGTAGTTTTGAACCACCAAACTTTAGGTTAGCAGATGAGTGTAAACCATTTGCACCACGCAGGGACCTTCTCTACTGATACAAGCTAATAAAACAAATAACCCAAAACATTAAAATTGTATGTAGCATAAAGGTAAATGGGTTCTGAGCGAAAATATGAATTACTCTTCATGAATTTTAGGTTTTTAACATGTAATACAAATATTGACCTTTGATTTTAAAAAGCATACTTCAAAAACATTTTTAGAGATTTTAAAAATAAATTATTTTCATCATAGAAAGCTGAAAAGTCCAAAAAAAGAAAGTTTAAATAATCATAGTGCCATTTCCTAGAGATCATTTGACTTCATGTCCCAAAGCAGCTGAGGTTGCCAGACTGGTGGCCTTCAGGTGGAGCAGTCATCCCGTACCTGTTACTGCTCACCTAAGACAGGTCTTAAGAAGAAGGCTCTCAAACTCCAACAAAATATGACTCCTCACTCCTGCCATCTGCAATATGACATCTTTTTTAAAAGTTTTGCTCTATTCATCAGTAAAGGAGCCATGGTGGCACAACAGTTAAGTGCTCAGCTGCTAACCAAAAGGTTGGAGGTTTGAACCCACCAACAGTTTCATAGGAGAAAGACCTGGCCATCTGCTCCCATAAAGATTACAGCCAAGAAAACCCTATGGGGCAGTTCTACTCTGTCATATAGGGTCACTATGAGTTGGAATCCACTTAATGGCATACAACAAGAACAATAAGCTTCTCCCTACCCTAAAGAATGCAAGCTTATAAGGATAATCATAAGTAGAGTAATATACCCATTCAGTTTGCTGTTTTTACACTAATTAGCTGTACTTCAAATTCTGGCACATTTCAAAAGCACCAAGTCACCCTCATTTAAAAATAACTGTATTATATTCTATGTAGAGAAATATTGTGACTTTGAATGTTGACGAATCAGTTGGATTATAGCCTTTTCATGATCAATGACTCCTGCGGAAATAAAACTATTAAGAAAAAAAATGTTCCTGTCTTGGTCAAAATTAAGAGAAAACGTAATACACAATAGTATTAATAAGCCTTGGAAGGAGGCATCCTGCTGACATAAGTCTGTTAGAGGTATGTTCTGGAGAGATAAAGGATAAAAGGTGAGAAAATAGTACCTTTCTTGAAAACAGGATCACAGTGAACAAAGGGCACTGATAAAAGATGGTCCCAGAGAGTAAAAGGTCTCCCAATTTCTATCTATACACATCCTGTCTCATTATCTTTACTGAGCAAGCCGTGTGCTTCCTGAGGTACTTAATAGTTAACCACAAAGTTTCTATTTAAACACCTAGGAATATAAGCTTCAACCATGAAATATAGAAAGATCATAAAGCTCATTAAAAAAAAAATTGATTTACAAAATAAAATTCATGCCAATAATTTATAAAAGAACACTCCAAGCCTTATCCTTGTTAACCGTATTAATTACACATCATTCACTGCCTTCTGTTAATCATATAAACTTACGCCTATGCATCTAGTTTTCTTCTTGAAGATGCATGAACTAAAATATGTCTGCAGATTCTAACCCAAACCAGGGCTTCAAAGTGGTTCATTGCAGTTTGAACCCCTGCTGAGAATTTGCATTTCCACCTCAGATATACTGAATCAGAATCTACAGTTTAAAAAGATACCCAGGTGACTCATGTATGATAAATTTTGAGAACCACTGCTCTCCTGGAGCTCTGGTGGCACAGTGATTGTGAGCTTAGCTGCTAACCAAAAGGTTGGCAGTTCAAATCCACCAGCCATTCCTTGGAAACCCTATGGGGCAGTTCTACTTGGTCTTATAGGATCTCTGTAAGTCAGAATTTACTCAACGGCAACGAGTTTTTGGATTACAGGGTTGCTATGAGTCAGAATTGACTCAATGGCAAAGAGTTTGGTTTGGCTCTACTAGTGGGTCTCAGAATTGGACCCTAACCAGCAGCATAACCATTATCTGGGAACTTGTTAAAGTGCAAATTTCCAGCAGGAGTTCTAATCCGAATGAACTGGTTGGAAGCCCTGATCTAAATGCACCCGGGAGCCCATTACCTTCCACATTCATAAACATTATGATAAACGGAGAAAAGTTTGAAGTTGTCAAGGATTTCATTTTACTTGGATCCACAATCAACGCCCATGAAAGCAGCAGTCAAGAAAACAAATGATGCACTGTATTGGGCAAATCTACCTCAAAAGACGTCTCTAAAGCGTGAAAAAGCAAAGATGTCACTTTGAGGACTAAGGTGTGCCTGACCCAGGCAGTGGTATTTTCAATCACCTCATATGCACGTGAAAGCTGGACCATGAATAAGGAAGAGCAAAGAATTGACACCTTTGAATTATGGTGTTGGCGAAGAATATCACATATACCATGGCCTGCCAGAGGAACAAACAAATCTGTCTTGGAAGAAGTACAGCCAGAATGCTCCTTACAGCATTAACAAACAGAAGGGACAACGGCAAGACTTCATCTCACATACTCTAGACATGTTTACAGGATGGACCAATCCCTGGAGAAGGATATCATGTTTGGTAAGGTAGAGGGTCAGCTAAAAAGAGGACGACCCTCATCGAGATGGATTGACACAGTGGCTGCTACAATGGGCTCAGACATAGCAATGATTGTGAGGATGGCACAGAACCGGGCAGTGTCTCCTTCCGCTGCATACAGGGTCGCTGTGAGTCAGAATCGACTTGATGGCACCTAACAACAATAAGTATGAAAAAGCCCCGGTGGTGCAGTGGTTAAGACGCTCAGCTGCTAACTGAAAGGTCAGCAGTTGGGACCCACCAGCTGCTCTGTGAGAAAAAGACATGGCAGTCTGCTTCCATAAAGATCTATAGCCTGGGAAACCCTATGGGGCAGCTCAACTCTGTATTATAGTGTTGCTATGAGTTGGAGTCGACTCAACTGCAGTGGATTTTTTTTTTTTTTTACTATGTGCCAGATGAGCACAGTCAGCTCTTTTTCACAGCACTAAATTTATTTAAATGTACTGACTCATTTACTCTACTACTATGTTCTTCCTACTATTTTGGGGTTAAAATGACATGCTTGTAAAATGAAAATATGGTGATATTAAACAAAAATTGGCTCTTTTTAACATTCTAACTTGGCAAAATAAAGTGTTGTCGACCCTGTGCCAGTCCCTAAATTTGTTTTTGCAATTTTAGTGTTCCATTCAATCCAAAAATGTGGTTGTAGAACCACTGATCTTTCTCTTTCTCCCTTCAGAATATTTCTACTCATGATTGTATCTCCAGTACCTAAAGCAGTGACTCCCAATTTATGTTTATTGAATAAATGACTACTGAATAGATGGATTACTGAATGAATGAATGAATGAATGGGCCAATCTCTCTGAGCCAGACAAGTCACTAATTAGAAACACACAATCTGGACTAAAGCAGGGAGCCAAGATGTGCCCAAATAGTCCACCATCCTTTAATAATAATAATAGTAACAGTACTGTTATCAGCTAATAATAACACTATTGTTATTATTAATTGCTTAGCATATGCGATCACTGCTCTAAGCACTTTGTGTATGCTAGTTTAGTCCTCACAATAAATCTGTAAAGAAAATAGTTCTATCACCCCCCATTACAGAGAGGAAACTGAGTCACAAAGAAGACAAGAAACTTGCTTAAATGGAAGACATCCAAACTATCCTGTCTCCCTTTTACAAAGAGAAGAGTAAGAAAAGAAGGCAGAAAGGAGTATCCTCCCACACCAACCTCCCTCTCATGTGGCATGTGCTGAAAATCCTAATCATAGCAATGCTACTCTATATTAACCACTGTTGTTGTCATCCAGTCGATTCTGACTCATGGTGACCCCATGTGTACAGAGTAGAACTGCTCCATAGGGTTTTCAAGGCTGTGACTTTTCAGAAGTAGATCACCAGGCCTGTCTTTCAAGGGGCCTCTGGGTGGGTTAGAAACACCAATCCTTCAGCTAGTACTTGCACCACCCAGGGACTATATTGGTCATAAACACAGCAATATTTATAATTATTTCAACATGTGGTTGTTAGTTGTCATCAAGTTGGCTCCAACTCATGGCGACCTTTTGTGTAACAGAATGAAATGATGCCAGGTCCTATGCCATCTTCATGATTGTTGGTATGTTTGAGTCCATTGTTGCGGCCACCGTGTATTCTGAGTGACTTCCAACCTAGGAAACTCATCTTCCGGCACTAAATTGGGCAATATTCTGTTGTGATCCAAAGGTTTACATTGGTTAATTTTTGGAAGTAGATCACCAGGCATTTCTTCCTAGTCTGTCTCAGTCTGGAAGCTCTGCTGAAACCTGTCCACCATGGGTGACCCTGCTTCCAGTATCATAGCAACATTCAAGCCACCACAGTATGACAAAATGACAGATGGCTGGCGGTTCAAAATTTAGGTTGTTGCTTTTTTTTTTTGGCATGTGTCTCACTGTCCACTGTATCCTCTACAGGGCCTTGCATTATGTAATGCTCATAGTAGGCACTCAAAAGTATTTGTTGGATTCAATTAAATTATTTCAGAGGTGCTAAGCTTTGATTCTTACAGGTACATTCTGTGAACCCACATGGCTGAAGAAAGTGAGCATTACTTAAAGCACAAAGAAGCAGCGGGACAATTCCTGATATATTCCTAGATATTTATTAAGGGATTACAATACATAGCTAGGAAATCAGTTGAGGCTCTGAAGATGTGATCAAAATTATTCAGGGAAGCCACAGAAATACACCAGATCCTACAAAGCATTGAGCAAAATCCCCATTCTGTAGTTCTTTCGTGGTGCCACTGGAAGCAGGCCATTAGCAATACTTACCCAATGACGATTCAAAGTTACAAAAATTGTTGCCATGACAACTATTTCTTCAGCAATAAAATCATGAAAACCATAAATTCTCTGACAGACAGAAGAACCCTTATCATTTGCTATTTAAAATGAATTTAATATTTGACCCTCAAAAGCCATCACAGACAAGGCACCTACTTAACAATGCAGGTGCTCGGCAATTAAAATGGGGGTGCTCCAGAAGAACATTGTGAGTGGGCCATTTGAACTACAGGAGGCATTTTCCCCTGGAGGCAAACACATAAATGATGGCCACACTACCCACAGATGCCTCAGTAACCCGTGTTGTTCTTGTTATGTGCTGCTGAGTTGATTCCAACTCATAGTGACCCCATGTGACAGGGTAGAAATCTTTTTGGAAGCAGATCACCAGGGCTTTCTTTCTTGGCACCACCGGGTGGGTTCTAACTGCTGACCTTTCAGTTAGCAGCCAAGCATTGAAACATTGCACCACCCCCAAAATCAAACCAAACCCATTGCCATCGAGTTGATTCTGACTCATAGTGACCCTATAGGACAGAAAAGAACTGCCCCATAGGACTTCCAAGACTATAATCTTTACAGAAGCAGACTGCCACGTCTTTCTCCTTGGGTAAGTTCAAACTGCTGAGCTTTTGGTTAGCAGCCAAGCACTTTAACCACTGTACCACCAGAGCTCCTTTGCATCACCAGGGCTATAAATAATCCATAAGATAGCTAAAATGTGTTACCTTTGAAAAAAAGATGAAAATGCTGTTTCTATGTTCATAATTAAACAACAAAAAAGCGATACAACTGAGACAAAATTTTAGTCTGAAACCCTGGCCAGTTTCAAGTCTTCAAGGCTGTCTGCATGGTTTTGTTACTCTATTTACTCTGTTAAAGAACGTCACCTTCTGACACTCTCTATGGCTCTCTCAGCTTCTGACTTACAGACTTTTTCCCTCTTCTTCAATCTCATTAGGCTCCCCTGAGCCCAGGACCTCTGGACACGGTGCTTCTTCTATCTTTAAAGCTCCCCCCTCCTCCACCCAGCTTCCCCACATGGTATAGCTATTATCTACCAGTTGCCATCAGGTCGATTCCAACTCATGGTGACTCATTCCAACTCATGGTGTGTCAGAGTAGAACTGTGCTCCGTAGGGTTTTTAATGACCGATTATTCAGAAGAAAATCCCTAGGACTTTCTCCAGAGGCACCTCTGTGTGTACTTCAGCCTCCAACCTCTTGGATGCAAGGATAGCAGCCAAGCAAGTTAACCATTTGCACCACCCAGGCACTACCACCTGGCCACTTCTTACTCATATTCATATCTAAGACTGGGATGTCATCCAGATAAGGTCCAAACCAAAAAACAAAACCCATTGCCATCAAGTCAATTCTGACTCACAGCAACCCTATAGGACAGAGTAGAACTGCCCTATAGGAGCTCCAGGGCTACAATCTTTATGGAGGAGCCCTGGTGGTTCAGTGGTTAATAGCTCAGCTGCTAACCAAAAGGCTGGCGGTTCAAACCTACCAGCCACTCCTTGGAAACCCTTCCTGTTCTCATTTTTAAGGGAAGAAGGAATTGGTGGGTAGAACCACTGCATACTGCATTTCTAGAGCTGACCAGAAGACACTGTGGGTTGGGTAGCCTCAGTCTGTCTGAATCAGGTAGGGGAGAGGAACGGTAGGGGAGAAGGAAGGTGAGTAATATCTGGCAATGCATTTGTTTATACAAACATAAATTAGTGTTGGTAACTCAGGAAATGCCTTTTCAAGGAAGTATTACTTTGAGTTGATAAGTATCATTTATATTATTTTATCTTAATTTTTTACCTTTTATTCATTCTTTAACTTTTTTTTTTTTTTTTAGGACATGTACCACGTCCTGAACTCGGTCCTAAAGATACAAAATCAACAAGACAAAGTGCTATTGAAAAACTTATAATGATGGCGCTGGATAAATACTTATGAGACACTGTCAAAGTTCTTGTAGAAATCGAACAGAAAAAAAGTAAACAAATTACTTGGGTTTGCCAAAGGGAAAGAAGAAATGAGAACTAGAGTCAAAAGAGCCCCCACCAATGAGAAAAAGTAACTCTTAAGCTGAGACTTTGTCTTCTTGAGCCGCCCTTTGAAATTTTCTGAGAGAAGGACATCATTCTTGGTAAAGTAGACAGTCAGTGGAAAAGAGGAGGACCTCAACCACATGGATTGACACAGAGGCTGTAACAATGGGCTCAAGCATACAGCGATTGTGAGGATGGCGCAGGACTGGGCAGTGTTTTGTTCTATTGTGCATAGGGTCGCTAAGAGTCAGAACCGACTCGATGGCACCTAACCACAGCAACAAGTTGAGACTGAGAATAAAGGGAGTTTGTTTCTCCAACAGAGGAAGGAAAAGCAAAGACCAGCTGAGGGAAGAGCATGCGCAGAGGTGGGAGGGCCAGAGCATTTGGCATGTTTGAGAAAAGAGCAGTTCTCTGTGGCTAGAGTTTCTGGATGGTGCCAATGGTTAAAGGGTTTGGCTGCTAACTAAAAGGTTGGCGGTTCAAGCCCACTGAGTGGTGCCTCCAAAGAATGGCTTGATGATCTACTTCCAAAAAAAAATCAGCTGTTGAAAACCCTACGGAGCACAGTTGTACTCTGACACACAGGGGGATGCCATGAGTCAGACTCAACTGGACAGCAACTAGCTGTTTCCGTGTCTGGAAGAGAGAAAGCACATTGTAGACCCCAAAGGCTACGAGCCTGGAAAAGGAGAAGGACTAGATCTTGAGGACCCTAGCAAGTCATGATTTTAAAATTCTCGAAAGACTAAGGACTTTCAAAATTTTTTTACACACAGAAAACTTCTTTCAGAAAATCTTAGGTCAAAGTCCAGCACATAAACTAGAAAAAGACTTCACCCCTGTGGCTGCTGAGGGGCCACCTGAGTCCCTACCTCCAGCCTCGCACACAGCCTCAGGTCCCTCTGTAAAACCCCACAACACTGTGGACAGTGCAGAATTGGTGGGGCAGAGAAGGAAAAGAAAAAAATCAAACCCACCGCCGTCTCATAGGGACCCTGTAGGACAGAGTAGTGAGACCAAGTCTTGCCTTCCTTGCTTCTATTGAGAAGGTAGATAACCATCTTTCTTCTGGGATGGTTGATTGGATTTTTGGTGAATTATTATCCTTAATTATTACTGAGAGTTTAGAAAAGATTCTTTCATCTTCACAACTCCTCTTTGTAATGTCATCTACATGTTTAGAATTACTGTCAAATTTGGGAAAACCTCTATCAAGTTTTTCTAGATAATAAGCTGTAAGCCTTCAGGTCATTTCAAGTTTTCTTTTGCCATGACCAATCTTGACTATCCTTTCAGTGAAGACGCCCATTCACCAGTTCGTCACTGACATCGTCTTTGTATGCTGTGTCATACTTTTTATGAGTATTGACATTATTATTTCATGTCAGAATAACAAGAAATTTAATCTTTCACCAATGTATTCCTATGGGTAATGCCTCTTCATTAATTAGATTATTAAATAATTTAAGGATATTCATGACTTCTGTTTGTCACTTCCTCTTAATGAATTATTGCTTTTGGTATGGTCTGAAAAATATTGTTTGTAACAATTTTGTTTTGCTGTCAGAATAATTTCTATTGATTTTCTCTCTTATCTTTCTCACTTTTACTTCATGTTCCTTTAATTTTTTTATCTGAATTTTGTCTCAATTATTTAATTTAAAATTTTAAAATGGAGACAGAAGTTATCATTTACATGCATCAAACACAGAATCTGATATTTCTCAGTTATTTAATTGAAAAAGTTCAAAGCACATTTCTATATTATAGTAAAAGGGCATATTTAACCTCTATCAGCTTTTTAGATAAACATTTTGCATATGTTTTGCATCTTCAAAAAAATATCTTGGGGTCCTTGAAATGTTGTTTTACCTTTGTTGCAATACTTGACAGCTTTCTAATGAGCAGACCAGTCAGTATGCCTAAACTCCTTAGAGAGAAATCCGAGCTGGCATGTGCATTTAAAATATTCCATCTATGTGTTTGGGGTGATGAAAAAGTTTTAGAAATAGGCAATAGTGATGGTTGTGCAACATTGTGAATGCAATTAATGTCACTGAATTGTATACTTAAGAATGGTGACAATGGCAAATTTTGTGTTATATATTTTATGCTGCAATAAAAAAAAAATCCCATCTATGAGTCCAAATTTTAGTTATTATGGTCACTGCCTTTTCTCTGAAGAGATTAAAAGTATGAGCTGCACATAGAATATGTTTTACATATATATTAATATTTCTAAAGTATTTGAGCTGTTCATTCTCATATCGGCTGCATCTATCATGTTGTTGTTAGGTGCCATCAAGTCGGTTCCGACTCATAGCTACCGTACGTACAACAGAATGAAACACTGCCCGGTCCTGTGCCATCCTCACGACAGTTGCTATGTTGCAGCCTCTGTGTCAATCCATCTCATCGATGGTCTGCCTCTTTTTCACTGACCCTTTACTTTATCAAGCATGATGTCCTTCTCTAGGAACTAGTCCCTCCTGATAAACTATAAAATCTGTTGCCGTCGAGTCGATTCCGACTCATAGCTACTCAATAGGACAGAGTAGAACTGCCCCATAGGGTTTCCAAGGGGCAGCTGGTGGATCCAAACTGCCGACCTTTTGGTTAGCAGCTAAGCTCTTAACCACTGCACCACCAGGGCTCCAAAGTTATAGGCCCTCCTGAAAACATGTCCAAAGTACATGAGACGAAGTGTCACCATCCTTGTTTCTAAGGGGCACTCTGGCTGTACTTCTTCCAAGACAAATTTGTTCGTTCTTCTGGCGGTTCATGGTATAGTCAATATTCTTCGCCAAAACCATAATTAAAAGACATCACTTTTTCTTTGGTCTTCCTTATTCATTGTCCAGCTTTCATATGCATATGAAGCAATTGAAAATATCATGGCTTGGGTCAGGTGCACCTTAGTCCTCATACAATTGACTGAAAACATTTTCCAACAGCAAATTATAATCAGTCAGAATTTGTTTCATTTTGTTAAAGAAAGTCACAAACAGAGAGAGTTTTCAGCTGGCAAAATAGTTAAAAATCATGCATAGGGTTTCAGTGAGAACAGTAGCACACAATGATGGCCAGTTACTTAGTGTTTATTGAATTTGTGTTGACTCGACAATCAAATACAGGGGACTCCTGACTTATGGCAGGGTTCAATTCTGAAGACTCTATCCTCAGTTGGTTCTGACTTTAAGTTGAATACCTTTTTTTTTTTTTAGTTTTCATTATTATTGTCTTTTATTACCAATATCTTTATAAATCCAATCTTTATTTGTCTTTGGGGGTTGGCATGAGAATGATAACATCAGCAAATTACATGCTGCAACATTGTATTGTAGTACATATTACTAACAATAAGATGTACAAAAAAAAACAGTCTTTAAGTACAGTTATCATAACTCAAACATATTGTAAGTCGGAGACTACCTGTAATAATATTTGGTGTCTGGTATACTTATTGATTTAACATCTTATTTTTTACACATTTTCCCATTATTTTGACTTAATTCTTCTAAGTTATGTGGGATAAATAAGTCACATTTACTTTTTCATTCTGGCATTTTCCAAGTGCTTATACAAAAATGAATCAAAGGCAGTGATTTGTTCAAGAATTCCCATGATTTCAAGAATTATCATTGTTTAAAAACACAACTTTCATTGTGCCCTCTGAAGTGCAAACCTCTTTCACTGAAATATTTAACAGCCATAACTACTCTTTTAAGCACTTAAAAAAACTACTAAACGTTAATAATAAAATGTACTGTTTTTTCTCCTCTATTATTTAAGGTGTTCGTTTAGTGCATTTGCATTTGATTAATGTGTAATCCAAGAAGCCCTGGTGGCGCAGTGGGTAAAGCGATCGACTGCTAACCGAAAGGACAGCAGCTAGAAACCACCAGCAGCTCCGAAGGAGAGAGATGTAGCAGTCAGCCTCTATGAAGATTTACACGCTTGGAAACCCTATGGGGTCACTATGAGTCAGAATCGATGTTTTGACTTCAGTATTAAGAATTTTCTATAGCCTAGTTTCTGGCTCCATACTTTTCAAACCTCATTTTTCATCCATGACTCACTTACTTCCAGTATCTTAGGGTACATTCCTATCACAATCAACCTCTGGTCCTGCACCATTGGGTTACAATGCTCAGTGAGTTGGTAGGAGAGTTCTTGCAAGCTATTCCTACCTTTGGACAGCTAGCAATAATGCAATCACACAGAAGGCACTAAAAAAACTAAATGTCTCCTCAACTTAACTTCTGCTTTGCATGATTTCCAAAATGTTAGCAAACACTCTAAAGCCACTCAGCATAAGAAGTAGGAACGTAGACAGAGGTCTGAATTGGTCATGGTTATAAATTATAGTTTTGAATATTTTACAGAAATATATGAGCACGTCAACACTTTGCTAGGGCCCTTCGGATGGTTTTTGAAGGAGCCCTCTATCAGAGGAATCTAAAAGCGTCAGAATCAGAAAGCATAGGGGACATGCCCTACCCAAAAGTCTCTCACAATTGGTGTGTCTGAGGAGGCTGAATTCTTGGCATCAAAACACTCCCTTGCCTAAATGAGGTATGAAAACCACAGACACTGATTGTCAAGGACCTCAAATGCTTCAGCAGTTGCATTTTTACAGAAAACTAGAGGGGCCATCCTCAAAATGTGCTTGTGTTGTTACTCTTACTGTTACTGCTTTCTGATTAACTGGAAACTTTGTAATCCCCAGGAATGAATGATCACCTTCTCACTAGCCTAACAAGGTGGGGGGCACAAGGTCAGACTTTATTTGAAAATAAAGAAGTATAACACATCATTCATGCCTAGGTTTGAGTTTGTAGTTGCAAATCCATGGCTGTTATATACTCAGTATCCCCTGTGAAATACTTTTCATTTCTGTACACCACCTCAACAAGAAGGGAAGTTAATAATAAACATATATCATGATCAATAAAGTCATAACACTAGCTAAGGAATGTATCCTGGACCTTATTTTCATTGACAGTAATTTCAAAGGACTGTCCATGATACCCCTAAAGGTATTTATCCACATTCTCTTTTTTTTAGAAACACAGCAAAAAGTGACTTACTTTTATTCCCGTTGTTATATTTTGTTTTGTTTTGTTTTGTTTTTTTCCATTGTTTTGGCCACAAGTCAGGGAGAAAACACTTGATTGAAAAAGAACAGTATTCTGCCTTGCTCTTGGGTTTTTTCCAAGGCCCTGCTGCACAGTAATCAAAGACCCATGATCAGTCTTGTAGCTCCATGAAGATTTCTAGATAGAATCATGAAGCTTACAATCCTCCCCTGGTCTCTGAACCAGCACTCTGCTGCGAGCACCGCATTGCCGGCTTCTGCACAGAATACCGTAAACTACCGTTACCGAAACTGATGCCCGAGGAATAAATCAGTTCCCGGAAAATGATCTCATCAAGCTGAGGTCCTAGCACTGAGCAAAATAAAGATTAGATCTTTGCTGAGCAGCCTGAGACCTGGAGTCTTCTGAGTTATTCTGCTTGTGTAAAATCATTGGGTGAGAACTCAGGGGAGGAGAAGAATGGGTGACATATCCACCCCCACTCCAACTTCCTAGAGGAAACACAAATTGAAATTATCAGAATCAAAATAAACTGTACATAGGTCAGGACATCAACTATGAATATTTTAAAACATAAATCACACTTCTATTTGCTTTGCCACAGGGCAAAAATATATCAATTTTCTTGCAGATTAAATGGAAAAGTATGAGTGTTTTGTTATAACTCGAATGATGATGTTTCAATCTTTTCATCTCCCAGAGACACCTACCTCTAGTAACTCTAAGAGTGTATGTCCCCTCAGATGTTGTAGTCCCTCTAAGCTATAACATTATTCTGCATAAGCCAGTCTCTGAAATGAACTGTCAGATCCTCAGCAGATGTGGCAAAGATGGCATGTGGTTGATCACTCAGTGCTCTCTGACCTGCTGCACAGATGGCTCGAGTTGGTGCCTTAATGAGAGCCAAATAACTGGAACTATTTTTCTCAAAAAAACAGTATTACTCACTTCTGTTTCAGGATCACGGCTTTAAGGTCAAGCCCCTGCACCACTTCTCAACAACTGTGTATAGTGGATAAGAATGGCTTTGGAGTCAGAATGATCAGAACTCAAATCTGAGCTCTCTCACTTTCTTTGTGACCTCATGTAAATGAATTGTCCTTCTGAGTCTCAACTTCCTCCTCTGTATACATAAGGATAATGCTAGTACTTTCCTCTTATATTAGACAAGAATACACACACACGCATGCATACATACAGTGACTGACTCATAATTAGCTCTGAAAATATGGGACTCATATTCCATCTCCAGATTGGAGTTGATAGGGTTTTCAGCTTTGAGTCAGCCATTCAGCCATTTCCAATAACGACTACTTATTCTTCAAACGTGTACTGAGCACCAGCTCTGTCCAGTCACTGTTCTGGTCACTGGGAATACAGGAATGGGCTAGACACAGTCCCTACTTACTCTCCTGCCACAAAGGGCGCACTCATGGCATGTCTGAGCAGAACACACTCTTGATATGGTATGTGCTTTTCTCACAGTAGTCAAGACATCCTCACTGAGACTTAAAAGGTAGACAATCTTCAGACACAAAGCATTTACTTCAAATATTATTTAGAACCAAACAGAGCAAACAGCTTTATAGATTTTTAAACACTTACAATCATAAATGAATTAATAGATAAACTCACCTTTTGACTTCTTGAGGTATTTCTTCAGGCACTCACATTATAAAGTAAAGTCCCTACAAGTGCCTCCTAACAGTCTCCTCTCATACGTTTCAGAAGCCCCGCTCCCATGCATCATGCCATGAGGTCATCAAACATCCAGCTCATCAGAATCTCTCTCTGGATTCTGAGTCCATGCTGGCCATTGTCATTCACCTTCCCTTGAGGATTACCTGTAGATGAAGAACGCACTCCCGATGCAGATCTTCAGGCAGCATAATTGAATTAGGTTTTTCAATACATATTAATAAATTACCAGTCAACAAATTTTATTGCATGCCTACTATGTGCCAGGTGAAGTCCTACATGTTGAAGACACGAAAGTGAATAAAACAGATCAATGTCAAGCCCTCTAGGAGCTTACATTCTGCTCACAAGAAATAGGAGCTTTTCCAGTCTTCAAGGTGTCGTCTATGAGACTCAGACACAGATGTGAAAAAAATTCACACCGGAACATTGAATTACCTTAGTTCATCAATTCTAAGATGCACATTTTTTTCACCTTTCACTTCTCTAAAATCAAGATGCATCCTATGCTCAATGGATTCTTATACTCACTGTCTCTTGTGATGTAGTTTTGTGAAGGAAAAGAAATTCCTTTGATTATTCTGGTAAGATCAAGAAAACGCTAGCACACTAACTGCAATAACAGGTAAATTTCAAAGTCTGAGTGACTTGGACAATAAAATTGCATTTCTCTCTCAATCCAATGCTAGTGTTCTTTCTTTAGTAACTCTCCTCCAAACACTGAATCTTTTGTCTCATAGCTCTATCTCTTCCAATCCAGGGCTCTCCAATTTTCCCTGTAGGTCTTTGCCATTCTGGCCAGACTGAAAGAAAAAAAGTACGGATGATCGTGTGTGAGCGGCCTACAGGCCAGACCAGCAAGTGGCACACATGATACTACCAACATTCCATTGGCCAGAACCCAGTCACATGGCCGTGTCTACCTGCAAGGGTGGCTGGAAAATAAGGTAAAAAGAGGAGACAAGTTTGATGTCCAGGCTTCTGGTCTCTTCCATGGGCATTTAGAATGATTCTCCATGCTTCGTCTCTTCTGATGTGTTCAGGAGCATAAAGGGGTTGGTAAAGGGTTTGCTGATATTCATCACTCATTTGTAATGAGGTGAGGGGTGAGCATCAGTCTTTTATAGCATTAGAAATGTTTTCAGCATTAGGGAGACAGCCCCACCATGTGCTCTTAACAAGTTGAAAAATAAATCATGTTTTTTTCACCTGTTTAAGCCTACATTGCAATCATTCAAATGATAACGATGAATAGTTATCTAGTAGGAGCCCAGTTTATGTTAGATTCTCTCAGAGATACTGACGAAGTGAAGAACTAATCAGTGATGTACAAGAGCTGTCATGATATGGCCACAGATTAAAAATGAGCTCACATGATGCAATCAGAAAACAATTTATTAAACTTGTAGTATGGCTTCTGATCATAAACGGTGTTTAAAGAAAAGAGTAATTAGTATATTATGGAAGAATTTGTCTTCACTCCGTAACTTAAAGTGTGTAAGACTTAAGGTCATCTTCTTAGCAGTGGGCTCAGGGTCAGCTCTTTCTCTCCCTTGGCACATCTATGCATGTTTAAGCTTCAAGACCTAGATCAGGGGTAGGAAATAGAATACCCACTTAAGTCTAGCGCAAATCCAGCTGTTACCAGAGTTGTGCCATGTGGAATTGTGCTCTTTCCCAGATTAATAAAGCTGTATTTGATTTCCTATTTAGTTATTGTTCTGTACCTAAACTTAATTGGACAGAATCTTAGCAGGGAAGAGACACAGCTAGCACTGTAAAACCTCTAAACATACTCACAGAAGTCTTTTTCCAGAAATATGATTTGAGATTGGGCCTTCGCTAAGAATGTGGACACTGCGCACGGCAAAGAGAGCTACTTTCGAAGCTGGGAAGAATGTGAGGAAAGGTTAGGAAGGAGTGAGTGGGGTGTGCATGCAAAGCAGTGGAGAGAACCTGACAGAGTTAACCAAAGTCTACGCTGCCTCTCTCCCTGAACTGACAAGGCCCTTGATAGAACATTCAGCAACTGCACCTGAGTGCAAGAAGCAGAATTAGCCACAGAAGGTCAAGCAATTCTTGATCTTGCTTTCAGTACCCCCAGGGCAGAAGTACGAAAAATAGAAGCTCATCTAATATGTTACATGTATTCAGTATATTGTGTTTTTATTAAAGCTCTTTTATGTTTGCTCTCTCACTTCCTCCACAAAACAACTTTCTGGTATGGGTATTTTTGGAAGATGAGGGGGGAAGACACAGAGTGTTAAATGAATTGTCCAGTTCCACATGATTCATAAATAGGGCGACCATATCATTTATCCTCTAAACGCTGACACTTTTGAGAATGAAAGGGGCACTCTTAATAACCGCACTGGGATAACAGGTATAAGTTGGGTTGATACTGGGAAAACTGGAATTTATTGTGCCTCTAAGTACAGGGACAGATTGTTGACTTAAACCTAGATCTCCAGACTCCAAGTCTGATGTTCCTTCCTCTACATCATATCTGATCTTTCAGTCTAGTCGAAACAAAGAAACCCATACAGAAAAGAGTACTGAGTCCATCCTAGAATATTATGTTTAAATTAAGCCTTTAACAATTGCAAATTCTATATTTGCAAAATTTAAACCAATCCCAGAAGATGGTCAATAAAACATCTATACAAATGAAACAAACTTGGCCTTAATTGCAGGTAATTTAGTTTTATAGTGAAAACTAAGAGGAATAAAGGTTTAATTGATTCTGCTTTACACGTGATGGAAGAAATTGAACACAGCATTCCATGCTGTGGCCAGTGACTCATGTGAACGAACAGAATCTGCTGCAATGCATGTGTGCGAGTGTGCGTGTTAGAGAGATTTTCCCCTAGACTTGCGACTAGAGTGACGATATAATTTATCACCCAAACCAGAACAATTTTGAGATTGAAAGGGATTTTATCAATAATTTGATCAGGATAGCAAGTACAAATTGGGACTGTCTAGATTATACTAGGATGTATGGTCACCGCCTATTAGAGAAGGGAAAGATTTTCCAAAAAGAAAGGCTCTAAATGGGGAAAATACCAAGAGCCACATCAGGTTCACTGGTCTACCTAGATCCATATTTTGAATACTGTTAATGAGTGTTTTCCCAGGAGATGTAATATTTCCTTTTCCTTAAATTAGCATACTGCCCAGAAACCACTCTTGTGTCTGTAGTTGTATAAAGAACTGTAGATGGTCCAGCAATTATAATTCCTGAAAATGTTTAATTTATAATGCATATGTTTAATTTACATATTGTTTAAATTTTGTTTACTTATATTACTAATGGAGCCCTGGTGGAAGCAGTAGTTAAGAGCTCAGCTGCTAACCATAAGGTTGGCAGTTCGAATCCACCAGCTGCTCCATGGAAACCCTATGGGAGTGTTCTAATCTGTCCTATAGGGTCACTATGAGTCGGAATCAACTAGACAGCACAGGTTTGGGTTTTCTTTTCTTTTTTTTTTTTTTTTTTCGGTATATTACTAATAATATGTCTTTCCTGAACTATAAAAATGTTACATAAGAAACACTACTTCAGGATCTCATACCATCAAGAAAGCAGTGCCGGGAGCAGAGCACGTCCTTTGGACCGCGGTCCCCGTGCAGAGAAGCTCCTAGTCTCAGGGAACACTGAAGAGAAGAAGGCTGACAGAGAGAAAAAGCCTTCCCCTGGAGCTGACGACCTGAGTTTGGACTTTTAGCCTAGTTTGACTATGAGGAAATAAACTTCTCTTCATTAAAACCACCCACTTGTGGTATTTCTGTTATGGCAGCACTAGATGACTAAGACAGAATTTGGTACCAAGAGTGGGGTGCTGCTCTAACAGATACCTAAAATGTGGAAGTGGTTTTAAAACTGAATGGATTGATGTGCGGCAGTGACAGAGGACCAGCAGCAGCAGAGAACCAACAGCAGCAGAACCAGGAGACCAGTGCAGAGTGAGAGAGCTGAGTGCCTGTGTGCGGGAGGCTTCCTGGCAGAGTGGGGGTGCCTCTGGGTACTTATCGGTGGAGCTAGGCTTGCCAACCCACGGAGCAAGGGAGCTGAGTGCCTGTGTGCAGGACGCTTGCTGGCGGAGTGGGGTGCCTCTGGGCACTTATACCAGTGGAGCTACAGAGCTTTGGAACACTTGCCCCACCAGGGCAGATGTGGGCATGAGGCCTGAGGGCCAAGAGGCCTCAGGAAACAGAAGCAGAAGCTGAAGAGAGAAGGGACACAAGAAGCCGAGCTGCTTCAGCCTCAAAAGGAGGTACAGAAACATTCCGTGCACACACTTGTGTTCAGGTCATTGAAGAGGACCCGTGACATGTTTGTAGCTGATAATGGAAAACCTGTGCCTATGGATGAAGACAGTCACAAACGAGAAATGGCAATCAAGCTTCGTAATGAGTATGGGCCTGTGTTGCATATGCCTACTTTAAAAGAAAATTTTAAAGAGAAGAGCCTTCAGAATTCATCAGATTCATATGGTCACAAACAATATCCTGCCAATCAAGGCCAAGAAGTTGAATACTTAGTGATGGGTACACATCCATACCCACCAGGACCTGGGGTTGCTTTGACAGCGGATACTAAGATTCAACGAATACCAAGTGAATCAGCTGCACAATCTTTAGCTGTGGCATGACCTTCTCCTCAGGCCAGGGTTGATGCAAATCGCACTGCCCCTGTTGGAAGTGAATACCGACATCCTGGGGCCTCTGACCGGTCACAGCCTCCAGTGATGACTTCAGTTATTATGGAGGCTGGCAATGCCAAGAACTCTGCACTGATAACCAAAAAAGCCCCTACAATGCCAAGACCCCAGTGGCACCCACCTTGGAAACTGTACAGGGTCATCTGTGGGCACCTCGGCTGGGTTCGCTGTATTGCTGTGGAACCTGGAAATCAGTGGTTTGTTACTGGATCTGCCAACAGAACTATAAAGATCTGGAACTTGGCTAGTGGCAAATTAAAACTGTCATTGACGGGGCATATCAGTATAGTGCGTGGTGTGATCGTAAGCACAAGAAGCCCACACCTGTTCTCTTGTGGAGAAGACAAACAAGTAAAATACTGGGATCTTGAATATAATAAGGTTATAAGACACTATCAAGGACATCTAAGTGCCATGTATGGTTTGGATTTGCATCCAACAATAGATGTGCTGGTAACCTGTAGTCAAGATTCAGCTGCACGGATTTGGGACATAAGAACTAAAGCCAGTGTGCACACTTTATCTGGACATACAAATGCAGTTGCTACAGTGAGATGTCAAGCTGCAGAACCACAGATTATTACTGGAAGCCATGACACTACAATACGATTATGGGACTTGGTGGCTGGAAAAACAAGAGTCACACTAACAAATCACAAAAAATCAGTCAGGGCTGTGGTTTTACATCCAAGACATTACACATTTGCATCGGGTTCTCCAGATAACATAAAACAGTAGAAATTCCCTGATGGAAGTTTCATTCAAAATCTTTCTGGTCATAATGTTATTATTAACACATTGACGGTGAATTCTGGTAGAGTGCTGGTATCTGGAGCTGATAATGGCACTATGCATCTTTGGGGCTGGAGAACTGGCTACAATTTCCAGAGAGTTCATGCAGCTGTGCAACCTGGGTCTTTGGATAGTGAATCAGGAGTATTTGCTTGTGCTTTTGATCAGTCTGAAAGTCGATTACTAACAGCTGAGGCTGACAAAAACCATTAAAGTGTACAGAGAAGATGATACAGCGACAGAAGAAACTCATCCTGTCAGCTGGAAACCAGAAATAATCAAGAGAAAGAGATTTTAATATAGCATTGTCTTCACAGTGGTTCCGCCTTTTCCCCCCTTACCTTGGCTTGGATGAGGATACCCAGTCACTGTGTGCTCTCACTGGGAGTGTAAAGCAGAGACTTACTTGCTCAAATCATTGCCGGGTCATCACATGTTACAATAAACTGCTCCCTGCCCTCCCCCTCCCCCAGTGTTTTTATTTCTGAAATAAACCATTTTTGATCCTAGGAAGTAAGATGCAGATATCACGCATATGCACGTCCATTGAACATAACTATTCTAAAGACAAAAAGATCTTTTCAGTTTTGTTAGGAGACTTTTTTTTTAATTTACGAAACTATTATAATAGGACATGTTTTGAGGTGAGCAGAAGTTTTAAAAAAAAGTTTTTTGAACTGATATCTGTGTGGTAATTTGGGATTTGAAGATTTGAAATCTTAAGTATGTTTATTCCACAAGTAGTTTTTGAGTGCATGTTCTGCCAAGTTCTGCACTAGATCCTGTTGAGAAATAGATATGTCTGTCCTCCAAGATAACCAGTTTAGTAGCTTGTTGTAGACATGCTGTAATAGAGGTGTGAGTGAAATGCTGGTGGAGCACAGAGGCAAAAAGTGAGTTTTTTACGGGCAGGATTGTGGAGGACTTCACAGGGTAGGTGGCTTTTGAGATGAGCCTTGCAGTGAAGGGTGGGTGAGAAAGAAAAGATTATTCTAAGATGTGGCATAAAGGAATGAAACCAGAGATGGCAAAGCGTGTGGTGTGTTGTAGAAGCAAAGAGTTGTCTACTCTAGTTGAGTAATGGAGAATAAAGCTGACTAGCAGAGGGAAAAATTCAGATTTTGAATTTGGACTTTATTCCACAAACAGGAGGATACTAATGCAGGTGTTGAAACTTAGGGAAAATAACTCTGGAGATAACGTTGGAGGCATTTGAATATGTAGCAAGGGCTGGACTCTCGTGGAGATTTTACAGAAAAGTGTTATTTAAATTTCTAATACTTATCCTCCAAATAAATACTTTGTGCTTGGAATCCTGATTCTGCATCACTCAAGATTTTATCACACCTCATTTTCCATAGTTAAACAGTTACAAGAACAGTTTTAAACTTTCAAAATTAAATTGCACCATGATTTTGAATAAGCATTTTCGAATTATACATATCCCATCTTTCATGCTGTAGGTGGGAATATATAATTGTTACAAGTCTTAGGAGTGTAGTTTTATGGGGTTTATTGAAAATGCTCAAGCCCTAGGAGACAGACTTCTAGGAAACTGCCCAGTGGGAATAACCTGGCAAGAGAACCCAAGAAATTCATTGCACCTTTGTGCTTTAATAATTACAAGTAGCCTAAATGTCCCATCAACAGAGACTGGTTTAATAGATTATAGTACCTGCATACAATTTAGTTCTATGTATTGGTTAGGAGGGTGAGGAATGTCTGGACTATTATGCTAAATTGTCCAAACTTTACTATTACGTAAAAAAATAGTTGTACAAGCATTTTCGTAAAGTAACTTGTTAATGCTCTAAAAATACTGGAGAAATAACGTCACATCATTATCAGTGGTTTTGTGAGGAAGTGACATGGAAGAACTTTCATAATCTGCTTTATATATTTCTATGTTTTAATTTTCTATAAGCATGTATTTTGTAAACCTAAATAAAGATAAAAAAACACTAAAAAAAAAAAAAAAAGAAAGAAAGAAACACTACTTCATCCAATAATACTGCTGGGTATTTCTTTGGAAATAAGTGACCAAATATTGAAAGACATGACCAATTGTTGTATTGAACTAGTAGGCCTATTTACCCTATTTACAACTTGCATATAACAAAGCCCAAATCAGCACCTACTTTCTTAATCTGTCAGTTCTTTTTAAAAGTGGAATTTCACCCAGATGCCATTCAGTAAAATGTCAATTTTACTGCATATAAATTAGAAAGGGAATTGTAGGTAAAAAGTCAATTAATTCTGATATTGATGCAGTTGCAGAAACTGAGCATCATCCTTTGCACGTTTTATTCAATACACAGCTTACTTTGGCTATATTATCTTGGAAGTCTGGAAAGAGAAACTCCTTACCTAAGGGCCAATCTTCAGTCACTGCTGCTCTGACAGTCTTGCTTGGGTCTGATCATCCCATCAGCAGGAACAAGGGTCCTTCGTGTCTCATCAGTCACATTTCTAGTGGTCTCTGGGGAGCAACCAGAGAGATGAGCCATTTTACTCTGTATTTGATTTGGGCTGGGGTAGGATCATTGCCTGTTCTTCATGTTGCCATTGAGCACACAGAGATGGTGCTTTGAATACTTGCTGCCGTTATCTGCTCAATACACTCAAACACTCAAGTGTAAATACAATAAGATATAGAAATACTCCCCAAATAAGCACTGCAGTGGATATAGATGTCTAATCTCATTATTATAGGGATTATAATAATAATAGGGACAGGCTATATGTCTTGGTTGTGCTAATGCTTCTTCTACAAACTTTAATTTGAAATGTTAGGTGACTATTAGTTGCCTTAGAAGAAAATGAGTGGAACTCTCATTCACTGAACCTCCACTTCTCTGGGAACAACTAACCAAATAATTCTTCCTTTAGAATGCACCAGCAATAATGTGATGGTGATTTTGCATATGCTATAAGCATTCTGACGCTTACGTTTACAGAGATGGTTCTTTGATAAATGTTTAAGTTATCTTTGCTGCAAAACAAACTACTCCTAACTTAGTAACATAAAACAATAGCCATTTTATTATGTTCACAGATTGTGTGGGTTAGAAACTAGGAAACGGCATAGCCAAGACAGATTTTCTCTGCCCCTCAATTTCTAGGGCCTCAACTGGAAAGGCTTGAGAGGTGGAATAGCTGGGGTTGATCTCTATGCTGAACAAAGAATCTGAGAAGCCAGAGTATATAAAGAAGAACACAGCATCAGGATTGGAGGAAGACTCATTAACAGCCTGTGATATACAGATGACACAACCTTGCTTGCTGAAAATGAAGACAACCTGAAGCACTTACTCATGAAGGTCAAAGACTACAGCCTTCAGCATGCATTTCACCTGAATGTGAGGAAAACAAAAATCCTCACAACTGGACTGATAAACAACATCATGATAAATGGAAAAAAAAAATTGAAGTTGTTAACAATTTCATTCTACTTAGATCAACAATCAATGTCCATGGAAGCAGCAATCAAGAAATCAAGCAATGTATTGCATCAGGCAAATCTGCTGCAAAAGGCTTCTTTAAAGTGTTAAAAAGCAAAGATGTCACTTTGATGACTAAGGTGCACCTAATCCAAGCTATGGTCTTTTTCATTGCCTCATGTGCATGCAAAAGCTGGACAAAGAATAAGGAAGACAGAAGAAGAATTGGTGCATTTTACTTGTGGTGCTGGTGAAGAATATTGAATATACCGTGGACTGCCAGAAAAATGAACAAATCAGTCTTAGAAGAAATACAACCAGAATGCTCTTTATAAATGAGGATGGTGAGACTTCAGCTTGCTTACTTTGGACACATCATCAGGAAAGACCAATCACTAGAAAAGGACATCATATTTGGTAAACTAAAAAAAAAAAAAATAAGAAAACCCATTGCCGTCAGGTCGATTCCAACTCAGAGGGACCCTATAGGACAGAGTAGAACTACCCTATAGGGTTTCCAAGGAATGCCTGGTGGATTCGAACTGCCAACCTTTTGATTAGTAGCCATAACTCTTAACCACTACACCACCAGGTTTTCATTTGGTAAACCAGAGGGTCATAAAAAAAAAAAAAAAAAACAAGGAAAATCCTCTGTGAGATGGATTGACACAATAGGCACAATAATGGACTCAAATATACCAATGATCATAAAGATAGCAGAGAACTGGACAATGGTTCATTGCGTTATACGTGAGATCCCCATGAGTCAGTCAACTCAAAGATAACTAGCAACAATAACAACAGGGGTTCCATTCCCAAGATGATTTCTTCATCCACATGTCTGTTACCTAGGCTAGGATGACTTGGAGGCTGATTCAAGTAGGACTGTTAAACAAAGCATTTAACAGTAGTTTTCTCCATGTGGCTTGAGCTTCTCACAGTATAGAGGCTGGGTTCAGAGTTGGAATGTCCCAGAAAAAGAGAGTTACAAGAGGGCCAGTATAGTGGGATGAATAGTGACCCTCAAAAGGATATGTCCAACTCTTAACACCTGGAACCTGTGCATGTGACCTTATTTGAATAAAGGATCTTTGCAGATATAACTAAGTTAAGGATATCAAGATGAGCTCATCCTGGATTTAGGGTGGACCGTAAATCCAATGACAAATATTTTTAAAGAAAAAGGCAGAGGGATATTTCACAGACCCAAAGGGGAGAAAGGCATGTAAAAAGGGAGACAGAAATTGGAGTCATGCAGCCCCAAGCCAAGTATTGTCTAGAGCCACCAGAAGCTGGAAAAGGCAAGGAAGGATGCTCCCTTAAAACCTTAGGAGGAAGCATGGACCTGCCTGTATTTTGATTTTGGACTTCTGGTTTCCAGAACTGTGAGAGAATAAATTTCTGTTCTTTTAAGCCACCAAGTTTGCGGTAATCAGCTCCAGCAGCCTCTAGGAAACTAAGACAACTAGGTAGAATCTGCACAGCCTTTTCCATCCTAGCCTCCAAAATCACCACTGACTATACACTATTGGCCAAAGTAGTTACAAATACAACCAGATTCACAGGAGAGAGACATAGACCTTACCTCCTAGTAGGAGGCATGTCAAAGAATTTGGGGGCCATGTTTTAAAACTGCCATGTATGGTATCAGGAAGAGTGTTCCTTTTTCCTTCATCCTCTTGATCAGAATTACATTTGGCGCCAAGCATTAAAACCACAACAGTAACAGCTAATACAGTAAGCTTTATTTTTAAAATATTAAACTAGCTAATAGACAATTTGGGTAATAAAAAAATATACATTGTTCTCAGTAGTTTTGCCATCTTGAAGGTAGTACGTGGGGCTGGGTGTACAAGGAATCAAGAAAAGCCTGAATCCAGATTACCATCTCAAGACAGAGATTAGGGCAGACCCATGCATGACTAGCCATCAGCTCCTATTTGACAGATGGTTTGCCCAGTTTCTCCTATCTACTCCTGTTAAGAGTGGTACTTCGGATCATTGCATCCCAGGCGGCTGAGATGTTGCTCCATACCAGAGCTGGGCATTGGCTCAGCTTTTTAACTAGCCCTAAACTCAGTCTTGCAGTCAGTGTCATTTGCTTCTTTTCCTATCAGACTAGTTTTTAGGTGGAAATATGTTCTATGAACGCAAATAGTTAAATGACTCCAAGAGCTTAAGACGAGGGAACTATTATCGCAGTCTTCAGTCTTGGTGTCTGGGACCCTGAAATTTGATAGTCCGTTTTGGTTAATCGTGGAACTCTGTTATTGCTGGTGGTGGTGATGATGGTATTTGACTCAGAGTTTTAATGGTGGTAGAAACGGCTCGAGTGGTCCTCTTTTTCACGCTGGTCAGAGATAAGTATTCCAGAGGATTGACAGCAACTTTCTTCCCCTTCCCCCTCTTGCTTCTCTACCCCAACCAACCAGTAAAATCCAACCCTGTTCTTCTTGGTCCCAGTACATGGGTGGATAATGGAGAAAATCACACAACTATGTGTGCTCATGATTTAAATGTTCACAATTTCTCTGAATTCCAGCTCTGCCTTTTCTACCTGTGTATTACCTTGTGTGACTGTCTCAAAAAGTTTTCCTATCTGAAAAATGGGCAGAAAATTACTATCAATTTTACATGGTGGTTGTAAAGTTAAAGTGAAATTATGTCTATAAAATGCTTAAACTCAAAAAACAAACCAGACCCCTTGCAGTTAAATCAATTCCAACTGATAGTGACCCTATAGGATAGAGTAGAACTGCCCCATAGCGTTTCCAAGGCTGATATCTTTACAGAAGCAGACTGCCACATCTTTCTCCCACAGAGCAGCTGGTGGGTTCAAACTGCTGACCTTTTGGTTAGTGGCTGAGTGCTTAACCATTATAAATATCCAGTAATGTTTGCTGTTCTGCATCCGTTGCCATCGAGTCAATTCTGACTAACAGCGACCCTACAGGACAGAGTAGAACTGCCCCATAGGGTTTCCAAGGAGTGGCTAGTGGATTCTAACTGCCGACCACTTGGTTAGCAGCTGAGCTCTTAACCACTGCACCACCACAGCTCTTAAAGGTTATGATTCCAGTCCCAATTGCAGTTGACAATTTTAACTTTTCCCTCTCCCATTTCTGCATAATCACAATTTCAAAACTTCATTTCTCTCCTAAAGCCTTACCATGTCTATGCTTACTCTCAGCTGATTGCATCTGAATTTATAGAGAAAGATCTTCCTCCTAGCAATACCAAGACAGTCCCAAAGCTCCAGAATTGCCTTAGGATCTTAGAGTCCTGGCTTGCAGGATGCCTTTGCCCAACATCTCCCTTTTTTTCTGCCCCACCCACTCCCCTACACATACATATAACAGAGAGTATGACAAACGGGAATAGAAATAGGATTGGCATTTTAAAGTCCACCTTCCTGACGGCCTTCATCGAGAACCGCCGTTTCCCCATCAAGTTTCCCCTTGAAAAGGCCTACTTATGATAGAGATGCTTTCTCAATACTTCACACCACCAGAACTCTGGGAACCATATCAGAACTTACTCTGCTGATAGAGTCTCCTATACAAACTGCAACAAGTCAGAGTCCACACTTAACCAGGGACAAGTAATAGACAAGATAATCTCACAGATCCACTCCAGCCCTAATTTCCCACCATTATAATACATTAATACATTTGAGCTATGGCCAATGGTGTTCTGGAGCCAGCTTGTACCTGCTCATAAGAACCAATTATGAACTTTTAGAAATTTTGTGAGATTGTTGTTAAATGGTTGTTGTTGCTGCTGTTAGGTGTCATCGAGTCAGTTCAGACTCTTAGTGACCCTATGTACAACAGAATAAAACACTGCCCAGTCTTGCACCATCCTCAAAATCACTGCTATGCTTGAGACCATTGTTGCAGCCACTGTGTCAATCCATCTCATTGAAGGTCTTCCTCTTTTTCATTGACCCTCTACCTTACCCAGCATGATATCCTTCTCCAGGGACTGGTCCCTCTTGATAACATGCCCAAAGTACATGAGATGAAGTCTCACCATGCTTGCTTCTAAGGAGCATTCTGGTTGTACTTCTTCCAAGACAGATTTGTTCATTATTTTGGCAGTCCTTGGTATATTCAATATTCTTTGCCAACACCATAATTCAAAGGCATCAATTCTTCTTCTTAAATAGTCATTATTAAAAATTAAATTATGTCATTATAAATAAATAAATTACGTTAAAAGAGAAGATAAAACTATCTAAAACTTACCACATCCTAATTGTTTGTTACATTTTACTATTGTGTATGTCCTTGAGGTTATTTACATCGACAGTGTCTGTATGGTAGAAATAATATGGAATGATGAGCTACTGTGCGTCTCTTCCCAACGCTGCCATCAGTGATGTTATGTTAATAGCTTAAATTGGCCATGGTGGCTACAAATCAGAGCTTGACTTATTCTTTTATTAATTGGGTATATCTGAGAAAGTGATGGAGAAAATGTTAGTAACGCATATTAAACTTGTAAGTGTGTAGTGTTTGGAGCATTACATTGTGAATAGCACAAAAATTAAGGAACCATGATCCCAGTATTTGAAAATTATTATCTATTTAAGCAAAGAAGTCACTTATGTCATTGACAAGCTAATAAAGTTCTGACATATACCTTTATTGTTTCCCTTTAATTTTGGTCTTCCTCATTAATGTAAATTAAAATATCAACAAACATTCATGTCAAAACTATACTTGTTTGTCAGTTGCAACAATGGCTTGGCTACGGATACAAGAGTTCTGCAAACATCAACTAAAACATTGTGTGAGAACCAATTGGATGAACAGAATTTACACCAAAGAATATTATATATATTAATATTATTTATAAATTGTGTGCTACAGACTCTTTACATCAGTGAAATTTATAATAAACTTTAATATATGTGCGTGCATTTTTTTTAGAGAGCCAGTTGTTAAACATTTACCAGCACACCACTGACTGTGACTGCTTCTATCATGTCCTCAGAGAAGAATCAGAAAAACATAAGGAATCGGAACCTATTTTCAAATACCATGTGTACGCATGTGGAGGAGGGAGGGTTCAGAATTCCCATAGTATTCATCTGTACTTCTTCAATAACTTGTGATGGCACCTTTGCCTTACCAGCAGCATTATTATCATGTAATGAGGCTGACTTAATAACAAACAGGTGACAATCGTTGAGCAACCTAAGGAAGAAACCCTGGGTTTAGGACATAAAGAAAGCCCCAGACCACAACCTATCTATCAGTTTGTCATACTGTGGTAACTTGCAGGTTGCTATGGTGCTGGAAAGTATGTCACCAGTATTTCAAAAATCAGCAGGGTCACTCATAGGGGACAGGTTGCAGTGGAGCTTCCAGACTAAGACTAACTAGGAAAAAGGGCCTGGCAATCTACTTTTGGAAAAGCCAATGAAAATCTTATGGATTACAATGAATATTGTCCAATATAGGTGCTGAAAGATGAGCCCTCTAGATTGGAAGGCACTCAAAATACACAGTGGCTGCCTGCAACAATGGACTTGGGCATGCCAATGATTGTGAAGATGGCACAGGACCGGGCAACATTTCATTGTTATACATAAGGGCACCATGAGTCGGAGCCAACTTGTCAACAGCAACTAACAACAAATCCCCAGGAAGCACCAGCTCCTTAGCATCTATTCTTGATTGTTGGTGAAGCATTAGGAGAAGGCAGCAAATGTTCCTTGCAATGTCTTCTGCTCCTTCTTTGGTTTGTTCTCCCATGGCCTCCTTAGGCCAGACCCAGAGATACAAGCGGCTCTACCTGCCACCACTATGAAGAGGTATAGAACTTTGCAGATTTAATGTAGCCTGAGATGTGTATGATTTAAATCCTAGATGTAAGGGGAGATATAGGCCATGAGTGATTGCACAAAGGACATCATGTACACCTCAGCTCCCTACCTCCTTGGCCAAAGTGCATAATAACAGCCCCCTGGAGATGCAAGGGAGGAGGACAGCCCAGATGATTCAGCAGTCAGATCTGATGACATATGAAGGGCCTGGGAAAGCTAAATTTATAGAGTAGCAATGAGAAGACTCAGAGTCACAAGGTTATAGCCTATAAATTCTTTCAAGATAACAATATAAATACAGGAAGAGAATTATTGGTAGCATGAGTTAGTGGGAGGAAATGGAGGTAGTATTTGATGCAAAGGAAGTAAGGAGTATCTGATGCAAAAGAAGTAAGGCTTTACTTTTGAAAATAGAATATATTTTTGGAAAAAAGAAAGTAATTCTATAATTTGTCTTCTAAGGTTTAAATTATTTAATCTAAAGTTTTCTTTTTAATAGGTATTAAATAATGGATTAAATGATGAGCTAACACTGGGAAAAACATAATGAAGAATTTTCAACATAAATGATGCTTTAACATGAGACTGTCTATTATGATTCTATGCTAGTAGACTATATACATATGTAGGCTAAGCTTAAAACAATAACTTTACTTCACAGATTCACTGGATCTGTGATTATATTTTTTAAAGACATTGCTTGCGTAACAATAACAGAAACTTGCGTTTTTCTGCTTTGTGTTTTTCATAATGACAAGCTCATCATGTATGGTTTAATCGAGTCACCTGACTAGGGGTAGAGATTAGATTTCACTGTGATTGTTTCAGTTGTAGGGTATTTTCGCTACTAACTGCACACCTTGATAGGAACACCTTAAGGATGTGTGCATTTGCAATTTCTAAAAGGGTGAGCTCCATGAGAATCTCTGAAAGGGTATGCCTATTTGCAAGCCTTTTGGAAATAAGCCCCTTATTCACAAATGGAAATGAATAAAATGATGATTTTTTACATTGTTTTTTATAAATAAATCTCTTAATTTTAATTTTGAATGTCAACGTTATCATGAAATTCTTAAGGAAAACCAGTTCAGCTTGATTTAAACCCAGGTTCTAGATTTCATGAAAGTGAAAGATTTACTTGATGCTCTAGAAATACACAAGTGGAAGGCCATCTAAGAGGAGGCCAGCACTTTACAGCCTTCTCTATACCCTAAACTGAAATCTTTGGTGAAAATGGGAGAATGCAGTTAAGATGTCAAATGGACATCTGGAGCCTTGTCATTTGCCCTCAGCTACATCAAAACCAGGCAGCTCTCTCTGCTATGTAACCAGAGAATCTACACTCTTCTTTAGCAATACTTACTTAAAATTTTTCTTATTTTGTCTAATCTAAATCTGAGATGCTACATTTTATAATTAATCCTTTGACTTTATCGATGTAGGATATGAAAAGAAAAAGGAAACTATTAATGATCTATTTCTGTATCCCTTCCTGTATTTGGAGATTACCAATCCATCTCTTCTGGAGATGGAAAGCATCTAATTCTTGGCAGTTACTTATGTTAGGACTAATGTTCTCAGCGTGTCCACTGAGAACCATTTATGAAGCCTTCATTTCACCACATTTCCATAGGTTTCACAATGCCCTAAGGTTTAGTTGTGCGGGAGCTTAATTTAGTGCATGTGAGCCTGGTCTAAATTATGCCCCTAAAGGCTAGAGATTTAGATCACCTCAGAACCAGTCCTCAAACAGTGAATTAAGAAAATTATTTTATTATTGTAAGAAATGGAATATATCACCCCAAGAAATTATGCAACTCGCACCAGTAAAAGTTTTCTCTAAGTCTGTGGGTGTTATCTACGTTCGGGCACATGACCAGGCCAAAGTTTAGCTTAAGTAAGAGATAACTGCACATGATGTAAGGTAACCCTTGAAAGAAATAGATCCCTGTTTTCCCATTCAAAGGAAGATAGTGAAATTCATAATTTCCAATAATGCACAGTGTTGTATAAAGAAAGATACTAGCAAGGACCAAGGCTCCAGCCACAATCTGAATTGCTCCAAGTTATATTTCCAGTCTCAGAGAATATTTTTATTTGAAATGTTACCTAACCAAAAGGAGCTCATGAGCATTTTGTGCAAATGCTAGAAAAGCTCACACTGGCTATGCAAACCTTCATTAGTTAAATCAGCAATATTCCCTTCTCATCCACATGATCCAGAGTTCCTTTTGTTAATTTAAGGTGCAACATGCTGAAAGGAACATGGCCACATGGGCCTTGCAACAGAAGAAAAATAAATTGATGTAAAGGTTTTGCCAAACATTTACTAATGGAACATGGAACTGATTTATTGAATAAGTTGGATACAGTGGAATATGAAGAGAAAAAGAAGAAACCTTTACTCTTTTTCATGTTTGTCTTCCCTTATCTACCTCTGGTCAATTTCTTGGGCAGATCCTACAGCTTCTCTGGTGCCTTTCAAGTATTAATAAATGGTGTCATCTTTAGATATAAAAAGTCTGTTAGTTGCCATGAAGTTGGTTCCTACTCATGATGACCCTATGTACTACATAATGAAATTTTGTTTGATAATGTGCCCTCTTCGTGATTATTGGTATGTATAAGTCTATTGTTGCAGCCACTGTGCATTTTGAATGCTTTCCAACCTAAGGATCTTATCTTCCAGCCCTATATCAGATGATATTCTGTTGTGATCCATAGGATTTTCACTGGTTAATTTTTGGAAGTAGATCTCTGAACCTTTCTTCCTGGTCTCTCTTAGTCTGGAAGCTTCCCTGAACCTGTCCACCATGAGTGATCCTGCTGGTAACTGAAATATGGAGCCAAGGTGGAAGAATAGTCAGATACTTCCTGTCATCCCTCTTACAACAAAGACCCAAAAAAGCAGGTGAATCGAATACATATGACAATCTAGGAACCCTAATCATCAAAGACAAAGTTGAAGAATCAGACTGAGCGGCAGGTGAAAGAAGAGACAATTCAAAAGCAGCAGAAACAGGGAACTACAGATCACGGATTTGCTGGCGCCCTGCTAGCTGAGTCTGCACAGTGCACACAGGCTGAGGCAAGCAGCAATACCCCAAGCTGAGGCCCACCATATCTGGTGCAGCAAGCAGCAGTGAATCTGCACACAACAAAATTTCAAGGTAATCACAAAGAAAGCTAATGAACCTACCCCTCAAAACAACAAAGAAGAAAAACATAAAGACTCAGCAAACACAATATCAACAATAATGAAAGATATGAAAAGAAAATACATAAAGAAAAAGAACTCAGCACAGAAAATTAAGTGGAACAAAGAAACTGTCAACACCACAAAAAAATAAATACATCAAAATGGCAGCAGTAAACTCATATCTATCAATAATTACACTGAATGTAAAAAGCCTAAATGCACAAGTAAAGATACAGAAAGTGGCAGAATGGATTAAAAACACAGTCCATCTATATGCTGCTACAAGAGACATATCTTAGACACAAAGACATAAACAAACTAAAACCCAATGGATGGAGAAAAAAAAATACATCAAGCAAGCAACAACCAAAGAAGAGCATGAGTGGCAATATTAATCTCTGATAAAATAGACTTTAAAGTAGAGCCCACCATAAAGGATAAAGAAGGGTACTATATAAGGATTAAAGGGTCAATACACCAGGAGGACATAACCATAATAAATATACATGTATCCAATGACAGGGCTCCAAAATAAATAAAACAAACTCTAACAGTATTGAAAAGAAAAATAGACAGCTCCACAATAATAGTATGAGACTTCAACACACCGTTTTCAGTGAAGGACAGAACATCTAGAAAGAAACTCAGTAAAGATACAGAAGATCTAAATGCCACAATCAACCAACTTGACCTCATAGACATATACAGATCACTCCACCCAATAGCAGCTAAGTATACTTTCTTTTCCAATGCACGTGGAACATTCTCCAGAATAGATCACAATTTTAGGCCACAAACCAAGCCTTAATAGAATCCAAAACACTGAAATAATACGAAGTATCTTCTCTGATCATAATGTCATAAAAGTAGAAATCAATAACAGAAACAACAAGGAAAAAAATATCAAATACATGGAAACTGAACAACACCTTGCTTAAAAATGGCTGGGTTATAGAAGAAATCAAGGACGGAATAAAGAAATGTATAGACTCAATTGAGAATGAAAACACATCTTACCAAAACCTTTAGGATATAGCAAAAGCAGTCCTTAGACGTCAATTTATAGCAATAAACACACATATCAAAAAAGAAGGAAGGCCAAAATCAAAACACTAACCCTGAAATTTGAACAAATAGAAAGAGAGCAACAAAAGAAGACCTCAGGCATCAGAAGTAAGTAAATAGTAAAGATCAGATCAGAAATAAGTGAAATAGATAATACAAAAACAATTGAAAGAATCAACAAGACCAAAAGTTGGCTCTTGGAAATCATCAACAAAATTGACAAATCACTGGCCAAAAGATAAAAAGGAGAGGAAGCAAATAAACCAAATAAGAAATGAGATGGGTTCTGCCTGGCACTCCTGGACCCTTACCCTGAGCTGCTGCCCGAGCTCGGCTCCCTGACCCCTGCCAGCTCCTGAGAATGGACCACACTCTCTCTCCCTTCCCACCCCTGATGGCCACCTGCTTCAGCAGCCTCTGGCACCTGCTGCTCACGGCCAGCCCCAGGGGTGCTTCTGTCTTCTTCCCACCATAGGCCATGACACATTCCTCTGCCAGAGACCCCAGCCAAGCCCTGGAGGTTGTGACTTCAGGGCTGGCCACCCCTCTGTACCCGATCCTCAGCTGAAATTGGATTAATTGAAATTGGGACTTTTTGTCAACTGGTTCCTTTTGTTCTCAATAAACGTTAGGTTTGGTTAAAAAAAAAAAGACCCAACTAAATAAATGACTAAAATAAAAAGGATCATAACAGAATACTATGAAAAATTGTACTCCAACAAATTTGAAAAACTAGAGGAAATGGACAAATCTCTAGAAACACACTACATACCTAAACTAACACAAACCAAGTTAGAAAAACTAAACAAACCTATAACAAAAGAAGAAATTGAAAAGGTAATTTTAAAAAAAAGGAAGAAAAAAAAAAAAAAAAACCTCGCAACAACAAAAAAAAGCCTGGCCTGGGTGGTTTCACTGAAGAATTCTACCAAACATTCAGAGAAGAGCTAACAGAAATACTACCAAAGCTATTTCAGAGCACAGAAAAGGAAGAAACACTCCCAAACTCATTCCATGAAGCCAGCATAACACTTATACCAAGGCCAAGCGAGGACACCACAAAAAAAGAAAAGTACAGACAAATATTCCTCATAAACATAGATGCAAAAATCCTCGACAAAATTCTAGCCAATAGAATTCACCAGCATATCAAAAAAACAATGCACTATGACCAGGTGGGATTCATACCAGGTATGCAGAGATGGTTCAACATTAGAAAATCAATCAACATATCCACCACATAAATAAAACAAAAGAACCACATGATCTTATCAATCGATACAGAAAAGCCATTTGACAAAGTCCAATACCCACTCCTGATAAAAACCCTCACAAAATAGGAATAGAAGGGAAATTTCTCGACTGACATAATAAAGGGCATTTATACAAAGCCAACAGTCAACATCATTCTAAATGGCTAGAGTCCCAATACATGGCATAAATAGTATACAAACCATAACTAAAAATGTTCAAACACCAGAAAACAAGATAACTGGGAGCTACTAAAAATCAAACACTTACGTTCATCAAAAAACTTCATGAAAATAGTAAAAAGAGAACCTACAGACTTGGAAAAAAATTTGGCTATGTCAAATCCCACAAAGTTCTAATCTCTAAAATCTACAGAAATATCCAACACCTCTACAACAAAAAGACAAATATCCAATTAAAATATACATAAAGAATATGAACAGATACTTCACCAAAGTAGACATTCAGGCAGCTAACAGACACATGAGAAAATGCTCATGATCATTAGCCATTAGAGAAATGCAAATCAAAACTACATTGAGATACCATCTCACCCCAACAAGACTGTCACTAATGCAAAAAACACAAAATAACATATGTTGGCTAGATTGTGGGGAGATTGGAACTCTTATGCACTGCTGGTGAGAATGTAAAATGGTGCTACCACTTTGGAAAACAATATGGTGCTTCCTTAAAAAGCTAGAAATAGAAATACCATAAGATCCAGCAATCCTACTGCTAGGAATATACCCTAGAGAAACAAGAGCCATCACACAAATAGACATATGCACACTCATGTTCATTGCAGCACTATTCACAATAGCAAAAGGATGGAAACAACCTAAATGCCCATCAACAGACGAACGGATAAACAAGTTATGGTACATACACTCGACAGAATACTATGTAACAATAAAGAACAAATGATGAATCTGTGAAACATCTCACAACATGCATGACTCTGGAGGGCATTATGCTGAGTGAAATAAGTCAGTCACAAAAGGACGAATATTGTATGAGACCACTATTATAAGAACACAAGAAAAGGTTTACATACAGAAAAAAGCATTTGTTGATGGTTATGGTGGAGGGGAGGGGAAATCACTAACTAGATAGTAGACAAGGGTCAACTTCTGTGAAGGGAAGGACAACAATACAGGGGAAGTCCACACAACTGGACCAAAGCAAAAGCATAGAAGTTTCCTAGACACAACCAAATACTTTAAGGGACCAAGAAGCTGGGGCTGGGGTCTGGGGACCATAGTCTCAGGAGATATCTATATCAATTGGCATAACAAAGTTTATAGAGAAAATGGTCTACATCCCACTTTGGTGAGTGGCATCTGGGGTCTTAAAAGCCTGCAAGCGACCATCTAAGGCACATCTATTGGTCCCATATCACCTGGAGCAAAGGGGAATGAAGAAAACAAGAGACACGAGGAAAACATTATCCCAAAGGACTAAAGGACCACATGAACCAGAGACTCCACCAGCCTGAGACCAGAAGAACTAGATGGTGCCTGGCTACCACCAACTACTTCCCTGCCAGGAATCATGACAGAGGTCATGGACAGAGCAAGAGAAAAATGTAGAACAGAATTCAAATTCACATAAAAAGACCAGACTTGGTGGTCTGACAGAGATTGGAGGAACCCCTGAAATTATGACCGCTGGACACTCTGCTACACCAGAACTGAAACCATTCCCGAAGCCCACTCTTCAGACAAAGGTTAGACAGGCCTATAAAACAAAACATAACACACAAGAGGAAAAAGTGCTCGGTAGTTCAATAAAGTATACTCGACCAAATGAGCAACTTCAGTCCAAAAGCAGGACAAGAATGCCGGAAGGGATAGGAACTGGACAAATGGACAGAGGGAACCCAGAGTGGAAAGGGTAAGTCACATTGTGGGGATTGCAACCAATGTCACAAAACAATGTGTGATAAATTTTTGAATGAGAAATTTACTTGAGCTGTAAACTTTCACCTAAAGCACAACAAAAAGGAAAAATAATGTTTTTCAGATCCTACAGTTTTCTCACAACTGGACAAAGAAGCAATATCAGGATAAACACAGAAAAGATTGAAGCTGTCAAGGATTTCATTTTACTTGAATCCACAATCAATGCCCATGGAAGCAGCAGTCAATAAATCAAACGACGCATTGCATTGGGCAAATCTGCTGCAAAAGACCTCTTTCAAGTGTTAAAAAGCAAAGATGTCACCTTGAAGACTAAGGTGCACCTGACCCAAGCCATGATATTTTCAATCGCACCATATGCACGCGGAAGCTGGACAATGAATAAAGAAGACCAAAGAAGAATTGATGTCCTTGAATTATGGTGTTGGCGAACAATATTGAATATACCATGGGCTGCCAGAAGAACAAATAAATCTATCATGGAAGAAGTACAGTCAGAATGTTGCTTAGAAGCAAGGATGACAAGACTTAGTCTCACATACTTTGGACATGTTTTCAGGAGGAATCAGTCCCTGGAGAAGGACATCATGCTTCATAAAGTAGAGCGTCAGCGAAAAAGAGGAAGACCCTCAACAAGATGGAGTGACACAGCGGCTGCAACAATGGGCTCAAGCATAACAATGATTTTGAGGATTGCACAGGACCGGGCAATGTTTCATTCTGTTGTACATAGGGGCGGTATGAGTCGGAACAAACTTGATGGCACATAACAACAACAACAATTTCGTTAAACATGGTAACTTTCACATAACTTGATTGTTCTTAGTATTCTCAAAAGCAGAACGGAATTGACTGACAGGACATTGACCTGGTCTGAATGTTATTGACAAGGATTCAACTTCTAGAATATTTTTTACTCAAACATTCTCAATAAAATCACATAGAATTTTAATGAAGAGTCTGTTGAGTTCCTACTATGTGTAAGGCACAATATTGGTAGAGGAAAAATTAAGTAGACTATAAATGCTAGGAATCCCTGGGTGGCACAACCAGTTAAGCATACGACTACTAATCAAAAGGTTGGCTGTTTGAACCCACCCAGAGATATCTCAGAAGATAGGCCTGATGATCTGCTTCTGAAAGATCACAGCCTTGAAAACCCCATGGAGCAGTTCCACTCTGCACCCATGGGGTCACCGTGAGTCGAAACCAACTCAATGTCAACTGTTTTGTTTTGTTTTTTATCAATGCTGTCAACATCAGCTCTAAGGAATCTGTAAAGTGTAAAATAGTCATTACATGAAGAGTGTTCGTCCTTTGTCTCATTTTCTTCAGAAATTTCCACTTTGCCAATTTAAGAAAGGAAGCTTACCTCCTGATCATTCTATATTAACAGCTTTTGGATATATTTAACATTGTTAAAAAGAGAGAGAGAGAGAGAACTGGAAAGGAAATGAGGGAAATGTAGAAAATGAGATCAACAAATAGATTCAATAATTTACCCTCAGAAGTTTCCTCAGAGCTGCCAGTAAAACCCTTGCAAAGTACAGAATTAATATTTATGAGTGAGACATATAGGTCCCATCTGCCAGTGCCTGCTCATTCACTTAATTTCTCTCAGGTTCTGTTTTCTCAGTGGTGTGGTAGAATGAATTGACCCCACTCCCCTGGGTGAGGCGGATGGGTTTGGTGTGGAAGGAGTCAGGATTTAACATTTAAAAGTATTAGGCAGAGGTCCATCATTCATCCTGGATGACAGAAAGAAACCTGTTTGCACCTAGCAGAGTTCCTCATAACTTGATCCAAGCCCAGGAAAGAGTCCAAAGCCCCTTACCATAATGCCAGAGTTTATTGTTCTCAACGGTCAGGTCGACTGTTCTTTCTTTGCATGAAACATGACTGTACTATCACAAAGAAAGAAACTTTAGCTGTGACAATGTGTACTGGCATCTCAGGTAAACTTGTGAGGAAATTTATTTCACCTCTCTCTGGTGGGGAGACTAAAATAGATTTGAAGTTCCTATATCTGTGCATAGTCTCCTCTCAGAATAAATAAAGGAGCCTTGGTGGTGCAACAATTAAGCACTCAGCTGCGAACCTAAAAGCTGGTGATCTGAATCCACCCAGTGGCTCTGCAGGAGAAAGAACTAAAGATCTGCTCCCATAAGGATTACTGCCCAGAAAACCTTAGGGGGCAGTTCTACTCTGTCACATCAGTTACTATGGATTGAAATCAACCTGATGGCACCCAACAACAACATGCCCATCATCACTTGCAGGACAATGGCCCATAGTCTTCCCTCAGAATAATTAATGACTGAGCAGAGAAGAGCCTTCTGAGTTAATAATGAGGTAAGATTTAGGAAGGTATAAAGTGTGGGGGAAGGATCCCCATGTGGAGAGTAACAGAGATTCTCAAGAAAAGATGTGAAGTACTGAGGTACCGAAGAAAGGGTATGGAGGGGAGAAGCAGCATGAAAAAGAGAGGGGACTTAGAGCAAAAAGATCAGGAGACTAAAAGTTTCACAAGGTTCACCTTCCTCTTGAGGGTCAAGTCCTTAGAAAAAGATACATTCTCTTCTGAAATCTGAGCCTTTAGCAAAATTATTATTTTTTAATTGTGGTAAATATCTATGCAGCAAAACATTTGCCATTTTAACATTATTCCTAGGTACAATTCAGGGACATTAACCATGTTTATCACCTTGTTCAACCATCATCATTATATATTTCCAAAATTTTCCATCATGCTTAGCTTATCCCTGGTGGCGTAGTGATTAAGAGCTAATGGCTGCTAACCAAAAGGTTGGCAGTTCAAATCCACCAGCCACTCCTTGGAAACCCTGTAGGGCAGTTCTATTCCATCCTATAGGCTTGCTATGAGTCAGAACTGACTGAACAGCAACGGGTTTGGAATTTTTTGGCTGAGCTTCTGTTAAAAAACAAAAACCTGTTGACGACGAGTTGATTCCGACTCATAGCGACCCTATAGGACAGAGTAGAACTGCCCCACGGGGTTTCCATGGAGCAGCTGGTGGATTTGAACTGTTGACCTTTTGGTAGCGGCCAAATGCTTAACTACTATGTCACCAGGGCGCCAACAGAAGCTCAGTGTCCCCTAAACAATTAGTCCCCACTTTTTCTCTCCCTCCTGCCCACTCCTGATAGCCACTAATAAACTTTGATCTCTATATATTTAGCAAAATTCTTTTCAAACCTCCATCATAGTTGGGTATGTGATAGGCTAGAAAAGACAGGCAAGGTGGAGACCAGAAGGAGGGCAGCACTCAGGGATGATAACCCATCCCTCTCATTTGCTGAAGTTTGATCACAGTGGGATGGAGGGCATCCCCACCCCAACCCCTACACCCACCTCACCTCAATCCTGGGGATTTCTAGGAAGAACCACCAAGTATCCACGGAGTGGAGAGAGACACAGGAACAGCAACAGCAGAGAAGACCCCATTAACCACCTGGTTGCCCACCATAGGTTAGCAAGGAGCACTCTTCAAGATCATAGAGAGGAGCTCTTTCACAACTGAGTGACGTCTATTGAATGGGAATAATAAATCTTCAAAGGGCCATTGTGAGTATCAAATGGGACAATTTAAATGAAAATGCTTTTTAATCCATAAAGTGCTATACAAATAAAGGTATTTTAATTATGCGCTATTCCCTCAACTACATACTTCTTGACCCAACGTCATTGGTCTGCCCTTCTGCCTTTAATACAAAAGTAATTTTTGAAATGCCTAAATATTACCATTCTGTGTTGAAAGCCACCTTGGATTAGGTATAAATTCTTGATTGACCAGTTGGCATGTCCCCAAGGTAGGCTAGGACAGACTATGAATAGATATTGTAGCCCAGAGCATAAGTAAGAAGGTACTGAATTCATTCACTGAACTGTTTTGGAGCATCTGCTTTGTCCCAGGCAGTATGTGAGGTACAAGAGACAACAAATAAAAGAGCAATTTGTTTTCTCAGGAGATATCAGTCTAGGGGAGGAGACAGATGACAATTTGCTTGAGGTTAGGACAGGACTTGTTAGGATAGAAGCCTCACCCTTCTTAGGACAGGTCAAAGGAAAACAGTATATTCCAAGGAATTGGCCTGCTATGTAACAGCAGGGCCAGAATTACACCTCTGATACTATGTCTGCAGAAAGGGAGTTAAAATTGATTGTCCAGTAATTAGACTGGCAGATCTCTTTTTGCTGAGAATTAGATTAGCTTGACACTCTCGGATGCAAGGAACATAAGCTTATTCCAGAATATGGTGTGTGGGGAGTGGGCAGTAGTATAATAATAAACATGGAAATACAGAAAACACATCTCAACCATGTGGAGGTGGTATCGTCTGGTGGATTAGAGTTTAGGCTCTAAATCACATCGTCTACATTTGAATTCCAATTTTTTACTGTGTGATCTCAGGCAAATTATGTAACCTTCCTAGCCTTGGTTTTCTTATTTATAAAATGGCATTAATGAGAGTATCTACCACATAGACTTGTTCAGGGGATTAAAGACACAGTCCAAGAAAAACTCTTAAAGAGTATTGGCAAAGAGTGGGGGCTCAGTAAACATTATCCATTACCAGTGTTATATTTCTGTTGTTGTTGTTAGTTGCCATCCTGTCATTGTCAGCTGATGGTGACCCCGTGTGCTCAGAGTAGAATTGTGCCCTATAGAGTTTTCAAGGCTGTGATCTTTCAGAAGCAGATCACCAGGCCTGTCTTCTGAGGTACCTCTGGGTAGGTTTGAACTGACAACCTTTTGGCTAGTAGTTGAGCCCTTAACCATTTGCCCTACCCAGAGACCCTATTCTATTTTTAGGCTCCAGGAAGAGCTAAATGACATGAATTCTTGGGAATGAAAAGGAATTCCAGTACAGGCAGGCCTCAGGGAGTTTGGAATGCTATGAACTGAGATAGCATTGAGAACCCCAGTAGGGCTAATGGCCAAGTTATTTTGTCTCTACCCCCAACCCCTCAGCAGCTACAGATCCATTTGTTTTCACCTAGCCTCTGCCAGTAACCTGACTCAGCCTCCCTCCCAGATTCTATATCTACGGCTCCTTTCCTTGATTGCGTTCCTTTTGCTTTTCTACTTTTGCTTACTCATGATGGATGTCTCCATGCTGCTTTCCTTCTGTAACGCTTAACTTCTGCCTCCGATACCTACCTCCAGTTGTCTCTGTATTTTACATTTAAATTCCCTAATAGAAATTCTAATTAGTTACTAATACCCCTGTCAGGCAAAACAATCCTATCAGCCACTTAATAGGTATTAAGGTATTAAGCCACTTAATAGGTAATAAATGGGCTCCCTTGAGTTGGGCATCTGTTCCTAGTCCAATCTGTGGTGGCCAGGATGATGGTATTAGGTGGAACAGATGGTACTGGGTGGTCACCTAGGTATAAGGTTTGTTTCCCATTAAAGGGCTTAGACTAGAAACTCTTAAAACCTAGCAGTAGCTACCTGAAAAGTGTTAGGCTTGAACTCTGGTTCACCAACACACTTCCAACCATCACATATCAGGAAACGTTAACCATATACTTTTTTAAGTACATAAAACATACAATAAATTTCAGTACCTTCTGCTAAATATCAAACACAGTAATTAACATGGTTGAAGCCGTTCTTAACCATCCAATCTCCTTTATTAACAACACCTTGTATCCTCTTCTATCAAAGCGTCTATAAAGCTGTAAGTTTCTGCCAACTCCTAAAAGATCTACTTGGACTACATTGATCTTGAAGATTCCCAGCTCTGACATTCTGTAACCTATGACTCTTTGTAAAATGTCATAGGCCAGAGTAAGTGTACAAACGGAGGCCTGCCTAACATAACACATAATAGCATAGAGATTATATAAACCAAGCAAACAAACTGCTAAATTAAACATGTTTGATTCCTCCACCCTGATAATATACCTTTAAAAGACCTGGGAAGCTAGATTTGAATTTAGAATTATTGGAGTTCCAAAACTTGGAGGCACTGTGAGAGCCACCTCTTCCTGCTCTGTCCCCTAGCTTACAGACTATTTCCCCTTCTCTTTGCATCCTTGGCTCTGTCCTACACGATGAGGGGTCTTGTGCACACGTGTGGACACCCTAGTCCACACGTCCAGCTGTATTCACACATCCTCACTTCCCATCCCTCCCCCCTGCCCCCACCCCCACTCCTGAAGTGCACGAGGAACCTATGGGTATGCACACTGTCAGTGATTTACCAGGGAAGAGAAACTGAGAGGTAGGCTGGAGGCCATTGGGCAGGGAATGTTGGGGTCCCAGGCACTTGGTGAGAAAGGAGGGCAGGTTCTCTAGGTAGACACATCCTGTTGGTTCCCCAGACTCCTCATTTTGTGGGAAGGGGCTCAGCCATTGGAGGACTAAAACAACACCTACTAAATCCCAGCTCCCAGAGCAAGGGCCCCATTGCCTGGGTGTACGAGTGGTACCGCACTGCCCAGCACATCCTCACCCACAACTATCAAATCAGGCAATTAAGTTACCAAATAACTGGTTTGTCCCTAATTCATTTTCTTGGTCTAGAAACTCTGAGTACCTAAGCTAATAAAGGAACTAATGGAAATATCTTAGGGGACAATAGGTTTATCTGGTAATCTTTTGTTTGCATACTACTGCCTTCAAAGCTTCCAGACAGAAACTTCCCTTGTCTTTCCGGGATTCTTCAGGTTCCCATTTCAATTGCTCTGAAACCTGACCTTCTGGATCTCATGAGGAAGGGGGACAAAAGGAACCTGAGATTCAGTAAGATTTGACTTTTACTTACATAGGCCCTTTATAGGTAAGTATACTTTCTAAAATTGTGGATTATTTATTTGCTACTCTATTTAAAAAAAAAATCTTTCTGCCAATGTAAAAAATCAGAGAAACACAGAGGAAACAGACACAAAAGCCAAGCTATGAGATAATGATATTAGCTAATGGTAGTAAACGTGTATCATACTTTTACTATGTGTCAAGCATTAGTCTAACCATTTTCTGTGCATTGTCTCATCTACCTTAGAAGAATCAGATGAGGTCATTTTTATCTCATTTTACAGAGTTTTGAATTATGGATTTCAGAAATAAAGAAAACCGAGTCATAAAGAGGTGAATGGTTTGGCCACAGTGGCCTGCAGGTGGTTGCATGAGGTTCAGACCAGCTCTGAGCAACTCCCAAGTCAAAGTCCACAACTGTTCTCAATTCCCATGAGGATGAGATATGTTCCTAACACACCTGGCTATATTTCCCCTTAATGGCAAAAGTCATGTCATCTGAAAATATTTCCATTTGCTTATTTGTCTAAAGTCACATGTCTTATGCACTATTAAATTCCTGTGTCACACATGACTGCAGAATAAAAGAAAGTGTATCTTTAAATTCAAATCAATGGAGACTGCCCCGGACACCAAATCTATTTATTATGGAGTGAAATGTAAATTAAGGAAGCCGGAAAGTCAAATAAAGCCTGCTTGTTTCCCATTAAATTTACCCTCAGTACACTCTTAAAATGTAACCAAGCCCAACTATACACACACACATACACACACACACACACACGCACACAGGCACACAAACAGGCAGCATGCTCTTCCCCCACACAATGTATGCTAGTATTGAATTTCTATCTTCTAAACTAAATAACCTCCATGTGTCTATCAGTTTGTTGTATGTGGGGTCTCGCGTGTTGCTGTGATGCTGGAAGCTATGCCACTGGTATGAAGATACCAGCAGGGTCACCCATGGCAGAGAGGTTTCAGCTGAGCTTCGAGACTAAGGCAGACCAGGAAGAAAGACCAGCAACTTCTAAATTGCAAATACGTTTTCTCACCAACGTAAACAGCAACTATACACATGGACCTCACCAGATGGAATACACAGGAATCAAATCAACTACATCTGTGGAAAGAGACATTGGAAAAGCACAATATCATCAGTCAGAACAAGACCAGGGGCCGACTGTGAAACAGACCATCAATTGCTCATATGCAAGTTCAAGTTGAAACTGAAGAAAATTAGAACAAGTCCATGAGAGCCAAAGTACGACCTTGAGTATATACTACCTGAATTTAGAGACCATCGCAAGAACAGATTTGACACACTGAACACTAATGACTGAAGATCAGACGAGTTGTGGAATGATATCAAGGACATCATACATGAAGAAAGCAAGAGGCCTTTAAAAAGACGGGAAAGAAAGAAAGGACCAAAATGGATTTCAGAAGAAACTCTGAAATTTGCTCTTGAACGTCGAGTTACTTAAAGCAAAAGGAAGAAATAATGAATTAAAAGAACTGAACAGAAGATTTCAAAGGGCAGCTCCAGATGACAAAATAAAGTATTATAATGACACGTGCAAACAGCTGGAGATAGAAAACCAAAAGGGAAGAACACCCTCAGCATTTCTCAAGCTGAAAGAACTGAAGAAAAAATTCAAGCCTCAAGATGCAACAGTGAAGGATTCTATGGGGAAAATATTAAATGATGCAGGAAGCATCAAAAGAAGATGGAAGGAATACACAGAGTCATTATACTAAAAAGACTTGGTTGACGTTCAACCATTTCAAGAGGTAGCATATGATCAGGAACCGATAGTACTGAAGGAAGAGGTCCAAGCTGCACTGCAGGCATTGGCAAAAAACAAGCCTCCAGGAATTGACGAAATATCAACTGAGATGTTCCAACAAACGGATGCAGCCCTGGAAGTGCTCACTCGTCTATGCCAAGAAATTTGGAAGACAGCTACCCGGTGAACCTACTGGAAGAGGTCCATATTTATGCCTATTCCCAAGAAAGGTGATCCAACTGATTGTGGAAATTATCGAACAATATCATTAATACCACATGAAAGTAAAATTTTCTGAAGATCATTCAAAAGCAGATGCAGCAGTATATAGATAGGGAACTGCCAGAAATTCAGGCAGGATTCAGAAGAGGACGTGGAACCAAGGATATCATTGCTGATGTCGGATGGATCCTAGCTGAAAGTAGAGAATACCAGAAAGATGTTTAGCTGTGTTTTATTGGCCATGCAAAGGCATTCGACTGTGTAGCTCATAACAAATTATTGATAACATTGTGATGAATGGGAATTCCACAATACTTAATTGTGTTCATGAGTAACCTGTACATAGATGAAGAGGCAGTTATTTGGACAGAACAGTGGAATACTGTGAAGTTTAAAGTCAGGAAATGTGTGCTTCAGGGTTGTATCCTTTCAACCATACCTATTCAATCTGTATACCGAGCAAATAATCCGAGAAGCTGGACTATATGAAGAAGTATGGGGCATCAGGATTGGAGGAAGATGCATTAACAATTGTGATATGCAGATGACACGACCTTGCTTGCTGAAAGTGAAGAGGACTTGAAACACTTACTGATGAAGATCAAAGACCACAGCCTTCAGTATGGATTACACCCCAACATAAAGAAAACAAAAATCCTCACAACTGGACCAATAAGCAACATCTTGATAAACGGAGAAAATATTGATGTTGTCGAGGATTTCATTTTACTTGGATCCACAATTAACATCCACGGAAGCAGTAGTCAAGAAATCAAAAGACACATTGCACTGGGCAAATCTGCTGCAAAAGACTTCTTTAAAGTGTTGAAAAGCAAAGATGTCACCTTGAAGACTAAGGTGCACCTGACCCAAGACATGGTATTTTCAAGTGCATCATATGCATGTCAAAACTGGACAATGAATAAGGAAGACCAAAGAAGAATTGATGCCTTTGAATTATGATGTTGGTGAAGAATATTGAATATATCATGGACTGCCAAAAGAACAGACAAATCTGTCTTAGAGGAGGTGCGATCAGAATGCTCCTTAGAAGCAAAGATGCAGAGACTATATCTTACATACTTTGGACATGTTGTTAAGAGGAATCAATCCCTGGAGAAAGACATCATGCTTGGCAAAGTACAGGGTCAGCAAAAAAGAGAAAGACCCTCAACGAGATGGATTGACACAATGGCTATAACAATGGGTTCAAGCACAACAATGATTGTGAGCATTGCACAGGACCAGGCAGTGTTTCATTCTGTAGTACAAAGGGTCGCTATGAGTTGGAACTGACTCGACGGGACCTAACAACAACAATAACAAGTAATTATGCATTTGAGGTTCAGGGTCTACACACCAAGACCAAGTGGGATTCATACCAGGTATGCGAGGGTGGTTCAACATTAGAAAATCAATCAATGATCATCTCAATTGATGCAGAAAAGTGCAACACCCATTCCTGATAAAAAACTCTCAATAAAAAAGGTATAGAAGGGAAATTCCTTAACATAGTAAAGGGCATCTATACAAAATCAACAGCCAACATCATTCTTAATGGAGAGAGGCTGAAAACATTCCCCTTGAGAATAGGAACAAGACAAGAATGCTCTTTATCACTACTCCTATTTAACACCGTGCTGGAAGTCCTAGCTAGAGCAATAAGGCAAGAAAAAGAAATAAAGGGCATCCAAACTGGTAACAAAGAAGTGAAACTGTCCCTATTTGCAGATGATATGAAACTATATGTAGAAAACCCAAAAGAGTCCACGAGAAAACTACTGGAACTAATAGAAAGATTTAGTAGAGTAGCAGGATATAAGATAAACATACAAAAATCAGCTGAATTCCTATACACCAATAAAGAGAACTATGAAAAGTAAATCAGGAAAGCAATGCTGTTTATAATAGCCTCTAAAAAAAATTAAATACTTGGTAATAAATCTAACCAGGGATGTAAAAACCTATACAAAGAAAATTACAAAACACTACTGCAAGAAACCAAAAGAGATCTACATAAATGGAAAAACATACCATGCTTATGCATAGGTAGACTCAACATTGTGAAAATGACAATTCTGCCCAAAGCAATCTACAAATACAATGTAATCCCAGCCGAAATACCAATAGCATTCTTTAAAAAGATGGGAAAACTAACCATTAACTTTATACGGAAAGGGAAGAGGCCTCAGATAAGTAAAGCATTACTGAAGAAGAAGAATAAAGTAGGAGGACTCACACTACCTGACCTCAGAACCTACTATACAGCTACTGTAGTCAAAACAGTCTGGTACTGGTACAATGACAGACACATTGACCTATGGAACGGAATTGAGAACCCAGATGTAAATCTATCCACCTACAGTCAACTGATCTTCAACAGTGGCCCAAAGTCCATCAAATGGGGAAAAGATATTCTTTTTAACAAAAGGTGCTGGCAAAACTGGATGTCCATCTGTAAAAAAATGAAACAGGACCCATACCTCACACCATACACAAAAACTAATTCAAAATGGATCAAAGACCTAAATATAAAACACAAAACTATAAAGATCATAGAAGAAAAAATAGGATCAAAGCTAGATAGAGGCCCTAATACATGGCATTAATAGGATACAAACCATAACCAACAATACACAAACTCCAGAAGATAAGCTAGATAACTGGGATCTCCTAAAAATTAAACACTTATGCTCATCAAAAGACATCACCAAAAGAATAAAAAGAGAACCTACAGAATGGGAAAAAATTTTTGGCCATTACAAATCAGACAAAGGTCTAATCTCTGAAATCTATCAGAAAATCCAACCCCTCTACATCAAAAAGACAAATAATCCAATTAAAAAAGGGGCAAAGGAAATGAACAGACACTTCACCAAAGAAGACATTCAAGCAGCCAACAGACACATGAGGAAATGCTTGCGATCACTAGCCATTAGATAAATGCAAATTAAAACCACAACGAGATGTCCTCTCACCCAGGCATTACTGGCACGAATCAAAAAAACTGGAATGTTGGAGAGGCCGTGGGGAGATTGGAACTCTTATGCACTGCTGGTGGGAATGCAAAATGATACAACCATTTTGGAAAATGACATGGTGCTTCCTTATAAAGCTAGAAATAAAAATACCATATGATCCAGCAATCCCACTCCTAGGAATATATCCTAGAGAAATAAGAGCCATCACACGAATAGACATATGCACACTCGTGTTCACTGCAGCATTGCTCACAATAGCAAAAAGATGGAAACCACCTAGATGCCCATCAACAGATGAATGGATAAACAAACTATGGTACATATACACATACTATGCAAAGATAAAGAACAATGATGAATCTGCCAAGCATCTCACAACAGGGATGAATCTGGAGGGCATTATGCTGAGTGAAATAAGTGAATCACAAAACGACAAATACTGTGAGACCACTACTATGAAAAAGTTTACACACAAAAGAAAACAATCTTTTATGGTTACGAGGGAGGGGAGGGGTGGGGATGGAAAAACACTAAATAGAAAATACATAAGTGGTAATTTTGGCGATGGGTAAGATAGTACACAGTGATAGGGAAGTCAGCACAACTTGTCCAAGGCAAAGGTACATCCAAACTCCCCAAGGGACCAAATTATTGGGCTGAGGGCTGTGGGGACAATGGTCTCAGGGAACATCTAGCTCAATTGGCATAACATAGTTTATAAAGAAAATGTTCCACATTGTACTTTGGTGAGTGAGTAGCATTTGTGGTCTTAAAAGCTTGTGAACAACCATCTAAGATACTCCACTGGTTTTACCTGGAACACGGAAGAATGAAGAAAACTGAAGATACAGGGAAAGATTAGCCCAGATGGCTAATGGACCACAAGTACTACAGCCTCCACCAACTGAGTCCAGCACAACTAGATGGTTCCCGGCAACCACCACCGACTGCTCTGACAGGGATCACAATAGAGGGTCCCAGACAGAGCTGGAGAAAAATGTAGAACAAAATTCTAACTACCCCCCGGACCAAAATTACTGGCCTGACACAGACTAGAGAAATCCCGAGAGTATGGCCCCCCAGACACCCTTTTAGCTCAGTAATGAAGTCACTCCTGAGGTTTATCCTTCAGCCAAAGATTAGACAGGCACAGAAAACAAAACAAGACTAAATGGGCACGCCAGCCCAGGGGCAAAGACGAGAAGACAGGAGTGGATAGGAAAGCTGGTATAGGGAACTCAAGGTTGAGAAGGGAAGAGTGTTGGCATATTGTGGGGTTGGCAACCAATGTCACAAAAAAATATGTGTACTAATCATTTAATGAGAAGCTAGTTTTCTCTGTAAACCTTCATCTGAAGTACAATTTTAAAAAAAAAAAGATTACATTAGGAACAGAAGGAAGCAAGCACAGATAGGGAAAGATAGATGCAACGTCACGTGAACATCACCGAGAAACCAAGGAACAGAAGCTAAAAACAGTCAAGGACATTCCCCCAGAGCCGACAGAGACAGAAAGCCTTCCCTAGAGCTGGTGCCCTGAATTCGAACTTGTAGCTGCCTCAACTGTGAGAAAATAAATTTCTGTTTGTTAAAGTAAAAAAAAAAAAAAAAATCTATACCTTCATAGAGGCTCCATTCTAGTGATGGGATATAGAGAGTAAATAGACTAAGTAAGCTAAATGTATATAGTGTTAAATCATAACAAGTGCTATGAAGAGAATAAGCCAGGAAAGGGAGATAAAAAATGTTGGGAGGGGGGAGTCTGCCATTCCAGGGAAGAAGACGACACTTGTGTAAAGACCTACCTGAAGTTACTAAAAGAATACTCAAACCCAAACCCACTGCCGTCAAGTCAGTTCTGACTCATAGCGACCCCATAGAGTTTCCAAGGCTGTAAATCTCTACTGAAGCAGACTGCCACATCTTTCTTCTATGGACTAAGAGAATAAGGCGCATGCATATTTGTGGAAAGAGTATTCCAGGCCAAGAGAACAGCAAGTGCAAAGGCCCTGGGGTGACTGTGTAACTGGTGTTTTCAAACAACAGTAAGGACGCTAGTAGGATTGGAGTGAAGTGAACTGGAGGCAGAGTAATAGACGAGATCATAAAAACAAGTGCTAGGGAAGCCAGACTGTGTAGGACTCTGAAGTTCATACTGTAAAGATATTTCCCTTTACTCTGAATGTTACAAGAAGTCACTGGAGTGTTTTGAGTAGAGGAGTAAAATGATCGTAGGTTTTAAAATTCTTCTTGTTAGAGATGGGTAGATCTCTTGAGAGGGGGTAGGAAGCCCATACAAATCATGGTGTGAAGTGATTCCAAAGATGGGTCTAGGAAAAATAAAAAAAAAAACCTGTGTGAAGATTTTTATCTGCTTTTCTTGTATTTCTGCTTGTATATTTGTGAAGTTTTTCTTTATATTGAGTCTGTGCTATTATAAGGTGCATACAAGCTGTAAATTGTTATTGATCATTTTATGATTGTGAAGGGACCTCTTTATCTCCAAGAATGCTTTTGTCTCAAAATCTATTATATCTGATATTAATATGGCTACACTAGCTTTCTTTTGATGGTATTTCCCAAGTGTGGTAGTCATTCCTTCTGTTTGCCAAATACTTCTATTCTCCTCCCTTCTGGGCATAGATTTCGACTGCACTTTCTGGACCCCTTGTGGTTTGATGGGGTTATGGGACTGTTGTTATTGTTAGTTGCCATCAAGTGGGCTCCGACTCATGGGGACCTTATATATAACAGAATGAAACGTTGCCCAGTACTGCACCTTCTTTGTGATCATTGGTATGTTTGAGCCCATTATTACAGCTATGTATCAATCTATCTCATTGAGGGTTTCCCTCATTTTTGTTGGTCCTCTACTTTACCAAACATGATGTCCTTTGCTGGTGATTGGTTTCTCCTGTGTCCAAAGTAAGCAAGCCAAAATCTCACATCCTTTCTTCTAAGAAGCATTCTGGCTGTATTTCCTCCAAGACTGATTAGTTCATTCTTCTGGCAGTCCACAGTACATTCAATATTCTTCACCAAGAGCACAATTTGAATATATCAATTCTTCTTCTGTCTTCCTTTTTCATTGTCCAGCTTTTGCATATGTATGAGGCAGTTGAAAAGACCATGGCTTGGGTCAGGTGCACCATAGTCTTCAAAGTGACATCTTTGCTCTTTAACACTTTAAAGAGGTCTTTTGCAGCAGATTTTCCCAACACAATGTGTTATTTGATTTCTTGACTGCTTTCATGGGCACTGATTATTAGTCCAAGTAGAATGAAATCTTTGACAACTGCAATTTCTGCACCATTTATCATGATGTTGTTTATCAGACCAGTTGTGAGGATTTTCATTTTCTTTATGTTCAGGTACAAACCATACTGAAGGCTGTAGTCTTTGACCTTCATCAGTAAGTGCTTCAAGTTGTCTTCATTTTTGAAAAGCAAGGTTGTGTCATCTGCATATCACAGGTTGTTTATGAGTCTTCCTCCAATCCTGATGCTGCATTCGTCTTCATAAAGTCTGGCTTCTCAGATTATTTGCTCAGTATACAGATTGAATAAGTAAGGTGAAAGGATACAACCCTGCTGCACATCTTTTCCAATTATTTATTTTTCCAACTAGTTATGGGACTAGTCTTAGCAAATGATCTGTAGGTAGAAATGAAGTGTGTTGCTTTCGAGAAGGAGCTCCAGAACTCTCTTTCCTTCTACCTCTATAATTGGCACTGTTTACATTAATGGCTGCATCATCATCCTGGGTTTTGAAGGCAAGAGACATGGAAGAGAAACCCAGCTGATCCAAGAGGGACATGAGTGAAAATATAAGTCTTTGTTTTTAAGTCACTGAGATTCCACAACAATCCATTCATAACTGATATACCTAGAAAATCTTTTTAAATTCTTTGACTTTTAATCTTTCTCTGTCCCATAGTTTCTCAACCTCCGAGTTTTTGACATTTTGGGCTGGATAATTCTTATTTGTATGGGACTGTCCTGTGCATTACAGGATGTTGGCAGCATCCTTGGCCTCTACCTACAAGATGGCAGAAGCACCCACCCCCTAGTCATGGCAAACAAAAATGTCTCCAGACATTGCCAAAATCGTCCCAGTTTAGAATATTGTCCTAACCTATGATTTAGACATGTCTCTTGTAAGTAGTATATAGCCTCACTTGTTCTTTAACCTGACCATCTTTATTCTTTAACTGGAGAGTGGTCCATACAAATTTTTTATAATTACTAATAAATTTATTTCTATTGTCTTATTTTCTGCTTTCTACTTGACTCAGTCTTTCTGTGTCTTTCTCTTTTTTCTCTTTATTTTCCCTCTTTCGAACTACTTTTTTTTCTATTTTCTCACTCTTTTTTATCCTCTACAGGGTATTTTAACATGCATACTCAATCAAATTTAATGTAAATCTTTTCCAATTTCCTGAGGTATACGGATTCAACACTTTAATCATCTCCTCCCAATCTATATGTTGTTTTTATCGAGTATTTTAATTTCATTTTTTTATAACTCCACAGATTAGAATTATTATTATTGTTTTCTGCAATTAGAGTTTAGTTAGATTTATCCTACACCTACCACTTTTTTTTTGCTTGTCATTCATTCACAGATTTCCGATCTCCCATCTGGAATTATTTTCTTTCTACCTGAAGTACATCTTCTAGAATTTTCTTGAGTGAGAGTCTGGTGTGATAAACTTTTTCAGCTTTTGCTTAACTGAAAATGTCTGTATTGCTCCCTTAATATTAAAAAGAAGCTTGTTTGTTTTGTTGTTTGCCTTATAATTCTAAGTTTATAGGTTTTTCCCTCAGTATATTGAGACAATATTCTACTATGTTTTTACTTTTATTATTGTTTTTGAGAAGTTAACCCTCTAATTGCTTTTCCTTTGAAATAGTCAGCCTTTTCTCTCTAGATGTGTATTTACGATCTACTCTTTGTCATTGATGTTCTCCACTATGATATGTCTTTTTATTTGTTCTGCTAGTAATTATGTCACGGGCTGCCACAAGAATGAACTGGTCTGCCTTGGAAGAAGTACAACCAGAATGCTCCTTAGAAGCAAGGATGGTGTCTTAGGCTGGGTTCTCTAGAGAAGCAAAACCAGTAAAGTGTATAAACATATATAGAGAGAGATTTATATCAAGGAAATAGCTCACGCAATTGTAGAGGCTAAAATGTCCCAAGTCCACAGATCAGGGTAGAGGCCCCTCCCAGTTCATGTAGCCACAGAAACTGGTGAACCCAAGGTCGGCAGGTCGGAGAGCAGCTCTCGCTCACAGGCTGTGAAGGTCAATGAATTCCAAGATAAGCAGACAAGACCACACGGTTTCTCCTGATTCATGTAGCTGCAGGGGCTGGGGAACCCAAGCTCAGCAGGACAGGGAACCAGACTCTTGTTTGCAGGCTGAGAAGTTTGATGAATTCCAAGATCAACAGGTAAGCTGCTAGCTCAAGTCCCACGAACCGGAGGTGAGACAACAAGAGGCAGCTGCTGAGTCTGGAACAAGCCAAAAACCTTGGCAAGGCGAACAGGCAGAAGACAACCGGCGGAAGGCAGGGAGATGAAACTGAGACGGTGGTGAGCGGCCACAGGCCCTGCCTCCGCTGGTACCACTCGGCAGATTCCATCATGGGGGTGATCACAACATTATACAACTGCTAAAACACTGAGAATAATGGTCTAGCCAAGTTGACATACAATCTTAACCATCACAGATGGCAAGACTACATTTTACATACTTTGGACATATTGTCAGGAGGGATCAGTCCCTGGAGAAGGACATAATGCTTGGTAAAGTACAGAGTCAGCGAAAAAGAGGAAGACCCTCAACGAGATGGATTGATACAGCGGCTGCAACAATGGACTCAAGCATAACGACGATTGTGAGCATGGCACAGGACCTGGCAGAGTTTTGTTCTGTAGTACACAGGGTTGCTATGAGTTGGAATCAACTGGCCGGCACCAAATAACAACAACAAGTAATTATGCATTTGAAGTTTGGGGTCTTTCAACAAGTCTCAAATTTTTCCATTATCATCTCTTCAGATATTACCTCTTTCCCATTCTGTATATTAGCTACACCTGGGATTAGACATACATTAGAAATTCTCATTCTGTCCTCCAAATTTACTGACCACTTTCTTTTTCTCTCTGGTTTGCATTATGAAATATTTCTTCAAAACCATATTCCACCTTATTCATTCTTTCTTTAGCTGTTTCTAATCTCCTATTTAACCCATCTACCGTTTAATTTCAATTATAATATTTTTGATTTCTAGAAACTCCAGTTATTTGACAAACCTATTTAGTTGTTTTTATATTTCTTGATTCTTTTCATATTTTAAGGAGTATTTTTTCTATCTTTAAACATTCTAAATATACTTATTTTATATTCTCTGTCTGATAATGTTAATACCTGAAGTTTGTGCAGGTCTGGTTCTGCTGACTCTTGACTGCCCTTATTTTCATTCATGGTCCCTTGCTTCCTTGTATATTTAGTGATTTGTTTGGCGGTGAGTTGGGTACTGTCAATCTGAGACAATATTAAATGAAATTTTTGCTTTATGAGTTTCAGATCTACTGCAAATCCACCTGAGGGCTAGCTTGCGATTATGAATTCTCAGGGGGGATTTTTTTTTTTCTTCACCCAGCATCAAGATCTAGACAGACATGTTGCTTTGCTGTTTTCACTCCTAAATTTGCTCAAAATCTAATTTTATTTTTGTGTCATGGACAGATGAGTGTAATAGGAAGGTCATAAACTCTGGAGTAAGAGAAACCAGCTTGAATTCCCTACTGATTATGTGTGTTGTACCAAATGGTCTACTATCCATGATGTGGATAACATTTACCTTAAAAGACTACTGTAAAGAATGAATGAAATACATGTGTGTGTGTGTGTGTGTGTGTGTGTGTGTGTGTAATACCAGGCTTATAGTAGCCCCTCAGTGTTAGCATTCTTTCTTATGGAATGCTCATGTTTTGCATATTTCACCTTTTTTGCATATGTCACTTGCAAACAAATTTTCCTTTGCCAGTTAGGAAATAGAGAAGACAATTTCAGTTTTCCTTCTCTTTTTCCATCTTTATTCATGCAATTTGCTTTCTAGCTGCAATGCCCTAGTTATTGGCTATAATAAAACAGTCTTATCTTCCTAGAAATACAGTTCTTATATCCAAGAAGACAACCAATAAAATTAAAGTACTAATGAAATAAAAGTTGTTCTTCTGAAAGGAGTTGTTTGAGATGAAAGAATCACACACACACACACATAATCTTTTTACAAAACTGTTTCAAAAACTCTGTAAAAAGACTTGCTTCTTGGACATCAAAAGATTAGGTGTTTTTGGTTTAGGATTTTTATGGTCCGCTATAGTTTATACCAAAGAAAACTTGTCTGTGTGAAATAGGTAGGGGACATAATTAAAGATTTAGTTATTATTACATCTCTTAAATTTATGACAAGTCTTCCAAAAAAATGAAACTCCTCAAATTAGATAACTTACTCAGAATTTTTCTGGCACTTAATTTTAGAGGGAAGAAACAAGTTAAGAAAATAAACTGAAAATGGTAATCGAGGAGGCAAGAAATGAAACTTCCAATTGTGTGCTTGTGTCTGTAAGCATTTACTTCCATCCTTTACAGCTTCTATATTTATAATCTTAGTTTTAGAAAGTAAAAACTAACATTCATAGCATGAAGGCATGGGAAAATCACCAATGTTCAAGGAAAAATGAATTATCTTCATGGTACTGAATTTACAAACAAAGAGAATGAACATGTTCACATTAGAAATACTTCTATCGCTTGTTCCCCAGTAAATAACATTCTTGTTCATGTTAATGTATTAATAATAATTTAAGAATATTTTGTGTATTTATAAGCATATAGAAAATTTCATAATCTCTGTTATGCCTCCTCATTCAAACTCAAGTCTCAGGACAGCTAATCACAAGTATTCCAGAGGTCCTGAATTCTAAGATGGCAAGGGGGTCTTCCTTTGTCTCACCAAGAGGAGTCTTCACTATTAAGCAGTGGGGTGAGGAAACATCTCTGAGGTCCTCTTCTTTAGGAGTTGGAATTGTTCTGCCTTTATTCAATTTGCGAACAGAAACTATTCTTAGAAATTAAAAGGCTTAGAAACCACAGCACTAGGATATGAACCTACATCAATTGTTCTGGCCACAAGCATCATTCTGCTATCAGGAGCTCTAAGCCCCAACCTGCTTTGAGGAAGTGGCACATTTTGGACATTTGCCTTTCACACTGAGTGGTGGGCACAGGACAGCACTGACGCTGAAATATTCTGATGCTCTGTCGTTTGTAGTGTCACTGAGAAATGCACCAGGCCACATCCAAGATCATTCAGAGGGAGAAAAGTGAATTCACAGAGAAGTCTGCTGCCTGTAATACACTGATGATGTGGCAAGAAGGAAACATCTTTCAACGCACCCTGACATGGTGATTGGTTTACTCTTTGAAGCATGAGGACCAAATTCTCCCCACAATTTTATTGCTGCTGCAGTTGTGCTATTGTCTTTTCACATTAAAAAAAAAAAGTGAGGCTCATTTTTTGAGCTTCAAGTACTTGCCTTATATCCAAGCCCTGCAGATTCATTATATAATCACACATGGTTAGAAATCATTTAGTCACCAGAAGGCATTTCTTGACCACCTACTTTGTGCTAGACGCTCTACTAAGAACTGAAGCTAGAGTGGTGTATAGGGCAGGAACCGTCCCTAACCTCACAGAGATAGCTGAATAATTACAACTATGATGACGATGATTGTAAAAATATGTTGTTGTTGTTAGCTGCCATTGAGTCAGCTTCCGACTCGTGGGAACCCTATGCACAATGGAACTAAATGCTGCCTGGTCCTGTGCCATCCCCATGATCGGTTGTAGATTGGACCATTGTGATCCATATGGTTTTCATTGGCTGATTATCACAAGTAGATCACCAGGCCTTTCTTCTCTAGTCTGTATTAGTCTGGAAGCTCCACCGAAACCTGTTCAGCATCATAGCAACACACAAGCCTCCACTTGTATGATGGCTGTGCTTGAGGTACATGGGCCAGGAATCGTACCCGGGTCTCCTGCATGTAAGGAGATAGTTCTGCCACTGAACCATCACTGCCCCCATAAACACATACAGGGTGCAATAACAACAAAAGACTCAGGCACCCTACCTTTGGGCATGTCAGGCAAGGAGTTTCCTCTCAAAGGGACATTTAAGCTAAGACCTAAAGAATGAGTAGAAATTGGGTAGGTGAGGATGGGGGTTGGAGCTCCAGGGAAAGACACTCCAGACAAACGGATGAGCATTCTGAAGGATCTAAGGTGGGAAGGAATTAGTGCAATTCAAGGAACAGAGAAAGGATCAATGTGCCTGAGCTCTGTGAGCAAAGTGGGGTGGAAGAAGACAAGGATGATGAGGTGGGCAGCAGTCAGACTCTGTACGACCTTGGAGGATGTTTAAGAATTTTGAATGTGACTTTAAGAGCACTGGAAATCTTTCAAGGTTTTAAGCAGGGGAATGAGATGAACAGATTTTAATATTTTATAAGATTGCTCGGTGCTCCATCTGACGTTTGACCTCTATGCTTAGAGAGGACAAACAAGTTTCCTTCCTGGGCATAAAATACACATTAACCTCCAGCATGCATCAGGTAGATTGGATAAATGTGGGTGTTTATCACTGGCCACCCATCCTCACTGTTAGCAAAACAACTTCTAAACGTATGTCCCTCTGACCACACACAACCATAGCCTGGCACAGTGCAGTTTCTCACAAGAACCAAAATCAGACTTGTCCTTCAGTGACATTGACTGCCACTGTGGATATAATAAAATTCTCCTTGGAGGTTTTAATGGTCTGCTCTGTAACTCAGGTCATAGCCATCTTGTAAATAACTTTCTGTCAAAAATCAGGCACCAAGACATCATCAAAAAGATTGTTTTTCTCTGCTTCAATATCTGTGCCAAGAAATGTAACTAATCTTTTGTTTCTATCCCAATCTGGTGGTGCTGATTTCTTCCAAACTCAGAGTCTGTTGTATGGTCTTAAAGTGATTAGGAAGCATGTTTGGGAAGATCATTTGAGCTGTGTTTAATATGCTGTTGGAAGGAAGAGGTCATATTCTATTCCTTTCATTGGCCCCCAGTCCTTCTCTCACACCTGCTCCCAAATTCAGCATGATGCCTACAGGACCTCAACCATTCTGAATTTGGTAACTATTCCCATGCTCAGCCAACAGTCTTAAATGTGTGGCCCTTGATCTGCATTGCCCAGAGTTGAGCCGGCTGGATTCCATCTACAACTAACTAGTACACCTGTCAAGTCACCTGAGAACAAAGGTCTGTGCTATGTCTTCAATGGTACAAATGTCCTAGGAGAGTATTTGCCAGGTTGAGTACCCAAGGTCAGGGATGAGAAACACTTCATATGAGCTCTTAATTCTTGAAGCTCTCCTCTCTCTGCATTATCTAGCCCACAGTCCCCAAGCAGACCAAATCTAAAATCGTCTTTTGCTTCAGGACTCAGTTTCACCCCAGCCAGACTCCTTCCTCAAACATTTTTATGTTATCAGAACAGAGAAGGACTTTGAGGGGACACTTTTTAAGACATCGGGGCTTTCAAACTAATCTTAATGGGAATCAGATAAATGAAATGCCAGAAAAGTGGGAAATCAAATCTGGAATAGGCTTCTCCCCTGCAAGCAAAGATCCAGAGCCATTTAATGAACAAAGGCTTGGGATGACACACTGCCGTCATTCCAAAGGTCACATCTCCATCGCACTATCCCTGCCTCCTCACTTCCCCACTTTAAGACAGCTGAAAAGCTGACCAATGACCTACATTGGAAGAACCCACTGCCTTTTAGAAAGATTTTATCTAGATTAATCCCATACACTGGCAGTTCAAGGTCCAGTCAAGATGCTTAAGACAATTTGCAGCAAAAGTGGCCTTTTACATTTTAACTGAACAGATGTCTATGAGCCCCTTTTATATGCCAGTCCTTCCTCCCATATCAACAAGTAGGGTTCCAGTACAATAGCTTTCCCAGGGCTCTACAACTTCCAGGATGTCATTCTTGTATAAGCACAGAAAAGGAGACCACAGTGGGTTCATAGAGGCAATAGTTAAGTATACCCCAAGCACACAGACAGAAGGGAGATACTTGTACATTAAAACAGTATGAGCCAAGCATTCATTAATTCAATGAATTTTTAGTGAGCACTTACTATGCACCAAATGCATTCTAATCTTTGGTGACATTGTAAAAAAATCATTGACTTCATGGAACTTACATTCTAGTGGCGGATACAATAAAAATCTGTTTAAATAAGACATATGATAACCCAGAAACCAATTGCCATTGAGTCAATTCCAACCCCCAGTGATTCCAAGTGTGTCAGAGTAGAACTGTGCTGCATAGGGTTTTCAGTAGCTGATTTTTCAGAAGTAGATCACCAGGGCTTTCTTTGGAGGCACCTCTGGGTGTACTTGAACCTCCAACAAGGTGTCTCTGGGTGAGCTCAAACCTCCAAACTTTCAGTTAGTAACTGAGCATGTTAACTGTTTGTACCACCCAGGGACTCCATATGGTAGATAGTGCTAAATGATAATGAGAAAAAGAAAGCAGGGAAAGAAGATGTGCTATAATGAGAGTAGGTGAAATTTTAGGTAAAGTGATAGGAAGTCCTTTCTAAGAAAGATGACTTTTGAGGAAAGACCTGAAGGAAAAGAGTGAGCTGAAGGAGAGTGTTCCAGGCAGGTAACAGCAAGGGCAAAGGTCTGGCATGTTTGAGCAACAGTGAGAAAGCCATTGTGGCTGATGCAGAGCAAACGTGAAGGAGAGAAAGAGAGAGTTAGCGTGCAGCCAGATCATCCAGGCCTTTGGAGGCCATCGTAAGGACCCTGGCTTTTACTCAGAGTGAAATAAGGAGTGATTGCAGGCTCTTGAGTAACATGATCTTGAGCAACATGATCAGAATGATGTTTTCAGAAGATTGGTTGCATATGAAGAATAGACTGAAAGGGGACAAGGCGCAGAAGCAAGAATTGAAATCATTCAGGTGAGAACTGATGGTGACATGGACCAGGATGATGGCTGTGGATGTAACGAGAAATGGTTAAATATTTTCCAAACATTCTGTGTTTTCTAATCTGGTGTAGATATCACTTCATGTTAGCAAATGATGCAATTAAATAAGCAAACGAAAAGATTGCTGATAGCCCCCAGCCACAGTGCACAAACTCTGGAAAACACAGTCACTGGCTGGCTCTAGGGAGTGTCTAGTGTTCTACCCTCAACATTGCTCACCTGCTGATACTTTGACTCCCTGGATGAGGGAGGCAAGAGTTTTGAGAGTTTGAGTTTAGCCACAGAAGACAACAGAGAAACAGAGACAGTAGAAGTTGTGAGACTACAGTGATATCTATTATATCTATCTAGCTATCTCCCTACTTACCTATCTATCTACCTATCTAGCCATCATCTATCTATCTCTATATACAAGCTGCCCCCTTCCGACAACCAGAATTCTCCTTCAAAGCGAGGATGGCGAGTCTTTGACTAGCTTACTTTGGACGTGTCATCAGGAAAGACCAATCACTAGAAAAGGACATCATATTTGGTAAAGTAGAGGGTCATAGAAAATGAGAGAAACCCTCAGTGAAATGGACTGATACAATAGCCACGACAATGAACTCAAATATACCAACAGACATGAAGATAGCACTAGACCAGGCAATGTTTCATTCTATTATACATAAGGTCACTATAAGTTGGAGCCGACTCAGCAGAAGCTAACAATGACAACAACACTTCCCTTCCCACTACTTGATTGTCCTTTTGGGTCAACAGACATTCTCCCAAGTCATAGTGTTGCTGTTGTTCTACACGTAATTCAGAGACAGGGAGAAGGATGGAGGTATAATGCAGGAACTGTCAATTTGGAGCTAGAGTTCTTCCATGTAGGGTCTGCAGCCTAGGAGACAATGCAGGATTTGGAAAACACTGCACCTTGTTCTTTTCCGTAGAAAAGTGGATTCTCTGGCTCTGTTGGAGAGTCAGGCACACTGTTTCTCATTTCCTTCTTTTTAGTATGACCAAGGTCTTTGCCTTCTGTGGAGTCAATTTTCTTTATGTCTCATTCTCCTAGAAAACACATTATTTCAATCATCCCCACTTTAAAAAAAAAAAAATCTCTTCTAAAAGTCAAATTGTTTTTTTGTTTTGTTTAGCTAGCACTTTCTCCCATGTACTGGGTCACTGAACACTCTCCCTGGTGAATTTAATCTAATCCAGTCCACAGAGGGCCCTAAACTGGCCAGTCAGTTGTCATCGCTAATTAAAGAGAACATTCTAAAATCGTATCATGATTCCCAGATACGTCCCAGTGTCCTCTGTACTTCTGATTGCATTGGATCACAGAAGTGAACGTACTTGAGAAATGTCCCACAGCTCACCAGTAACTATTTCAATCAGTATTTTCATTTTTGTCCTTGGCCCTGCTGAGTCACCTCACCCTTGAATTCTAGATTTGTCTACCATTTAACACAATTTACTTGTAAGTCTCTGTTTATGGATTGAATTGTATTCCTCCAAAAAATATGCTGAAGTCCTAACCCTGGCACCTGTGAATGTGACCTTGATTAGAAATAGGGTCTTTGAAAATGTTATCAGTTACCATGAGGTCACAATGGAGTAGGGTGGGGCCTAATCCAATATGAGTGGTGTCTTTATAAAAGAGGAGAAGAGACACAGAGTGAAAATAGCCACGTGACTACAGAGGCAGAGATTGGAGCTGCAAACCAAGGAACACCAAGTATCACCAGGAGTCACCAAAAACTAGGAGAGAGACATAGAACAGATTTACTCCCAAAGCTTCAGAAAGAATCAACACTGCTGACATCTGATTTCAGACTTCCAGCCTCCAGAACTGAGACAGTAAATTTCTGTTCTTATAAGCCACCCAATTTGTGGTACTTCGTTTAAAGCAGTCCTAGGAAATGAATACGGTATCCTTTCATCATTTTTCTCTAAATCCCATGATTTCCACTTGATTATTTCTGTGTTCCTGAATCCTATGTTACATCATTTCAAACTATTTACCTGGACTACCATGTCGTAACTGACCATTATTAAAGCCTTTTACAAAATAGCCTCCAAAAATATTTTAAAACTCCACTAACAACTCTAAGGTCCATGAACCAAGCCCATGAGGAGTTACTAGGCAACCAAAGAGACGTTCCCGAAAATTTTCACCGACTGTGATTCTACACATTTGTCATAGCAATAATCCAGAAAGCAAAACAATCATTTGGCATCAGGGTTGACAGTTTTATTATGGCACTTTCTCCCAAGGATTTTTCCAGGATTCTAGTTTGCTTATTTCTAAATGCTGGAAGACAGCCACTATTAGAAAGAAGTCATCCTTTCCAGGCTTAGATTTCCATGCTTCCTAACAGGAAGCTAGCTCTTCAATGTAAGGAATAGTACCATCTGCTGCCCTTTGTGATGCTTCTTCTTGACTCACCACTGCCTGGATTAACAGAGCGCTCAGTGCTCTGGCCACCCCTCACTGCTTATTTGGTTTTTCCTGCTGCTAAGAGGAAAGAGCACAGAGTTTTAGTATGCCTCAGTTGCACTTCAAATAAAGGTGAATGTTTTGTTCATAAATTGAATCTTTCTTTATTTGCCCTTAAGGTCTGGAGTGGATGCCAGCGCCAGGTACCATACAGAACGTGCAAAGGAAGCTCAGGTGCTTAGCTTAGTTAAGCAGCCCGTCCTCATCAATATTATTTGTGTTTTGGTTATAGAATGCATGCGTCTTGGTAGTTATCAGAGGTGTAGTGGGATAAGCAAGAAAGCAACAAATGAATGGGAAGGGCCTTTACCATTTGTCGTAAATACATAAAATACCATGAATTGTCAATACTTAAACAGATTGTCTGACAGTCCTTCTTTGGGTTAAACTTACCTCACAGCTACAAAGCAAGTAAGATGGAACAAAATAATAACAAAATGTCTTTTTCTTTTTATCCCTGAGTCAGCCAGGGATTCTCAGTCCCAGAATTCAATTTCTGGAATTTTGGAGCTATGGGCCATTACTTTATCAACCAGACCATGAGTCTTCCAGGTTCTAAAGAAGAAGCGGGTAGAAAATAAGCCCACATGACAGGCTAATAGTTTGTGAAAAATAGGCACCAGCTCAAATGGCCTGAGTCACAGGAGGATAGTCATAGCAGAGAGATGTGATGGAGGAAGCATGTGAGGATGGGGAGAGATTTACTTAAATACAGCAATTTCTTCTACCACCACTAAGCCAAAAAGACACTTCAAGTTCATTTAAGAAAAAAAAATTTTTTTTTTTGATGACTCCTTATCCAAACGTTACATGTCTTTTAGATTTCAGATGAACTTTCAGTGTGAAGTCTTGCTCAGCATTCTGACGTCTTCTCTTGTCCTGCCTCTAACAGTTCTTCTTGTGGAACTATAGTCTGGGAGCTATTTCTTTATGCGTGACACTGTTAGTCTGTGGATTATCCTGCACATGTGTCCAGTTAAAGAACAAATCTTTACAGCCAAGAGTCAATCGTATCTTGTTATACTGCTCCCAAATGCATTCTACTGGTGAGAAACTGAGACTTAAAAGAGTTAAAGGATTTGTCCAAGATCACACAGCTGCTAGGTAGCAGGATGAGATTTAAGACCAGGTCTACAGGATTGGGGGTCTCAAATGTAGCACAGTGACTTACGTAAAGGGCAGTCGACCAATATCCGTTGATGGACTGAGTGATAAGAGAGTGAATAAAGGAAAATTTTGAAAGTCTCAGACACTAGCAATTTAAAGAGAAAACTTCTATACTACCCAATTTTATTTTCTACTTTCCTTAAAAGGAACATGGGAAGGGGACCAGGATTAGACATAAGAGAAGCAAGCATTTCTTTCCAATTTGTCGATTGGAAAATCTCCTTTGGCAAGTCACTTAACCTCATGTGCCTTTGTTTCTCTGAAAAAAAATGAAGACACAACACCTAAAATTAAGTTAAATTTCTCAATTAGTTTAAGAAGTTTAGATGACCTGCACTGTAACAAGCACTAGAATATTGACCAGGATTGTAGAGCCTGTATCCCAAAGTTCTTGATTATTTATTTTAAAAATAGATAAATAAATAGGAAAAGCAGTCATGGAATGTGGATTCTCCCACTTGACTTCTTCAGTACTCACTGGGCAGTCTCAGCACAGACAGTCAGAGATCCTAGTGAGACCACGTGCAGCCTGGCTCCTCCCTCAGGTTCTTAAAGAGATGAAATTAAATGTAAGCAGTCAGCACTGACCCCTAGGCAGAACCTAAGGGAGCTAGAGAGGCGGGAGGGAGAGGAAGTTTTCTATCTAGCCACAGAGCAGTTTATTACTATGAGTTCTATTATACTGAAGAAATATTGCCCACTATGTGCCAGGCACTGTGCTTAATGTTGTGCATACCATAACTAATAAGAGGAGGTTCTGCCTCCAAGAACCTTACAGAAATCCCAAATGAATCCAAAGTTGACACAATGATGTGTTTATAGAATAGACACACAACAGAAATAAGGGAGGAATTGGTTCCAGATAATAAAGAAAGTCCTGAGGCTTCAAAGGTGAGTAGCAAGTAGGGAAAGGCATAGAAGCAGTGGGAATAGCATCAGCAAAGATACAGAAGCATGTAATGGATAGCAGATTTGGAGAAGGACAAATAGTTCTGTAAAGATAAAGGGAGCAGGGATCATGTCTTGAGAGGCTATATGAGTCTGCAGAAGAAATTTAGGCTTTAACTTGAAAGCTATGAGAATTAAAGAGATTTAAGCAGGAAGGTGGGTTTCAGAATATTCACTCTGTCAAAGTTGTGGAAACAAAGAAAGTGTAGCAATAGTTCATGAAGGACAAAAAGATTATATCAATAGTCCATGAAAGTTGTGAGGTACTAGGCTGAGACTATAAGAGAGAAAGATGAAAAGAATGGGCTCTATATCAAGGTGGTAAAATCTACATAATTTGGAAATCAACTGAGTATGGGTAGATAGAGGAGAAGTAAATTAAATAGCAAGAATTAATCTCAGGTTACTGTCTTGGGTAGCAGAATAATAGATGATGCCAATCATCAAAGTAGGAAAGACATTTGTGTGCCTGTGCAGATGCATGTTTGCTGGGGTGAGCTAATGAGTGTTGAACACATAGAACCTGTGGTGCTTGTGGAATGGAAATCCAAGTGAAGATGTTCAGGGTCTTGAACAGGGACCTAGGTTATCATTTCACAGTTAAAACCATGAGAGTGGATGCTATCATTGAGGGAGGGACTATAATGAAAAAGAATCAAGATCAGAGGACAAAACTCTCAGAAGCACAAATAGAGAAGGTATGGAGAGAGGGAATAAAGCATCAGGAAGGAGGGAAGAGATCCAGTAGAGAACAGTGTCCTGGAAGCCAAGTAAGTAGGAGAAGATCTCCAGGAGGAAGGGGTCATCAACAGAGCTGATAAGAAAATTGTATTTGTCGATTAGAAGGTATCTGTTCTATTATCCTAGGGCTACTGTAAAAAAAATACTCCAAAATGGGTGAATTTAAAAACATAAATATATTCTTTCATAGTTCTGGAGGCTAGATGTCTAAAACCAAGACATCAGCAGGGCCATGATCTCTCTGAAAGCTCTAGGGAAAGAGTCTTCATTGTCATCCAGCTTCTGGTAGCCCCAGGTGTTTCTTGGGATTCTTTGGCCATCTTCTCCCTGAGTGTAACTTCTTCTCTTTTATAAGGACATCACTCAGATTGGATTAGGACCCACCCTACTCCAGGATGACATCATGTTAATTTAACTGATAACATCTTCAAAGACACTATTTCCGAAAAGGTCATGTTCACAGGCTGAAGATAAGACTTCAACATACCTTTTTGGAGGAACCATTCAATCCATAATAGTGTCACATCCATTTCTAGGGGGTTGAGGGGTAGTAGGATTGAAAAAGTGAAGGCAAAAAGTATAGACTATTTTTTTAATATGCTTGGTTGTAAAGGGGTGCCCTGATATAGGGCTTTAGCTGGAGGCATATAAAGGGCTGACAGAGAGGTTAATTTTAAATTGAGAACAACTTGAACATGTTCACAAGGTGTTGAGAAGCCAGTGAAAAGAAAAATTGTAAAAATATAGGAGAGGGGTGTTTTAGTTATCTAGTGCTGCTATGATAGAAATACCACAGGTGGATGGCTTTAACCAGCAGAAATTTTCTCACAGTTTAGAAGGATAGAAATTTATTTTCTCACAGTTTAGAAGCTTCCTGTCTGCCAGCTGTGAAGGAAAGTTGTTGTCTCTTCAGCTTCTGCTTCCTGGTTCCTTGGAGATTTCCATGTATCTTGGCATCTGTCTAATTCCATCTATCCTCTGCTGGCTTGTTTAATCTCTTATATATCTCAAAAGAAATTAATTCAAGATACACCCAACTCTAATCTTGCCTCATTAACTTAACAAAGAAAACCCATAAATGGATTATAACCACAGGCATAGAGGTTAGGATTTATAAGACATAATTTTAGGGGACACAATTCAATCCACAATATTCCTCCCTTTGGCCTCAAAAATTCATGTCCTTGCCACATTCAAAACACATTCACCCCATCCAAGAGGTAAATATAGAAGAGATAGGAGAGGATAGATGAGCTCAAGATCAGCTGTAGATAGAAGCTTCTTACCTAAGGCTAGGAGGGAAGCAGTGAAGATGTGAGTGAGCATGAAGTTTATGCCACTTCAGCTTCAATTATCTTTGAGATGTATTGTAGAAGGCAGTTTCAGCAGCTAAGAGAGAAAAGAGCAGGTGTGGAATAAAGAGCTTGAACAGAGTAGTTAAAATCTGTGACCAGAGGCAGACAAAAGTCTTGCTAAAGATGATATGATACTATATATAGAAAACCCAAAAGATTCTACAAGAAAACTACTGGAACTAGTAGAAAGATTCAGCAGAGTAGCAGGATACAAGATACACAAAAATCAGTTGGATTCCTATACACCAACAAAGAGAACAATGAAAGGGAAATCAGGAAAATAATATCATTTATAATAGCCCCTAAAAAAATAAAATACTTAGGGATAAATCTAACCAGGGATGTAAAAGGTCTATACAAAGAAAACTACAAAACACTACTGCAAGAAACCAAAAGAGATCTACATAAATGTAAAAACATTCCACGCTCATGGATAGGTAGACTCAACATTGTAAAAACAATTCTATGCAAAGCAATCTACAAATACAGTGCAATCCTGATCCAAATACCAACAACATTCTTTAAAGAGATGGAAAAAAAATCATTAACTTTATATGGAAAGGGAAGAGACCCCAGATAAGTAAAGCATTATTGAAGAAGAAGAATAAAGTAGGAGGACTCGCACTACCTGACCTCAGAATCTACTATACAGCTACGGTAGTCAAAACAGCCTGGTACCAATACAACGGCAGATACATTGACCAATAGAACAGAATGGAGAATCCAGATATAAATCCATCCACCTGTGGTCACCTGATCTTTGACAAAGGCCCAAAGTCCATCAAATGGAAAAGATAGTCTTTCTAGCAAATGGTGCTGGCAAAATTGGATGTTCATGTGCAAAAAAGTGAAACAGAACCCATACCTCACACTATACACAAAAACTAATTCAAAATGGATCAAAGACCTAAATATAAAGCCAAAAACTATAAAGTTCATAGAAGAAAAAATAGGATCAACACTAGAGACCCTAATACGTGGCATTAACAGGATACAAACCATAATTAACAACGTACAAACTCCAGAAGATAAGCTAGATAACTGGGATCTTCTAAAAATTAAACACTTTAACAAAGAAGTAAAAAGAGAACCTATAGACAGGGAAAATATTTTTAGCTATTACAAATCTGACAAAGTTCTAATCTCTGAAATCTACAGGAAAATCCAACACCTCTACAACAAAAAGACAAATAATCCAATTAAAAAATGGGCAAAGGAAATGAACAGACACTTCACCAAAGGTATTCAAGCAGCCAACAGACACATGAGGAAATGCTTGCAATCACTAGCCATTAGAGAAATGCAAATCAAAACCACAGTGAGATAGCATCTCACCCTGGCATTACTGGCATGAATCAAAAAAACTGGTATGTTGGAGAGGCTGTGGGGAGATTGGAACTCTTATGCACTGCTGGTGGGAACAATACGGCACTTCGTTAGAAAGCTAGAAATAGAAATACCATATGGTCCAGCAATCCCACTCCTAGGAATATATCCTAGAGAAATAAGAGCCATCACATGAATAGACATATGCACACCCATGTTCATTGCGGTATTGTTCACAATAGCAAAAAGATGGAAACAACCTAGGTGCCCATCAACAGATGAATGGATAAACAAACTATAGTACATACACACAATGGAATACTACGTAACAATAAAAAACAATGATGAATCTGCCAAGCATCTCACAACAGGGATGAATCTGGAGCACATTATGCGAGTGAAATAAGTCAATCACAGGACAAGTACTGTATGAGACCACAACTATAAAAACTCATAAAAAGGTTTACACACAAAAGGAAACAATTTTTAATGTTTACGAGGGAGAGGTGGGGTGGGGATGGAAAAACACTAAACAGACAATAGATAATTGGTAACTTTGGTGAAGGGTAAGACAGTACACAATACTAGGGAAGCCAGCACAACTTGTTCAGGGTAAGGTCATGGAAGCTCCATGGACAAATCCAAACTCCCTGAGGGACCGAATTACTGGGCTGAGGGCTGTGGGGACCTTGGTCTCAGGGAACATCTAGCTCAATTGGCATAACAGTTTATAAAGAAAATGTTCTAAAACTCTACTTTGGTGAGTAGCATCTGGGGTCTTAAAAGCCTGTGAGTGGCCATCTAAGATACTCTGCTGCTCTCGCCCCTTCAGGAGCCAGGGAAAATGAGGAAAACTAAAGACACAAGGGAAAGATTAGTCCAAAGGAATAATAGACCACAACTACCACAGCCTCCATTAGACTAAGTCCAGTACAACTAGATGGTGCCCAGCTACCACCACTGACTGCTCTGACAGGGATCACAATAGAGGGTCCCGGACAGAGATGGAGAAAAATGTAGAACAAAATTCTAATTCAAAAAAACACCAGACTTACTGGTCTGACAGAGACTGGAGAAACCCCAAGAGTATGGCCCCCAGACACCCTTTTAGCCCAGTAATGAAGTCACTCTGGAGGTTCGCCTTTTAGCCAAAGATTAGACAGACCCATAGGACAAAATGAGACTAAAGGGGCACACCAGCCCCAGGGCAAGGACTAGAAGAAAGGAGGGGACAGGAAAGCTGGTAATAGGGAACCCAAGGTCAAGAAGGGAAAGTAATGACTTGTCGTGGGGTTGTTAACCAATGTCATAAAACAACATGTGTACTAATTGTTTAATGAGAAGCTAGTTTGCTCTGTAAATCTTCGTCTAAAGAACAATAAAAAAAAAGTTAAGTCTTATGAAAAAAAAAAAAAAAAAAGTCTTGCTAAGTAATATGAATAGTCCAGCCTCTTTCTGAGCAGTATTAATGGTCCATTTGAGGCTAGAGACCGTTAAATAATCCTGGTACCAATAACTGAGTTGTGTGATTTTCTTTAATACTTAGTAATTCACATTTAAAAGCAGGAAAGTTAATCAGTTAAGTTAGATTGATAAAAGTTTAGAAGTTTGTAATGTATGTGTGATGGAAAGACAGAGGTAATCATTGAGGACATAGGAAGAATTTGGTTGAGGTAAAGAATTGTGAGGTCTCCTCTGAATAGATAAGAAAATTAAATCATAAGAATGAGCAGGGAGAACAAAATGAAAGAATTTAAAAACTAGAAATCTCAAAGATATTGAAGAACAAGATATTGTAACACGCCAGAAGGATGGGGTATATTCATAGAAGGAACTTGACTTTTGCCTCCCACTTACCCTGCAAACCTATTGGGGAAGGGTGGGGGTGGATCATCCTCTGATCCTGGAGGCTCTCAACTCTTCTGGTCTTTTTCAGGCAGCAAAAAGTTCTATAGGTCCTTTAAATCATAAACACGGTCTCAACTCAGTAACCAAAAATGTCTAGTTAAGTATTAACACACAGTTCAATTCTCATTGAAAGATAATGTTTATCCTCCTCATCCAGAGCTAGAGCTTTATAGGTGGCTGCCTGCTACTTGGGAAAGGGTGTAGCTAGCTTCTTCTCTCCCTCTCCCCACTGACTAACTGCTATTTCAGTCTTGGCCAGAATGGATGCAGAAGGTGGCAGGAGAGATAAGCGGGACTGGAAAGTTCTTACTTGACTATTCCTGTTGTAAGCTGGCTTCATGCTCTCTGGATCTGACTCTTTCTCCCAGAGGCAAATTTGTGAGTTCTTCCTGGACTCCCATGATGAGCCTTCTTACTGCAGTTATCTTGATGCACACAGTCCTCTCCTTCAGCTAACAACTCCAGATTCCACCTTAGTTTCACAGCTGCTAGGCCCCTCACCTGGAAGGTCGGCATCTTTAGAGAAGAAAAGGTGGGATACACGCACACACATCTTTTATATGTTGTTGCTGTTGCTATCTAGTCATCTCCGACTCATGTTGATCTTATGTATAACAGAACAAAACACTGTCCACCTCTGTGCCATCCTCACAGTTGTTTGGTATGTTTGAGCCCACTGTTACAGGTACTGTGTCAATCCATCTTGCGGAGGGTTTTCCTCATTTTCACTAACCCTCTATTTTACAAGTCTTTTATATATACCCACATATTTATCTTTGTTTCTTCCTGTGGACTCAAATCACTGGCTGGTATTATTTCCTTTTGGCCTGAAAGAGTTCCTTTAAGTTTTTCTAGTAGGACAAGTCTTCTAGCAACAAATTCTCTCAGTTTTTTGCTTGTATAGGAAAACCTGTATTTCACCTTCATTTTTCTTTTTTTTTTTTTTAAGTGTGATTTAAGTGAAAGTTTACAGCTCAAGTTAGTTTCTCATTCAAAAATTCATACACAAATTGTTCTGTAGCATTGGTTGCAATCTCCACAATGTGACAGCACTCTTCCCCTTTCTACCCCAGGTTCCCCATGTCCATTGATCCAGTTTTCCTGTCCCTTCCTGCCTTCTTGTCTTGCTTTTGGGCAAGAGTTGCCCATTTGGTGTCATATATTTGATTGAACTAAGAAGCACTTTCCTCACGTGTGTTGTTTGTTTTATAGGCCTGTCTAATCTTTGTCTGAAAAGTGGGATTTGGGAGTGGCTTCAGTTCTGAGTTAGCAACGTGTCTGGGGGCCCATAGTCTTGAGGTTTCCTCCAGTCTCTGCCAGACCAGTAAGGCTGGTCTTTTTTCATGAGTTTGAACTTTATTCTACATTTTTCTCCTGCTCTGTCCAGAACTCTATGTTGTGATCTGTTAAGAGCAGTTGGTGGTGGTAGCTGGGCACCATCTAGTTCTTCTGGGCTCAGGATGGTGGAGGCTCTGGTTCCTGTGATCCTTTAGTCCTTTGAGTTAATATTTTCCTTGTGTCTTTGGTTTTCTTTATTCTCCTTTGCTCTGGGCAGGATGGGACCAATAGACGTATTTTAAATGGCTGCTCACAAGCTTTTAAGACCCCAGACGCTACTCACCAAAGTAGGGTATAGAACATTTTCTTTATGAACTGTGTTATGCCAATTGACCTAGATTTCCCCCAAGACTATAGTCCTCACTTTCTGTTTTGAAGGAGAGTCTCTCTGGATACAGGCTTCTTGAGGGACAGGTTTTTTGTTTGTTTGTTTTCTTTCAGCACTTCTAATGCATCGTTCCACTGACTTCTGGCCTCCATTGTTTCCTATAAGAAGTCAACAATAGACATCGTTACTCCCTTGCAAGTAATGATTCACTTTTTTTTATTCCTGTTTTCAATGTTTTCTCTTTGTATTTGGATTTTAGCTGCTTCCCCTTGGTTTAGAAGTGACTCTCTTTGTGTTAATCCTACTTGGTGTTTATTGAGCTTCTTGGATTTGTAAATCAATGTTTTTCATCGTGTTGGGGGGTTTTCAGCCATTATTTCTCAAACATTTTTTCCCCTTTCTTGCTCCCCCCTCCTCCTGGGATGCTCATTAAAGGTATATTGATAGACTTGACATTGTTTCATAGGACTCTGAAATTCTGTTCATTTCTCTTATATCGTTTTTCTCTCCGTTTTTCAGATTGATCCAACTTTAAGTTCACTGATTATTTCTTTTACCATCTCTAATTTGCTCTTGAACCCATCTAATTAATTTCTTATTTCAGTTATTTGGCACGTTAATTTGAGAAATTTCAGTTGTTGTTTTTTTAGGGTTTTTATTTCTCTGTTAAAGTTACCTATTTGCTGAATTATTATCGCCGTATTTTTCTTTTATTTTTTGAGTTTAAAATAACTGCTCTGAAGTCTTTGTCTACTAAAGCTCATACTTTCCTGCTTCTCTGCATGTCTCATAATTCTTGGTTGAAAACTGGACATTTTAATAATAGATTGTAGCAACTAATGATTCTATTTTATTCTTCTGGGGGTTGTTTTATTAATCATTTGCCTGGACATAAACTGTAACATTTGTCTCTCCAGCAATGTGCACCTCCTGATGTTTCTGTTCAGCTTTTTCACTCTTGTTTTTATATTTCAGTCTGGCTTCCTAGGGGTCATCCCTGTGGCTGCATAGCTTAGTGATCAGTCAAAAATGTGGGCTGATGTGTTCAAACACCTCAAGCCATAAAGCTTCCCCTCACTACTTATCATCTGTGTATGGGTTGATTTGATAGCTAATTTTGTTATGTGTCAACCTGGCAAGCTATGAGTCTCAATGATTTTGGCAGATACTATGTGATCACCTTCCATTTTGTGATTCTATGTGAACAGTCAATCAGTTGAAAGGAGAGTTTCCTTGGGGGTGTGGCCTGCTTTCAGTATATAAAAGGATGTTCTGGCAAAGCTCTTTCTCTCGTCTCTCTCTCTCTCTCTCTCTCTCTCGACTCTGTACTCTTCTTACTGCCTGACCTCTAGTTCTTCAGATGTAAGCCTGCAGAAGTCTTCAGTCTGCCACTTGCCTGCAGATTTTGGGTTCATCAGCACCTGCAACCATGCGAGTCAGCGAATGTCTTCAGCCTGCTGCCTGACCCATGGATTTGGGACTTGGTAACCCCCACAATTGTGTGAGCCATTTCCTTGAAGAAAACTTCTTTCTGTATGTTTATATACATGCTTCACTGGTTTTGTTTCTCTAGAGAACCCAGACTAACAGAGTTGAGAAGTACATTCGAAATTGCAGCAAGTTCTTAGGTTCCTCATTCACTTTTACTTTATGCTGGGATATCTCTTAAGTATCCCCCCGTACATGCATGTGGTTTCCTAGTAGGTCAGTGATGTATGGAGAGCTTATCTCAGCTTTTTAATGGAGCTTTCTTTTCCAGGATCTCCCCATTAAATCTCTTGCTAGTCTGCTGTTCACCCTAACAGGGACCACAAACTTGGGCAAGCAAAGCTGCAGGTATTCTCCTTTTATTTGCTACCAAGTTCTTCACTTTTAGCTGACAGAGCATTGAGTTTTTGTCTCCTGCCCCAAGTTGATTCTGCCCCCTCTGAAAATAAAGCTGCTCGATTTTTTGGCCTCCATCACATTGGGTAAAACTACTTTCTCACCATCCGAGCTTGAGTGGGAAGTAAAATAGGAGCAGACCCAAGTAAAAAGGCCATAGACTCCTACTGTTCTTACCCAAAGTTCTTCAGGTTTTTCTGTTATTGTTGTTTTGTTTTTCAGAATACATGCTTCTCAATTTGTGGTGTACCTTTTTTTTTTTTCTTTTTACAATTTTGTTTTTACAATGCTGTCTAGTTTCATAATTGTTTTGGCTGAATGGATTTACAATCTTCTTCATGCCATACCTGGAAGTCCCTCCAAGCCAGTCTTTTGAAATTACTTAGGCTGACATCACTAGTGTGGGTTTCGCATCTGGTCCCTATGTTTATACACTCTGATTTGCCATTGGAAGGAAGACAGTACTTTTACAGATAAAGCCCACTTCCACAGCACAAGCTGCTTTAGCTTACTTGAGCATGAATCAAGCCCCAGTTCTATGTGTCCGCACCTATAGAGATCACATAGCAATCTCTCAATGTGATCCCACTGGAATTCATCTCATTAGGTTCGGGATCAGGAGGCAATTGCTCCCTGTACACACATACTCTTCTCTTTTGGTGGGACAGACTCAACAGGATTGCTCTCTCCAAAGAAATTCTCTGCACAAGTTCTCTTTATACCCAACAACTGGACACTGTTTAGACCCAATGTGCCTGTAGAGTCAATCTAAATGGTGGCCTGATTCACAATTCACTTTAGAAAGTGCCATCTATTGTCTTTGGCATCAACTGAAATTGAAAGAAGAAGAGTCCCATTTTAACACCCTGTTACAGGAGTGATCTAGTGAAAGATTTGCAAATTCATAGGTTGAGGTGGGATGGCAATAAAAAATATAACATGGGGGCTTGTTTATTGAGGGCTTACTTAGTCCAAAAGGAAAGTAATTCTTCTAATTTAGGCAACTTCAATTTAGTGCATCCTTAGAAATAAATTGACATTTTCTTTTCCTTGTGGAAGAAGGCAACTGCCTTCATGTGCTGCTCATGCAGACAGCTAATTAAATGAAACAAAAGCTACCACAAACATGGAAAGTTTCATCAAGAGGCCCCTGTGGGTGATTCAAGTAATTATGCCTGTCAAGAGAAGATATTACAGGAGGAATGTTGTGTTCAGAGAGCACACAGTGTTATTAATGTTATATTTTGGCAGACTGAGACACGAGAGCATCTTTTAATGTATCACTGCCCTTAAGAAGATCAAAGGAGAAGAAACCTTTAACACAAGTTAAAAGAGATTTAAGAATGGCAGAGCTTGTAAAGCAGTAAATAAATAATTAGTTATTAGGATGTAGTCATTCCTGTCTTTAATTTTATTTATTTAACAATTTTATTCCCTTGACAATTAATTAATTACTCAAGGGACAAAGGTCCTATCTCTCAGAAGAAAATGGCTCAATAACGCCAGAGTTGGCCAAGGAAGAGTTGTTGAGTGAACGGCATCTGTAGCGTCCCTAGGGATATGTTCAATCAGAAAAAAAGACTTCACGTGAACAATCATGTGTATGTTTGTGTACAAGGAGGGGAGGGGGCAGAGGTAGATGAACTAGTAAGCAAGGTACCACACAGGCTTAATTGTGTTTACTTACTAATCTGTAGTGCACGGTTTTGTGCACTACAGATTAGTAAATAAACCCATGCAAACCTTGCTTATTGCGTAATCCGTCCCTGGGGTGGGGTGGGGTGGGGGATGTTGGGTAGATGACATGTACATACATAGCAAGCACATTTAACTTTCATGTATAGGAATTCACTGGCTGCTTGAATATTTTTGGCATCAACTGAAAACGTTAAGTGCACTGTTACAAAATTGCTTTTCAAGGTCTCAGTGTCTCCACCTGTGTAATGACAGAATTCAACTAAATCACAGACAGGAAGCTGGATTTGCCTGTCAAATCTGAATAATAGCAACTGCCCAAGCACCATGAAAAAAGGCATTTTGAGGCTATAAATTGGCTTAGAGGAAAAGTGTGCTCTGATCGGTAAGCAATATCTTCCATGGTCAAAAGACAGAAGAGTGGTAGTTTATGTTGCAATTTTGCCACGCCTGGACAATGTACCTAAGGATTCTTTTGCTTTAACATCCTGTGATTCCATAACTCTGTGTTATGGTCTATGGTCTGACTTCTAGAGCAAGGCAGTCCAGTTTATAAACAGAAATAAATCCAGTCCACAGAGAATCAAGGATGAAACTGGTTTCATCTTTTAGTACATCAGTCATTCATTTATGTGAAGGGCTTTGGGGAAGGAGAGTGAAGAGAAGGTCTCCTGCATCCTTAATTCTAGAGATGTCTTTCATGGGTCAAGTATTTTCTCTGCAGTTTACATGCCATCACCCCTGGGAAATTAATTCACCACACTAAAATGCAATTGCATAGTAACAATCAACTCATGCATTTTTATTGTGATTTTTGCTTTATAAAGCACTTTTGCATTCATTTTCAAATGCATTGTTGTTATTTCATAACAACCCATTAGACAAATATCTTTATTCTTATTTCAGGGGAGGAACTTGATGCTTAGTGAGATGAAGTGAACTGGCTGCCCAAGACTCCCTGGATAGAGATGATAAGTGTCAGAGACAGGAACCGAGCCCAGAATATTTAACAAGTTCAGAAGATATTTTTACACCACAGCTAATCCTTTTCAAAAATAGTTTTCAGCAGGAAGATGAGACATAACATAAGCGCAGTAGGTATTGGAAAAGACAGAAAGAGAGGATAGTGGTGGTGGAGTCAGGTATTCAGGGAAAAGGAGGATAATCAAACCCCCAAGCCACACATTACTGACTCCCACATATGTATCTCAACCAGGGTTTCAAACCGGTTCATTCTAACTTGTTCCCAGGCGATGCTAGTGCTGCTGGTTAGTGACCAATTCTGAGAACCACTAGTGGAGCAGTGGTTGTCAAAATTTATTGTATGTAAGAATCACCTGGGATCTTGTTAAAATGTAGATTCTGATTCAGTATATCTGGGGTGGAAATGCAAATTCTCAGGAGGGGTTTGAACTGGAATGAACTGGTTGGAAGCCCTGATTTCAACATTTCTTCCCCTGATATCAAAGCTCACATAACCAACCACCACCTGCATATCTCCATGAGGAAGGCTAATAGGCTTCTCAAACCTAACACAGTCAGAAGAGAACTCTTGATGTTCACCCTACCTGCCCATCCTGCCCAAATCCACTATTCTACAATTTCTATATACCATTACATGGCACAACCTTTCCCCCAGTTGTTCAGACCAAAATACAGGAGATGACTCGACAGCAACTAACAGCAATACATTAAGGATGGCTGGGACTTGTGTCGATTTTTTTTTTTTTAATATAAATTGCAATGAAACAGTGCTTTCTCATTAACAGACCACGAAAGCGCGATACTGACCTATCACATGTTAAACCAATTAAGGGCATGGTCATCTCTTAACCCTCTGGCCTTTCCTGGATACATCTAGGAATAAATAAAAACATACCGACTATATATCAGGAATTCCTAGGTGGCACAAATAGTTAAGAGCTCAACTACTAGCTGAAAGGTTAGTGGTTCAAACCCACCCAGAGGCATTGTGGAAGACAGGCCTGGCAATCTGCTTCCAAAATGTCACAGCACTGAAAACCCCATGGAGCAGTTCTGCTCTTCTCACTTGGGGTTGCCATGAGTTGGAATCGCCTCGACAGCAACAACAACAATTATATCTCAATACTGCTAGGCGACACTATCCAAATGGGAACAACCAACCACATGTGTTTTGCCACATTTAAGAGTTCAATAACCATACATAGTTAAGGGGCTTCTGAATTGAATCACGGCCAATATAGAACTATTTTCATCATTGCAGAAAGTTCTGTTGAACAGCGCATGAGAAATGGCCAAAGCTTCTAAAACTTTGCCCTGTAGACTTCCAAATACCTCCAGGAAAAGGCAAGTACCAATATCACCCTACTGGAAAATTTCCACCTTCTCTATTCCAGGGAATATTCCAGTTTGAACCCCTGCTGAGAATTCGCATTTCCACTCCATATATACTGAATCAGAATCTACGTTTTAACAAGATCCCCAGGTGATTCTCATGTATAATAAATTCTGAGCAGTGGTTCTCAGAATTGGTCCCTAAACAGCAGCATTAGCATTGCCTGGGAACTTGTTAGAAATACAAATTCTCAGCAGGGGTTTCAACCGGAATGAACCGGTTCGAAGCCCTGCTCTATTCTCCCTCTGAGTCTCATTTATTCTGTTTTTCCGGAACTTTACATTCTTCACTCCCTTTGTAAATTACCTGACTGTGCCTTTGCCCTGTTTTATGCTTTCCCAGTTTGCAGGATTGATGCTCTCCTTTTTTTTAAAAAAAAAAAGTTTTTAATAATTAATTTAATGAACGCTTATTGAATTGTCTAAATCTACTTTTCCAGAAATTACCTCCTTCCCTGGTATCCACAAGGTTATCCCAGAAGCTGCCACATTCCTGTAGTCTGTTGCCTCCCCTGCTCATTGATTGGGTACCTGAGACAGGTGAACAATCAGTCTCTTTCCTGGGAATTGTGAAAGCAATCCCTTGGCCTGAGAGAGCAAGAGATCCTTTTACCCCTGGGTCACTAATTTGCAATAAGTAACTGTTACTTGGCAGTAGTAGGTGCCCACCACTTTCTACCAGGCCATGCAGCTAATAAGAAACAGTGAGAGAGAGTAACGAAGCAGATGTACAGAGAGAGCAGAAATGAGAGATGGAGAAAGGGCTTTCTGGGTTCCCTGCAGCACTCCAGTCTTTAGTATTGTTCGTAAGGTCCAACTGCTTCACTGTCCTCGAATTCAACAACATAGTCCATTAACCTTCCAATAAATTTTCTTTTTTTGGTAAGAGTAGTTTGGATTGATTTTCTGTTACTTGCAATCAAAAGAGTCCTAATCAATGTAAGCTATAATCAAGGGAGTTTGGAGTTTGCCTATTTAGAGCCTTTTTCTCAAAGCATCACACGTGATCATCAAGCCCTCTTTTACTGCTGGCTGGTACAAGGTGTGCAATGGCAAAGGGCTAAGCTCTTGGAAAATCACGAAGCAACACAAGACATAATGTGCACAGTAGGTGGACCTGTTTTTAGAATAAAGTAGCTCAATTAATAATGCTTACTTCACAAATCCTAAAATGGAAACGGGAAGGGGGGTATTTTCTGAAATAGGAGTTGTCATTAAAGTTCCATAATCATTTCGGAAAACAGGAAAAATTTAAACTCTTATCCTTTCATTCATTTATTATTTATTTATTTGATAAATATGTATTGAATATCTTTTATGTGCTGGGTACTATGAAAGGCACTGGGATTTCTGAAGTATAATTTTCAAAAAGATAAAATTCTGACTTTCATGTAATTATAAATTGAATATATGTCAAAGACTTAACTCATTAATTAAGAAACTGTTGGGAAGGTAGTCCTCCCTGTATTTCTTAGTATTCCCACACAGTGTGGGCCTCCTGAGAATAGAAATTGACATACTATAAAAATAGGGAATGTTTCCTTTTTTTCTCCAGAACCATTTGCTCTTCACATTTTAAGGATATTAGACATGGAGCTGCTGGTCTTCTTTATGGTGGAGGCATCCGCTCTAACTCAAAGAGTAATAGAACCTTTCTTACCTCCCCTTGCCAAATATTTATCTTCCAGGGTAGAGATCGTTCCTTCTCCAAGAGGGGATTTGCTTACATTCCAGAGTGAAAGATAATTTCTTTCTCTTTCTCTAGATGGGAGGAGGAGCTGGGTATTCCAGCTCCTACATAAGCTCCAAGAGTCATAATTCTGGGGTTTTTCTACTGAGGTACAGCCTTACTCAATGCACAGGTGAAACCATCTGGGCCTCATTGCATCATCCAGTGTGATATGGACACTGGAGTGTGGGGACCAGCACTGTGCTGTTATTGCAGTAACCAACAAAGGTGTGACATCTTAATCAGAGACCCGGTGTTTCTGCAAATAAGTTAACATCTCAGATCCTTCACAGTTCCTGATTTAACAGGAAATAGTAAAATGTTAAAAACTGGTTCAAAGGAGGATTTGGAAATACATATATATATATATCGATATTCACTTGCACATACACACAATCAGGAATGCTGAAATGAATTTGCTAATAGATGTAAAACTGGTTAGTAGTCATTAGGGCAATAAAAAGTAATGTTTGGAGGATTATCTTTTCTGTAAGGTATAACCTAGCAGGCTAAATTATTTTACATTTCTATAGACAAGAATCATTGGCATAACTACCAGTTTTCTGTAACTCAACTTCTACCTGTACAGAGCTATAAAATAGTTTAGTCAGTATAAAGATAACCAAAGATACAGACCATTATAGAGTCAGATAATCTTTAGTAAGTGCACTAGACAGTGTCCGTCACTTCAATAAAAGGATATTCAATAACTTCCAAACAACCATTTTCAAGTTTTAGAGAAATTTTCCTGATAGGATAAAAGAACAATAAGGGACATAGTGCTGACCTTATGGAATTCACAGTCTTGTGAAAGAGACAGATGTTAATCAAATAATCCCCAAAACAGTTGCAAATCGATCAATAAAATAAAGATATAGTATACAGTGACAAGAGGTCATATAATGAAGACTCTGATATGGTTAAGGGTCAGAGAGCAATCTTCAGCAACAAATGTTGTTATAGACCAAATCTTTATATAAAATAATTTACTTTTAAATTGTGATTAAAACTAAATTCTAAAATGTTGTAGTACACAATTCTAAAGGTACCAAGTGATATGCAATAAAAAGTAATACTCCCAGACACTCCTAATCCTCAGCCACCCTGTTCCTCTCCTGGAAGGAACCATTGGCAACATACGCTGGTGTATTCTTCCTGTATACTCTAGGCTTATACATACACCCAAATACATGCAAATATATATACAAGATTTTTACACATTAGCACACTGTATACATTGCTGTCTTATTTTTTTTTAATTTAATGATATATCTTTGAAATTATTCTTTATCAGTACATGCAGAGTATCTCATTCTTTATAATGGCTGCAAAATTATCCAGTGGGGATAATTTAAAAGGATGTACTATACTTTTTTTTAACCAGTTGGACAAATTTTTAATTGAAGAGAAATATTTAGGAGTATGGTAAATTTAACTAAAATATATGTGGTTACTTAATTCATATGTAAAATTCATTTGGTCCAAGTTATAATTACCCATGATGCTTGTGAAAAGAGTACTGGACTTGTTTGTAGAGACGCTAGTCCCAGTCTTGGCTCTGTTACTTATTAGGTTTAAGACCTTGGGAAAACTGCTTAAGTTCAGTTGCCTTAAAAAATTGGAAAAAAAATGCCTGCCCAATCTCCTTTGAAGGGTTGTGGCAATAATGCATATCAATGTTTTTTTTTATAATTTATTTTTGTTATTGTTGTTGAGAAGATACACAGCAGAACATACACCGATTCAACAATTTCTACGTATAGAATTCAGTGACACTGATTACATTCTTCAAGTTGTGCAACCATCCTTACCCTCCTTTTCCTAGTTATTCCTCCCCTATTAAAATAAAACCACTGCCCCCTAAGTTTCATATCTAATCTTTCAAGATGGTATTGTCAATTTGATCCAATATAGATAGATTTTAAAGGAGCACAACGCTCAAGGTAGATATTCTTTACTAGTTAAGCTAAATTATTGTCTGGTTTTAAGAAGACTTCAGGGGGTGGTTTTTGAAGTTTGTTCCAAGCAGCTCTGGTAAGTAAATCCCACAGGGCTCTCCTTGCAACTTACTCGCCCCACCCCACCTTCTAAAACACACACATGCTAACCAGAGCATCTCACCCATTAATCTGGTTATTTAAGTTTCCAAGTAAGATTTTATTAGAAAACACCACATGAGGGTAAGCGTGCACAGCCTGACCAAGGTAAACGATGTCACTAAGACGTACACAAGAAAAAAGGACCTTTTGGTAATTGCTATGGCATATATAATTTTGCAACAACAGCAATCACAGCCAAAAATTATGTGCAGGTATACATGTATATATGTAGACTTGTATGCGTATGTTGTTGTTTGGTGACATCGAGTCAGTTCAGATTCATAGCGACCCCATGTACAACAGAACAGAACACTGCCCAGTTCTGTGCCATCCTCACAATTGTTCCTATGTTTGAGCCCATTGTTGCAGCCACTGTGTCAATCCAACTCGTTGAGAGACTTCCTCTTTTTCACTGACCCTCTACTTTACCAAGCGTGATGTCCTTCACCAGGGATTAGTCCCTCCTGATAGCATGTCCAAAGTACCTGAAACAAAGTCTCACCATCCTCGCTTCTAAGGAGCGTTCTGGCTGTACTTCATCCAAGACAGATTTGTTCATTCTTCTGGCAGTTCACTGTATATTCAATATTCTTCACCAACACCACAATTCAAAGGCATCGATTCTTGTTGGGTCTTCCTTATTCATTGTCCAACTTTCAAGTGCATATGAGGCAATTGAAAATACCATGACTTGGGTCAGCTGCATCTTAGTTCTCAGAGTAAATTCTTTGCTTTTTAACATTTTAAAGGGGTCTTTTGTAGCAGATTTGCCCAATGCCATTATGTCGTTTGATTTCTTGACTGCTGCTTCCATGGGCGTTGATTGTGCATCCAAGTAAAATGAAATCCTTGGCAACTTCAATATTTTCTCCATTTATCATGATGTTGCTTATTGGTCCAGTTGTGAGGATTTTTGTTTTCTTTATATTGAGGTGCAATCCATACAGAAGACTGTGGTCTTTGATCTTCATCAGTAAGTGCTTCAAGTCCTCTTCACTTTTAGCTAGCAAGGTTGTGTCATCTGCATAATGCAGGTTAATGAGTCTTCCTCCAATCCTAATGCCACGTTCTTTTTCATATAGTCCAGCTTCTTGGATTATTTACTCAGCATACAGATTGAATAAGTATAGTGAAAGGATACAACCCTGATGCACACCTTTCCTGATTTTAAACCATGCAGTGTCCCTTGTTCTGTTTGAACAACAGGCTCTTGGTGTATCTACAGGTATCATATGAGCACAATTAAGTGTTCTGGAATTCCCATTCTCCACAATGTTATCCATAATTTGTTACGATCCATGCAGTTGAACACCTTTGCATAGTCAATAAAACACAGGTAAACATCTTTCTGATATTGTCTGCTTTCAGCCAAGATCCATCTGACACATATGTGCGTAGGTATTTATATGTGATACGTGAGTATATACACATGTATGCATATGTAGATGTATATGCATGTATGTGTGTGCATGCATATATATTTATATAATATAAATACATATTTATTTATATTTGGCACAGTGGTTAAGAGCTCAGGCTGTTAACCAAAAGGTTGGCAGTTTGAATCCACCAGCCATTCCTTGGAAACCCTATGGGGCAGTTCTACTCTGTCCTATAGGGTTGCTAAGAGTTGGAATCAACTTGATGGCAACAGGTTTGGTTTTTTTGGTTTTGGTTATATATATAATAAAGCACACTGGGGGCACAGTTATGAATACTTCTCAGACATAAAAAAAAACACCTTATGGGACTGGTTTTCTGGGCTTGAAGGCTTAGGATCATAGTGTCATGGGAAACTAGGTCAATTGTCATAATATAGTTCATAAAGTTTATGTTCTACATTCTAGTTTGGTGAGTAGTGTCTGGGGTCTTAAAAGCTTGCAAGTGGCTATCTAAGATATAACTATTGGTCTCTACCTGTCAGGAGCAAAAGAGAAAGAAGGAAACCAAAGACTCAAAGAAGAAACTAGTTTACGGGACTAATAATAGTCTACACCACAGCCTCATTTACCCTGAGACCAGAAGAACTAAATGGTGTCCGGCTTCCACTACCAATCATTCTAATAAGGGCCACAATAGATGGTTCATAATAGAATGGGAGAAAAATGTGGAACAGAACCTCAAATTCTTAAAGAATCCAGACATACTGGACTGGTTGACACTGGAGGACTCCCAGATGCTATCGCCCTGAGATACTCTTTAAGCCTTCAACTGAAACTAGTCCTTGAGATCCCCTCTTAGCGAAATAAGATTGGTTCACAAAATGAAGAATATCACCTGTGAGTACTGTGCTCCTTTAAAAAAATCAGCTATATGAGACCAAATGGTCAACATTACTTTAAAACAAAGATGAGAAAGTAAGGGGGCAGGAAAGCTAGATTTATGGAAACAGAACAACTAGAATGGAAACGAGAATGTCCACGTGCTGTGAAGAATGTAACCAATGTCACTTAACAGTTTGTGTAGAAATGGTTGAATGGGAACCTAAACTTCTGTGTAAACCTTCATCAGAAAGAAACACAATAAAGTATTATTAAAAAAAAAATTTTTATTAGAAGACAAAAGGCAAAAAATGTATTTTTTTAATTTGAAAAATTCTTTATAAACTATAAAACACTACATAAATATAAGGTATTATTGTTACTATTTTTTCAGGACACAAAAAGAAGCATAAAGAACAAAACAAAGCAATTACGAACCCAGCAAAGGTATAGGGGATAGGGCAAGTAGCGGAGCAAACCTAGACTCCTCTTGCAATATCCTTTCCTGAGACTGAGTCAACTTGTAAAAGGCAATCTTTTATCAGAAGCAACTGAAGGATCATTTAAGGAAGAAAGTAGGAGAACTAACTCAATCCTGGTTTGGTTACTTCAGGACAAAAGCCTGAGAGGAAAAGGCTGTAAAAATGAATGACTAAGTATGCAATTCGCGATCAATGTGCTAAAGGCGTTCATGGAATCCTCAAATGGATATATTTGCAGTGGAGCCCTGGTGGCCCAGTGTTTAAGAGCTTGGCTGCTAGCCAAAAAGCCGGAGGCAGTTCAAATCCACCAGTGCTCCTTGGAAACCCTATGGGGCAGTTCTACATTGTCCTATAGGGTTGCTGTGAGTCGGAATTGAGCAATGAGTTTGACTTTGTTTTTGTCTTAGTTATCTAGGCTGCTAGTGGATGGCAAACAGAAGTTTGCACTCCTACAGTCTAGTAGTCTAGAAGTTCAAATTCAGGATGTCAGCTTCAGGGGAAGGCTTTCTCTCTGTCAGCCCTGGAGGAAAGTACTTGTCATCAATCTTCCCCTTCTCAGTGCAGGAACTCCGGATCCAAAGGACACGCTTGGCTCCTGGGTGTTGTTTTCTTGGTGTTATGAGGTCTTCCTGTCTCTCTGCTCGCTTCTCTCTTTTATATCTCAAAAGAGATCGACTCAAGACACAACCTAATATTGTAGATTGAGTTCTGCCTCATTAACATAACTGCCTCTAATCCTGCCTCATTAACATCATAGAGGTAGGATTTACAACACATGGGAAAATCACAAAATGATGGATAATCACACAATACTGAAAATCATGGCCTAGCCAACTTGACACACATTTTGGGGGAGTATAATTCAATCCATAACAGTTTGTAGGCTTGATGTTATTTTGAAGTACCACCCTACTCAACCTTTTCCTAGGAAACTACATTTCATCACAAACACAAACCTAGTGTCCTTGTCTTAGAGCTTCTGCAGAGAGGTAATGTCTTTCGAGTGTTATAAGTTACCTTATTTTTAAGACACGATATCGTTGTGTGATTAAAAAAATGATTATCAGCACTTCACATTTGTATGTAGTTGTTGTTGTTAGGTGCCGTTGAGTTGGTTCCAACTCACAGCGACCCTATAGGACAGAGCAGAACTGCCCCATAGGGTTTCCAAGGAGCAGCTGGTGGATTTGAACTGCTGACCTTTTGGTTATCAGGCAAGTTCTTAACCACTGCACCACCAGGGCTCCCACATTTGTATAGCACCACACAAAACATTTTCAATATACTGTGCCAAGTGACTAATTAAATATTTTCAAATAGGTAGACAAAAAACCCTTCTTTTTCCAAGTGACAGCCATTCAACAGAGAAAATATGCTATGCCCTCTCCCATGTACCAACCACTATGTTAGGCACTGAGGACACGGAGATCATAAGACACAATTCCACCTTCAAGGAGATTAGTCTTTGGGGCGATAACCAAGCAGATGACTAGGGAGAGCATCCTGATCATCTGATGAGAACTACTAGAATTAACATGACTGAGCTCCTACTTCAAAAGCAGGAATCCAGAATACAGACCAATACTAGGATAAGTAATTAAAAGTACTGCAGTGACTCAGCTCTATTCTAGCTCCTCTTTTCCCCTTGGGGCCAAGTTAATCAGCCTAGCCACACTCTAGACTAGCTCTTTCAAGAGTTGTTGTTGTTGTTAGCTGCTTTCAAGTCTGCCCCCGACTCATGGGGGACCCATACACAATAGGATTGGGTTTTCAGTGGCTGATTTTCAGAAGTAGATCACCAAACCTTTTTTCCCATTCTGTCTTAGTCTGGAAGCTCTGCTGAAACCTTTTCAGCATCAGAGCAACACGCAACCCTCCACTGATAGGTGGGTGGTGGCTGCACATGAGATGCATTGGCCAGAAATTGAACCTGAATTTCCCACAAGGGAAGTGAAAATTCTACCAATGAACCACCAATGCTCCTTGCAAAAGGAAAGGCCATAAAGTGCAACCAGCTGAAGTAGAAGCTGTATTCAAGTCGGGGTCTCCACACTTATGCTGCCTATAAACCTTTGGTTCTCCAAGTGTGGTACCTAGACCAGCAGTATCAGCATCACCTGGGAATTTGCTAGAAAAGTAAATTCTGAGCTCAACCCAGAGCCACTAAAAAAAGAAACTCTGAGATGGGACCCAGCAATCCGTGTTTTAACAAGTTTCTCAGGTGATTCTGATGCTAACACAAGTTTAAGAACCACTGTTAACCTGCCCTGGTCTTCTCCTTTCTTCCTCACCATTTCACAGCCTTGGTTTCATCTCCAGTTCCTGTTTATCCCTGATTTCTGCATAATTTGCAAACTATAGCCCATAGTCATTCTTGGGATTTTTCTGATCCTTAAAAAATCATCCTGGAGCACAGCTCTTCTCTGAAACACATGGTGTCGCCATGAGTCAGAACTGACTCAATGGCAACTGGTTAGGGATCTAAGTTTTCTCTATGGAAAGTCATTTGTCCCTAAACTATTAATTGATGAATTCATATTTCTCAGCAATGTGTAATGCCAGCTCTATCAAAGCCCAGCAGTCCATTCATGCAAGGGTCTGTTTATGGAGGATTCATTCTGTACCATTGGCCTCTTAGTCTATTCCTATGCTGATTCGAAACCCTTTTATCTGACAGAAGGTATGCTCCCATATTTGTTCTTCCTTTTCAACATAACTATTTGTGAGTTTTTACTTACTAGATGCATTTTAAAATTAGTTTTAGAAGTTATCTGAAAAAAGCTTTCTTAGGATTTTTTATTGCAACTGTATAGAATGTATAGATTAATTGGGAGAAAATTGGTATCATTAAACTGTTGAGTATTCTCAATCACCAACATGGTAGATACATCTCTCCATTTACTCAGATCTTCTTTATATGCCTTTCGTTTATGTTTAATAATTTTCTCCATAAAGGACTTGCAAATTTCTTATAGTTTTAAAACTGGTGTTTTTCTATTATATTTTTTTCATTTGTTATTAGCAGTGTAAAAAATCATAAATGAATTTTGTATATTGTTAAACTCTTTTAGTCCGAAGAGTTTACTCATTTATTCTGTTAGTGTCTTAAGAGATGATAATATTTTCAAGTAATGATGGTTTTATCTTTTTCCTTCCAAGCTTCATATCTTTTATTTCATTTTATTTTTAATTGGAAAGACCAGGACCTAAACTTTGACAGTAAACATTAATAGGAATAGAAGGCATCATGTCTTATTCCTAAATTTAATTAGAGCACATTCTAGTATTTGATCATTAAGCATCATGCTTAATTTTGATATTTGGTATTCCTTACCAAGTTAAAGAAGGTACATTCTAGTCTTAGTTTGCTACGAGTATTTATTGCTAACAAACTTACCATAAGTGGATGTTGAATTTTATCAAATGCTTTTTCCCTCATTTTTTATTAATCTCAGGTAATGTAGAGCATTATGTTGACAGGTAGTCTAGTGTTGAACTGTTATTTCATTCTGGATTAGACCAACTTAGTTTTGATGGTTATTTGTAATGTGCTGTTAGATTCAATATCCTGGTCTAAAATTTTATTTTCTTGTACTATCTTTATTTCAGTTTTTATATCAAGGTAATAAAAATTAGTCAAATAGCTTTAGCTCTTTTTATATTTTCAGGTTCACTTTTTAAAATTTTTTTATTAGATATAGTTTAATTGTTCTTTGAAAATTTGCAAAACTTTTCCTATAAACTTGGCCTAGTGTCCTTTTTGGGTGGGTAAGTAGGTGGGGAGAAGAATTTTCACTGGTGTCTTAGGCTGGGTTCTCTAGACAAGCAAAACTAGTAAAGTGCATAAATATACATGGAGAGAGATTTGTATCAAGGAAAAGGCCCACGGGATTGTAGAGGCTGGAAAGTCACAAGTCCACAGATCAGGATAGAGGCTTCTCGCAATTCACATAGCTGTGGGGGCTGTTGAACCTAAGATCAGCAGGTTGGACAGCAGGGCTCTCACTCACAGGCTGTGAAGATCCACAAATCCCAAGATCAGCAGATAAGCTGATAGCTCAAGTCCCGAGAACCAGAGGTCAAACTAACAAGAGGCAGCTGCAGGATCCAGAGTGAGCAAAAAGCCAACATCCACTTATATTCAGATGCAGGCCACACACCCAAGGAAACTCCATTTCAACTGATTTGGCTACTCACAGCAGATCCCTTCATGGGGGTGATCACATATAAATACTGAGAACCATGGCCCAGCCAAGTTGACACACAATCTTCACCATCACAACTGGAATTTAATTTCTCTAATGAAATTGTTCTATACATGTTTTCTATTTATTCCTTTTTAATCAAATATGGTAATTTATCTTTTTCTATAAAAAAGTGTTCATTTGATCTAGATTTTTATTTTTTAAAAAAACACTTTTTTCTCTCGACCGTGATAAATCTAGTCTTTGTATTAATGTTTTGCTTCCAAGCATTTAGCAGATATTGAACTCTGACTACTAACAAGTGAAGTTCTCTCCTTGCCTGGGCTCAATAATAACCAGGCTATATCCACTGCCCCAAGGGTGGTATGACACTCTCCCTCCTTCTGAGCCTATCAATGAATGTTGTATAACCCCACAGTTGTTCTGTGGTCTGTAACACAGAGAACTTCATTAAGGAGATTTTATTTTATTTTGTCTCCAACTATCAAAAGGAGCAATGTGGCCTCGGCCCAGAAAGAAAAGTATGTCTCCCTGCTTTGGTGCCTTGAATTTGCAATGGCTTACTGTTTCTTGGTAGGCAGGCCAAAGAGGAAGTTACACATTTTACTAACAAAACTCAAACCATGCTTTACATGCCCTATTTTGAGTTTTACTTGAAGTTTTATGAAGAGCAGGGAGCTCTTGCTACTTTTCAGGAGATGTTTAGGCACTCAAGAAGTACACCCCTTTGTATGACATAGTTAAAAAGAATTGTGAGCCTAAATGAATGTAATCAATGAGACCACAATGTAAAAGTTCTAAACTAGGCCCAGAAAGAAGCATTTTATTTGGAATATTTAGTTCCTGTGAGCTTTCAACCAAAACGACAGTAAATATGTGCCTAGATTTTGTCAAGGAAGATGTACTTTTTTCTTCTCGGAAACAAACAAAACAAAACAAAAAAGTCCCACCTGCTCCCTTCAACTGCATGTCCACAGACTTCAAAATCCTTGAGCGCCTACTTGGTTCACATACAGTCTCCTAATCATTCCCGCTTGTTCACTGTCAGGCTCCCTGATTGGTGCGAATGGTTTGAGTTTGGCTACTAATTGAAAGGTTAGTGGTTTGGACCCACTCAGCAGCACTGAGGAAAAAAGGCCTGGTGGTCTACTTTCATGAAGATTACAGCCATGAAAACCCTTCGGAGTTCAGTTCTACTCTGTAACACATGGGGTCACCGTGAGTCAAAATTAGCTCAATGGCAACAGATTTTTGAGTTTTTACTCACTGTCTACTTCAGACTCTGCTTGGCTACCTAACTCTCCAGCACTCATCTGGGCATGACTCATTGAGATTTGAACACACGCTTTCAACACGTCTCAGTTCTTGATGTTTATAGCTTCAATTAATTTTCTCTCAACCTCACCTCAGCCATCCAACTCATGGTCATAACTTATCATAAAAGACTAACCCATTTATAAAATATCCTTGTAAGACTTCCCTCTCTCTGACCCTCAACTTCTCTATTCTGGAGTATTCTAATACTTCCATTACAGCAATACTGTGGCCTCATTTAGGCCTCCAACCCTATGACCTTTTCACTGAACAATATGCCTTTAGTGTCCTCACTTCTCTCTCTAGCTATCTTGGATTCAATGTAGAGTAAATACTCTTAATATCCTTGTCCCTCTCTCCCTCCTCTAAATTTCCTTAGGAAGACCCAATTCTAGTAACACCTACCTAACTACTTACTCTTCACCTGCACCAAACCAACAGAGTGATCCTGGAGAAAAATCACACAGCTATGCTGACTGGACTCACTTTTACTGTTTTCTTTTTTTTTTAAGCACAAATCTCAAATGGACAATTAATATGGCAAAATAGTGATACTATATATCCTTAGCAAATTTTGTCTCCCTCTCTTCAACGTGATTGTTTCATACCTTCTACTCTTCCCTCATAATTAAACATCTCATCATCACTTCATACTCTCAGCTCTCACTCTGGATCATACATAATAAAGAAGATAGTTGTAGTCAGCGTAGAATAGGGGTCTGCACAGCCTGTGAGCTAAGAATGGGTTTTATATTTTTTAATAATTTGAAAAAACAAAAGAAAAATATTTCATGACACATGAAAATTCAAATTTCTGTGTCTAGAAAATAGCTTTATTGGACTTATTGTCTCTGGCTGTTTTCATGGCAAAGTTGAGTAGTTGAGACAGAGGCTACATGACCTGCAAAGTGTGACATATTCATTATGCAGCCTTTTACAGAAAAATCCATTACCATCAAGTCGATTCAGACTCATAGTGACCATACAGGACAGAGAAAAACTGTCCCAGAGGTTTTCCAAGGAGCCGCTGGTGGATTCGAACTGCCAACCTTTTGGTTAGCAGCCAAGCTCTTAAACACAGCACCAAAAAAGGAGCCCTGGTGGTGCAGTGGTTAAGACTTAAGGCTGCTAACCAAAGAGTCAGCAGTTTGAATCCACCAGCCGCTCCTTGGAAACCCTGTGGGGCAGTTCTACTCTGTCCTCTAGGGCCGCTATGAGTCGGAATAGATTCAAACACAGCGGGTTTGCTTTTTTTTTTTTTTTTTTTAACACAAAAAGTTTGCCCACCCCTCATCTAGAACAACTCCATTCTCCCACATACTTTTCTGTGCCTAAGGCATTCTCTGATTTCTCCACTCTTACAATGAAGGAAATGTCCCTCCTTCTAGCGAAGGCTATCCCTCCACTAGGGAGCCCTGGTGGCACAGAGATTAAGAGCTCAACTGCTCACTGAAAAGTTGGCTGTTTAAACCTACCTAGTGGCTAGAAAAGATCTGGCAATCTGCTCCCATAAAAATTATAGCCTAGAAAGCCATATGGGCAGTTCTACTCTATCACATTGGGTTGCTATGAGTAGGAAATCTACTTGATGGCACCTAACAACAACATTCCTCCACTTACTTCATACACTCTCACTTTCTCAAGGACGTTGCTTCTGCAATTAACTGTTTTTCTCCTTCACTATTAATATTTTTTATCTCTTAGATTATTTCAGTTGATATATAAACATGCCTTAGTATCACTCAGAAACCCTGGTGGTGCAGTGGTTAAGTGCTACAGCTATTAACTAAAAGGTTGGTGGTTTGAATCCACCAGGCGCTACCTGGAAACTCTATGGGGCAGTTCTGCTCTGTCCTATGAGCTGGAATCGACTCAACAGCAATGGGTTTCATTTTGGTTTTGGTAGTGTCACTCAATTAAAAAAAAAAAAAAACCCTCGTGACTACATGTCCCCCTCCTGTTTCTCTGCTCCTCTTCATGGCAACAATTCTCAAAAGAACTCACTTTCTCCAACTCCTCCCTTCCTTTTCTCTCTTCCATCCACTCTAATCAAGGCTTTTTTCGTCACCATTCCCCTACAGCAGCTCTTAACTCAGCAGTAGACTAGGTCTTGTCAAAGCCAAGGCAAAGTCTGCATTTTGTTCCCATTGAAGTGTCCCATCCATCAAGAAGTCAAAAAAAAAAAATTTTTTTTTTTGCATTTTTGTCTATTCTTTGACCTTGTGTGTTTGCCATAACTACAATGGTCCCTAAATATCTATATTTGAATCTTGAAATAGAAATTAGAAAATGCATTTAATGTGTTTTACTGAGGATTGCAACACTACGGTTTCAACTCAATTTAGAAGGTCTTCATGGTCATGCCAGTGATGAAATAATCTTCTGGTCAGCCTGCCCAAATCTCGGTCTGACTGTGTCTAATCTGTAATAAAATTAGACTCCAAAATTAATCAATGCCTTTTGTTACTTGAGCTCAATTATTGCTCATGTAGTCAATTAGAAAAGTGGATAGGTTATAAGAGAAGGTATGTTTCTTACCCATTTATGGAAAGGAGTATGCAAAAAAATTTCAGAGTTAAAACAAATCCAGGAATGTAAAGTATTAATTTATGACTAATTAATTTAGTGTTAATTATTGATTAGTTAATTTAAATTCCTTGTGTTTTCTTTAAAATCTCAGGGAAATGCGAGTTTAATGATCTTTCACTCCTAGGCTTGAATAGGGAATTTGGAATAAAATGTGCCACTCAAATGTTCTATTTATTTCAAATACAAATTTATATTATATTTCAAATTTATAATATATTTCAAATATATTCCTTTATTTAGCTTGATCTTCCAATGCAGCAGATTAAATTAATCATAATCTACATTTCTTACATTTCTCTTTCACCTTGTCTCCACCACGGGCAATTATTTTATTAACTTTGGTATGTACCCTTATGTTTTTTGTAAAACATGAATTGATATTTCATGCATAAATATTTAAAATTTATGGTCACAGATTTGTTTAATAAATAATAAATAATAAATAAATTAATAAACCATTGGTCTGTTACTACTACCTGCTGCAAAGTCATATTTCTGTCAATAATTTACATTAGCCTGATTTTCACTATTTCTCAGACTAAACTGACAGTTCATATTTTTACTTTGCATTTCTCTTATTAATGATTTAATCCCTGGTGGTGCAATGGTTAAGCACTTGGCTACTAACTGAAAGGTTGGCAGTTTGAACCCACCCAGCTACTCCATGGTAGGAAGACCTGGCAATCTGCTTCCATAAAAATTACAACCAAGAAAACCCTATGGGGCAGTTCTACTCTGTAACATGGGGTTGCTATGAGTAGGAATCTACTTGACAGCACCTAACAACAACAACATAGGCTTATTGGTAATGAACTCAGCTACAAATTTCTAAAAATTCTAGCAAATCCAAATTATAGTGACTGTATTCTCTAATCAGAATGCAATAAAACTTAAAATTAACATCAGATAGATTTGGAAAAACACCTATACGGAAATGGAAAAAAAGTACTTATAAATAATCCTTGAATTGAAGGGCAAATTATGAAAATTATAAAACATTTAGAAATAACAAAATAGGCACCATAAATCAAATGTTACGCTATAGCATTAATGATATTTATTAAAAATAAAGAGATTAAAATTAAATGAGTTAAGATTTCAGTTCAATAAGCTAGATGAAGAGCAACAGGGGTAAAATTAATAAAATAGAAGAACACAAATAATAAACGGCAGAAATTAAGGAGGTATAACGCACTAAAAATGTTGTGATAATGAACAAAAGAAAAGAAATTTCTTTAAAAGATCTAGTAAACTGAAAAAGTCTCTGATAAAACAGAACAAAAAAAAAGAGAGAAGACATAAACCATATTAGATATGTTTAAGAGGCATAACACTAAAGATTCACTTTCATGAGATTAAATTCACGAAGTATTAATGAACATACACTACCTTCCACACTGTTGGATTTAATGTACTTATATTTTCCTTAGGACTTTTGCATTCTTGTTCATATGTGAGACTTAAATGGATGTTTCTTTTCATGTATATTGGTTTATCCAATTTTGAAATCAAGGTTTTATTAACATTATGAAAAGAGTTTGTTATCTTTTTCTCTTTTCTTATTCATTGGAAATTTTTTATTTTAATTGAGATTTTCTTTCACTGAAATTTGTCAGAACTGGAGTATAACTCTCTGACCTTTAATCTTTTTGATGACTTTAATTTTATTCTATAAATATTTAATGTCATCTGAGAACCCCTAGGATGAGAAATCAACATAAAAAGTGTCCCAAGGTGGTGATAGGCTCTACATTAGGAAATGTAGATTCTGTCTGCAAGAACATACCCTCCATTAAAGTACTCAAGGTCCCATAGATTATGTCCTACCAAGTATAAACTGCAATCCTGAATTACAAAACATGCAAGAAAAAAAGTCTTCATAGGCAGAAATCAGAAGACTCAACCAAAAGCAAACTTAACACCCTAAGAACTTGAGATAAAAGAATTATCGAACATAAATTTAAAATTAATATGGTTAAATACTTATAGAATGAAAGTAAATTCATCTATAAAATTAAAATCTCAGTTGACAAGCTGAACGATAATTAGGCATGGCAAAAGAAATAAGAAATAAAAATGGAAGACAGATCTAAAGAAATTAACCCAAATTCACCAAAAGAGTTGAATGGGTAGAAAATATGAAAGGGAAGTAATGAAACAGAGGATAGAATGATAGGATGCAACATACACCTCTTTAGTTTAGACATTGTTCCAGAAGAAGAGAATAGAGAAACTGGGATGAGAGACTACTTCAAGACAGAACTGAGAATTGTCCCAAATTGATGAAAGACATGAATCTTTGCAATAAGGAAGCTTTGGATTTATTGATCCAAGGCAAGATAATTAAAAAGAGATTCTCAACTAGCATAGTGAATATGTGGAATACTGAAAATCTTGCAAGAAGACAGACAGAAAATATTTTTGGTTAACACAGCATGAGTTAGACAAACCACAGATTTCTCAGTGTTAACAACAGAAAGCAGAAAATAATTGAGTAAAATGTTCGGATCACTGAGAGTAAATAACTATGAACTTAGAACTATATACTGACCAGCAAAACACGAAGACAACGTAAAAACTTTTAGATAGATATAATGTAAAAGAATTTTCTTTTAATAAACTTCACTTAAGGATGTACTCCAGGAAAAAAGAAAGTGAACTCAGAAGCAAGTTCTGAGATACATAAAGAAATTAATGAGCAAAAACTTGGGCAAGTATGGGTAAATCTACATAATAATTAACTACATAAACTAATAGCACTGATAACAATTGTAATGATAAATTTTGATGGTAGAATTTACATTTTGGAAAATAACATGTAAGACAGAGGGCAAAAAAGATCAGAATTAAAGAGCTCTATACCCTGGTGGTAGTGCAGTGGTAAAAAGCTTGGCTGCTAACCAAAATGGCAGCAGTTTGAATCCACCAGCGGCTCCTTGGAAACCTTATGGGGCAGTTCTACTCTGTCCTATAGGGTTGCTATGAACCAGAATCGACTCGACGGCAATGGATTTTGGTTTTGTAATCCTGGTATTTCTCAGAAGGAAGGTGAAGAATGTTAACTTTCAATACTAAGTAAGTATGTGTAAAACTTTGAAGGAACTTACTAAAATTATTTCTAGTAACCCAAACTCAGAAATACTTAGTTGTAATGGTTTTCCTTCTAGAAGTGTAATGATGGTTCAGCATTAGAAAAACCTATTATTATAGTTCACTACCTTAACAGATTTAAGGAAAACTACATATCATCTCAACAGATGCAGGAAATACATGGTATAAAATTCAACACCCATTCATTATTTAAAAACAGAACAAATAAAACCTCTCAGTATATTCTTAGGAGGAAAAGAGAACTTCCTCAACCAGATAAAGGCTATCTGCCAAAAACTTATACAAACATATTTAGTGGTGAGATGACATAAGCATTCTCAATAAATTCAGGAAAAAGCCAATAATTCCTGCTATTACTATTCCATTCAACACTGACCTGGAGATCCTAACCAGCTAAGGAACATTAAAAAGAAGAAGAAATACGTGTACTTCCATTATTTATTGATGATGTGAATAAAATCTAAGAGGATCTACAAATGACTAAATCAATAAGAACATTCTACAGGGTGCTAGGGTATATCATATCCAAAAATCAATTATGTTCATATACATCTTCAAAAGATGTTAGGAAATATAATTTTTAAAAGAAGAAACCATACATAATGTAACAAAAATATTAAATACCTAGAAATAAATTTAATTAAACAATGTTCATGAGTGGAAAGACTCGATATCATAACAATGTCAATTATCCCAAATTATTCTATAAATCCAATGGAATTCAAATGAAAATCTCTACATGTTTTTTTCACAGAATTTGGCATACTAATTCTCAAATTCATATAGAAAAGAAAACTTCTAAAATTGCCAAGATAGTCTGAATGTAAACAAAGAAAGAAGACTCTTCCTATTAGATAGCAACTTATAACACTATAGTAATTAAGATGTGAGCACTGGCATAGGGATAAATAAACAGACAATGGGGACATAAAAGAGTACAGAAAACACCCATGTATGTATGGAAACTTAATATATGATAGTTATTGCATTACAAATTTTTGAGGAAAAGATTACCCATATAGAAGAAATCAAACTCTATCCCTCCTCACATCAACTAAAAAATAAATTTCAGGTTTATTAAAAAACTAAACTGAAAACCTATCTTTAGTTTTTACATTAAAAATATAGGAGACTATCTTTATGACAGCAAGGTGAAGTAGAATTTTTAAAAACAATACATAAATACACACACACAAATAAACCTCTTCAGAAAAGATAAATAAACACATTAATATTGTAAATTTCTGTACATAAAAAGATACCATAAAACTTTGACAATACAGGCTACATATAGAGAAAATGTTATTAACGTCTATAGCCAAAAAGGATTAATATTTAGATTATATAATTCCATAAACAATGCAACTAGAGTACAAAGGAGTAAACCAACCAAAAAATGTGTAAATCTTTTAGAGAGAAATGCATAACATACTATTAAACACTCTAAAAAAAGAGATGATTTTTATGGCTGAGATGGAGCATGCTCACGAAATTAGTATATAAACTCAATATAATTCCAATGATATCTAAGAGAATATTTGGGGAATTTGAAAAAAAAACTAGTTTCAAAATGCATATGGAAGAGGGAAAACCACTTGAATGGCAATGAAAATTTTGGAAATGAAGAAGGGAGAGATAAGAAGACATGAGCTACAAAAACCAAATATTGTAATGAAACTGAATAGCATTTCACCATATATCAAACATCAGAGTTGGCATCACAAACCAATGGATAAAGAATGAAATCTTTTAAAAATAGTGTTGAACACAATTGGCCCTTATAAAGAAAAATAATAACAAAAGTAGACTCCTTCCTCACACCATATTTAAAAATAGCACCATCATATATTTTAAGACGTATTTTAAGACCTTTTAACATTTTTGAAATTACATCTCTTACAGTGGATAAAATGTCATAGTTAGAAAAAACATGATTTTTTTTCTTAGTAATACATAAGTAATGATGAATTTTATAATCATCATATATCCATTGTAATTAAAGTCGTCTTAGAGCCAATGAAATACAGTACATTATAGATGGATTAAAGATAAAAACAAAACCTGGAAGTATTAGAAGAAAATGTAGAAGAATATCTTCATGAATTGAGGGTAAGGGCAATTTTGTTTAAAATACAGTAAACACAACAATGAAAGAAAAATAATAAAACAGACATATCAAGATGAAAAATTTTATACAGTAAAAACAAAGTTAAAAGGCAAGTGATAAGATGGGAGAAGTTTTTGAACCATACATGTCAAATAATTAATACTTAGAAGTATAAAGAACATCCAAAAATCATTAAGGAAGAGCAAACAATACTATAGAAAAAAGCACCAAGATTATGATCAGGCAACTTAAAACAGGAGGAATCCAAATGGATTATAAACAAAAGAAACGATGCTGAATTTCATTAGTTACCAGAAGAAGACAGATTAAGATAACAGTAAGCTTCCATTTCACTCACTAGAATGCAAAATTTCAATAGTCTGGCATTTTCAGACTAAAAATACGGAGAAAAAGATATGGGTAAAAGATACGGGACATCTTGGAAAAGCAGTTTACTAGTATTTATTAAAATTACACACACACACAACTTGTGACCCAGCAATCCTACTTCTGGTATATAACATGGAGAAATTCTTACAAATATGAGCAGAGACAGCTATGAGGGTGTTTGGTGTAGAATTGCTTGTACTATCCAAAATTTGAAAATAACCTAAATGAACACTAATATGAGAATGGTAAATGTTGCTAATTCATACAATGGAGTATGATAACCAAAAAAAAAAAAACCCTAAACGCATTGCCTTCGGTCGATTCCAACTCAGTATGATAGCGAAGTTAAGAAGAGTGAAATAGCTATGTAATGTATCTACATGAACAAATCACAGAAACATCATGTTCAGTTAAAATATCAAAATGGAGGTCAATACATATGGCCTGATGCCATTTATCCAAACTAAAACAAGTGTGCACGAATATATTTTATTGCTGGATAGATATTTATGGATATAAAATTGTAGAAATGGACTAGAAGGATCTACTTGAAACTCATAGTAGCAATTGTCTCTATAGTATGTGAGGGAAGGGGGGTAATTGAACAGATCCATTTAAAAAGACCCTAGAATGCTATAATGCTTTATTCCTTAAAAAAGGAAGAGGGTGGGGACAAATATAATCAAAAGCTAATCATTGTTAATTCTGGGCTGTAGAACATGGGTATTCATTGTATACCCGTATGTGTATCAGTAAGTCATATTGTCATTGCTATTTTTACTGTTCTAAAATTTTTTAAATTTCTCAAAAAAGAAATACGCACACACACACATATATGTTGTTGTTAGGTGCCATCAAGTTGATTCAACTTGTAGCTAACCCATGTGATAGAGTAGAACAGCCCCATAAAGTTTTCTAGGCTGTAATCTTTACCAGAGCAGATCGCCAGGTCTTTCTCCCATAGAACAATGGTGGTCTCTTAGAATTCTTGATGTCTTAGTTTTTTAGGACTGCTGGAACAAAATACCACAAAGTGGGTAGCTTTAAAACACAGAAATTTATTGTCTCACAGTTTCAGGGTCCAGGAGTCTGAAATCAATGTGTTGACTGTGTTGATTCCTTGTGAGGGCTCTGAGAAACAAACTGTTCCATGCCTCTCTCCTAGCTTCTGGTTGCTCCCAGAAATCCTTGAGGTTTCTTATCTTGTCATCAAGGCCATACTTTCTCTGTCTATATCTGTGTCTGCTCTCCTCTTTTATAAGACACCACTCCGATAGGATTAGGACCCACTCTACTCCATCTTAAAAGACCTGGTTTCCAAACAAAGGCACATGAACAGATACCAAGGGTTAGAACTTCAGCATATCTTTTTAGGGGGCACAATTCAATCCATGACACTTGGGTCCAGGCACCTGCCCCTTGCAGGCAGATGGCACATAAGTCAATGTGTTGTCAAGGGGACTGATCTGAGAGTGAGAGAAGTGAATTCTACCTACATTCTTAGGACTCAGACCCTCAAACAGACCACTGAATTTTTGCATTTGTTTAGTGAAATTGTTTAGTCCAAAAGTTGTTTGGTCCAAACGATCTCTGCTTCCTTCTTGAAATCTCCAGAGTTATGGAGACAGAGCTCTTGATTTATCAATTTCAGAGTGAAGTAACCATTTGGAGCCATCTTTACTAAGGTAATCAGTTAAAAGCTGAATCCAAACTATCAATTGGACATTAAATGAAGAAAAGCAGCAGAAGCTTTCTGCTTCTGGCCGTGATGGAGTAACCAATACCAAATCCGTCCAACCATATAAGCAACTCGAAAATTGTATAAAATATATTAAACAATTATTTTCAGACACTAGACATCAGGTGGAAACCCTGGTTGCATAGTGGTTAAGTGCTATGGCTGCTAACAAAAAGGTCGAAAAGGTCGGCAGTTCAAATCCACCAGGTGCTCCTTGGAAACCCTAGGGGGTGGTCCTACTCTATCCTATAGCGTCGTTATGAGTCGGAATTGACTCGACCGCAACGGGTTCGGTTTTTTGTTTTTTTTTTTTTTTTTTTTGTAGACATCAGGCAGTGCAAGACCGTGATCCCTGAGAATGGGAATTAAATGAGATGAGCTCTACAATTGCTTTGGATTTCTGCTTGGAAACACCTTCTGGACTGCAGCCTAGGGAGGAGGAAACAAAGAACACAGCAGTCTTGCTGCATGGAGAAGGTTAAATGTTTTAGAAAAAATGATCAATGACTTGAAAACATAGCAACAAAGACCATGCAAACTAAAGCATAGGAAGAATGAAACACTAATAAAAAGAAAAAAAAGCTCGTTGGTGACTTCTGGGACAGTATCATGGTCTATTGTTGTTTGTTGCCATCGAATTGGCTCCGACTCATGGCGACCTTATGTGTAACACAGCCAAAAATTGCCTAGTCCTGTGCCATCTTCATGATCCTTGATATGTTTGAGGTCCTTTTTGTGACTATTGTGTCAATCCATCTCACTGAGGGTTTCCCTTGTTTTTGCCAACCCTGTATTTTACCAATGGTCTAATACACATGTAATTGTGGTCTAAGAGGAGAGAAACAGGTACAGAGAAAGATTTGAATAAATCATGAATAAAAATTCCAAATGTAATAGAAACTATAAATTCACCTGTACCCCTTGTCGTTGAGTCAATTCTGAATGATAGCAACCCTACAGGACAGAGTAGAACTGCCCCATAGGGTTTCTGAGGTTGTAACAGAAACAGACAGCCACATCTTTCTCCGCAGAACAGCTCATGGATTTGAACTGCTGACCTTTTTGTTAGCAGCTGATCGTTTAACTACTGTGCCACAAGGGCTCCTTTCTAAATCCACAGACCCAAGAAAATTATCAAACTTCAGGCAGAAGAAAGATAAAGAAAACCACACCAAGACACGTCAAAATCAAGTGATTGAAAATTGTAAAATCAGCCAGAGAGAGAAATAAAAAAAGGCAGCGGACATGTTAGAGAAGAATGCAAGCTAGAAAACAATGATATTTTTAATTTCTGAAAGAAAAACACTGTCAACCTAGTTATATCCTGAAAAAATATACTTTGGTGCTTCTTCAAAATGTTAAACATGGAATTACTGTATGATCTAGCAATTTCACTCCTAGGTATATACTCAAAGAAATTGAAAGCAGCAACTCGAACAGATATTTGTATGCCAATGTTGGCACTATTCACAATAGCCAAAAGGAGAACAACCCAAATGCCCATCAACAGACGAACAAGTAAACAAAATATGGTATATCCATACCATGTAATATTATTCAAACATAAAGAGAAATGAAGTTCTGATACACGCTACGACATGAATAAATCTTGGAAACATTATGCTGAGTGATTAAGTCAGACACAATAGGACATATATTGTACTATCCCACTTATATGAAATATCTAGACTATGGAAATGCATCAAGGCTGAAGATTATTAATGATTACCAGGGTCTTGGAGGAGGTGGGATTGGAGGGGAAAACTGGTATATAAAGTCAAGACCTAGAACACACACACACACAGTGAAACGACAGAAAAAGGTATACTAGGCAAACACTAAAAGAAAGCTGAAAATGGCTATATTAATACCAGACAAAGTTTGTTTCAGTAAAAGAAATATTATCAGGTATAAAGGAAGACATTTCATAATATCAAATCATCAATAAGAGATGACATTGCAAAATGAATATGCACCTAGTATCAGAACCAAAAAAGGAAAATAGCTAAATCCACAATTACAGGTGAAGATCTAAACACTCTTCTCTTAGTAATTTATAGAACAAGTAGGCACAGAGTCAGAAAGAATATAGAAGACTTTGCCAACACTGTCAACTGAGTTGACCAAATTGACATTTATAAAGCTTTACATCCAACAGCAGGTGAATTCACATGCTCAACATCATTAGTATCAGGAAAATCATTAGTTATCAGGAAAATCAAAATTAAAACTACTATGAGATACCACTACAACCCACTACAGTGGCTAAAATTTTTAAAAGACTGACCATCCTCAGTGCTAGTAAGGATGCAGAACAACAGGAATTCCCATACACTGCTGATGGGAATGTAAAATGGTTACACCCACTTTGGAAAACAGTATGGTAGTTTCTTGTTAAGTTAAATTACACTTACCAGGTTATTGTCGTGTGCCCTCAAGTTGATTTTGACTGACGTGATAGAGTAGAACTGACCCATAGGGTTTCCTAGGCTGCAATCTTTTACAGGGGCCAATCAGGTCTTTTCTCCTGCTCTGGTGGTGGGTTCAGATTGTCAATCTTTCAGTTAGCAGCTGAGCGCTTAACGATTGCACCACTAAGGTTCCTACACTTACCATACAACCCAGTAATTCCACTTCGAAGTATTAACCCAAAAGAAAAAAACACAAAGACTTGAACGTAACAGCTTTATTTCATAATTGCATAAACCTGGAAACAACCCAGATGTTTATCAACATGTGAATGGATAAACAAATGTTGGTACATCCATGCCATGTAATGTTGTTGTTAGGTGCCATCAAGTCAATTCTAACTCATGGCAACCACAAGTGACAGAGGAGAACTGCCTTATAGAGTTTTCTTGGCTGTAATCTTTATGGGAACAGATCACTAGGTCTTTTTCATGCAGAGCCACTAGACAGGTTCCAATTGCCAATCTTTCAGTCAACAGCAGAGTGCTTAACCATTCACCACCAGGGCTCCTTCCATGTAATATTACTCAGTGATAAAAAGGTATAAGCTTCTGTTACACACAACAACATGGGTGAATCACAAAAAAATTACTCTGTACAAAAGCATCCAGACACAAGAATACATACTATGTAATTCCATTTATATGAAGTTATAAAACAGGCAAAACTATAATTACGGAAAGCAAATTAGTTCTTTTCTGAGGCTGGTGTTGGGTTTAGGGATTAACTGTGAAGTGCAAGAAGAAATACTGTGGATGGTGGAAAAACTCTCCCTTGACTGTGGTACTGGTTACAAGGGTCTATACATTTGTGGAAACTCATTAAACTCTTTCCTTAAAATTGTCATCTTATTTTATATAAATTATACCTTCATAAAGTTGTTTTGGAAAATAAGAAAAGCATCAGGACATAAATATTTAATGCTGTTTATGTAGTTAGATCTCCCAAGAATGTGTGAGCACTTAACAAAAATGAGAGGGGAGATAACTTTTCTTTTTTTATGCTGAGCCTGCCATTACACAGAACCCAGGGCACATTTCTTCCTGGCAGACAAACTGCAGCAGAAGGGAGGGGAGTCTTTCCTTGTTATAAAAACCTTACACCATCTTTTTCCCAATTACCTCATCAACTGGAAGGAACTTTCAGAAAACATCCAAGAGCAGTGATCAAAGTCACATCCAAGAGCAACTTCTAAATTCACCATGAAAATAAGTCTCAGAAAATCAGTTTTAGCTGTGAACAAGAAATTGTGCACAGGTCCATGAATCACGGTTTTAATAATATGGGACACTTGAGGGTACCATTTTTGTATATTACAAAGCAAAGCTGAATGCTCTGGCAATTCAGGAAGAAAATCTCTGAATCACCTGTGGAAATAAGTCATGCTGACCACAAAGGACTCTGACTTTCACCAAATCTCAGAAGTTTCAACAACTGATCCCCTAATGCCCTTAAAACACACTATTTGGTCAATGGAATCTAACTATATGAGGATGAATATACAAAAGAATGCCTTCCTTATGCTTCTTCCTAAAGGAAGTGAGAATCTTTGACACCAGAAAGAGGATAAATTGTTCTGTCTCCAACTGACAAATTAATTGATTACATAGACTTAGGACCAATGAGGCTGTTTATTTAGAATATGTTTTTTAAAGGTCTGATGTGAGCCTCAAGGATTCTAAAGAGATGTGTTATTCATTCCAACTGATTCTATCATTGATTAACGGCTACATGGGGTAAAGAAAGGAGGTCTGGACTTGGGTCAGAGATCAGAATTATGACTTTGTCACTTGCTGGATGTGTGCTTTTGGGAAAGTCGCTTGATATCTTTTGTTTGATTTTTATCATCTTCAAAGCAACTGTGCTCGGTGGAGGAAGAACTGGAGCCCTATAGGATACACAGAGTAGGAGGGTTGCTAAGGGACTGAGCAGAGCTGAGGTCATAGGTGAAACTAGGGCCACAATACTAGAGGGGTGAAGTGAGAGATGTAGCTTAGAAATGAAGTAAAGTGCCAGGGAATTCCCATAGACACCTCCATAGGTGGTCTTTGGATGGGCTAGGCTGCCTTAAAGAATCTCACCAGGTAGACCAACAAGACCTATCCTTCAAGATCTGATGGGATTAAACAAGAGCACAAGTGCCTATCACAGTGCCTTGCAGGAAAGAGCATTCAGAAAAAAGTTAGGTGTTCTATCTGAATGTGTTCCAAAAGAGGAGCTACATATTTAAGCAACAGGAAGAATATATTTGTAAGAAATGTGAGACATCAAAACATAACTTTCTCACAGGCATTGCAGATTATGTTAATTCCCTGACTTTCCTACCAACAATAGACTAAAAAAATCAGTTGCTGTCAAATCAGCCCCAACTAATGGCGATCCATGTGTGTCAGAGTAGAGCTGTGCTCCATAGGGTTTTCAGTGGCTGATTTTTCAGAAGTACATTGCCAGGGCTTTCTTCCGAGGAGCCTATGGGTTAGACTAGAACCTTCAACCTTTTAGTTAGCAGCCGAGTGTGTTAACAGTTTTTTCCTCTACCGATAATATACTAAAAAAAAAAACCACAGTTGTCATTAAATGACTCCAAATCATGGGGACTCTGTGTGTGTCAGAGTAGAACTGTACTCTCTAGGGTTTTCAATGGCTGATTTTTCAGAAGTACATTGCCAGGGCTTTCTTCCAAGTCACCCCTGGGTGAACAACCACCAACCTTTCAGTTAGCAGCCTACTACATTAACCATTCCACCACCCAGGGACTCCAATAATATTCTAAAGGACATATAAACTACTATATTCCTTAGAATGCTTGCAAGTAATATGATTCAGTTTGCCATCTGGAGAATCTGCTAAGGCACCAAAGTTAAAAATGTTGTTGTTGTTGTTAGGTGCCCTTGAGCTGGTTCTGACTCATAGCAACCCTATGTACAACAAAACGAAACACTGCCTGGTCCTGCGCCATCCTCACAATCATTGCTATGCTTGAGCCCATTGTTGTAGCCACTTTGTCAGTCCATCTCATTGAGGGTCTTCCTCTTTTTCACTGACTCTCTACTTTACCAAGCATGATGTCCTTCTCCAGGCACTGGCCCCTCCTGATAACATGTCCAAAGTACGTGAGACGAAATCTTGCCATCCTCGTTTCTAAGGAGCATTCTGGTTGTACTTCTTCTGAGACAGATTTGTTTGCCCTTCTGGCAGTCCATGGTATAGTCAATATTCTTCGCCAACACCATAATTCAAATGTATTAATTCTTCTCCGGTCTTCCTCATTCATTGTCCAGCTTTCATGTGCAAGGTAAGAATAGGGATGAAATCCAGATTTTATTTCATGGCACGCTCATGGTGCCCGAGACTCTTTGGGAGGATTTGGGGTAAGAGCAGTTCCTTTGAGCTGGTCTTCATCCCAATGTGTCCCCATATCCAGAGCCATGGCCAGGGATGACCACTGTAACAGCTTAATAAGTGTCCTTTCTGCCTGAATGACAGAACAGTAAACACACAAATAACTCTGCCTGAGGAATCAAGAAGAAAGAGGGAGATAACAGAAGAACACAGGCCGACAGATGTCCTGTCTTTATTTAGAAAAAGAAATGAAGTGGATTGTGGAATTCAAAAGAAGGAGGATTTTAGGTTGATCTCTGGCAATATCCTAGAACAGAATTATTTCTGCTTTGGATGTCAGGCTTTTAAAAGAAAACAGAAAGAGTAAATGGGACAATTAGGCAAAGAAAGATCCAGCTGAGAAAAGTAAAGATAACCAGCTGGCAGCCTTTTTGCTCCAAGGTTGCAACTCTGTCAAGTTTCTAGTGGGGGAAGAAGGGGGTGGGAAGGACATCACAGGCTATCCCAGTGAAATGGCCGGCCTGGGTCACTTGAGACAGTTTCCTTGGGTGAGAAAGATCTGCTTCTCATGTTCCGGCTCAGAGTGTGCCCCTTGGCTCTCTAATCATGTGCATCAACAGCACTGGTGGAAAAGTGAAGGCATCTGGCGTTTTCCAAGCCAAGCTGGGGCCAGGGAAAAAGCCACCTATCCATCATCTGTCCAGCCTGCAGGATAACTAATTTCTGTGAACCGGAGAGATGTTCCTTCAGAGTAATACAAGTGACAGAAGAATACAAATAACCTGTTTACAGATGTCAGTGCTGAGCCAAGCAGCCAGCTAGGTGGAAGGCATGGAAATGCTGATAGATTTTAATATCTTGCTGTCTAGCCATGGGAATGAGTACACAGACTCCCAGAAGCACCCACGACCTTGAAGGGGCATTGCCTTTGCTACCCAGTCTTCAAACAAAAGTAAGTGTTAACTATATGGAACAGCATTGACCTATCTGTTATTTTTTCATTCTTCCCTTCAACAAATGTTTGTGGAGTGCCTATTGTGTGCCAAGCACTGGGCTAGGTCTAACGGATACCAGCATGAATAATTCCAGTTACTCCTCCGAGGTGCCCAAGGTGTAGCCAACATATCTGATGGCCATAGGGTCTTATGGACAAAGTAGACGCATCCTCCTAGTCTGGGAGGAGAGTGGGTCAGGTTTACTGGATCTGAGTCATTATCCAATTTTAAAGCTTCCAGAGAAGGAGAAATCTTATCATTTCCAAGAATACCATAGAAGCCTGATCATGTGGGAGGAATAACCTATTTCCTTTCATTCTCTCTTCAGTAGAGCAATTCTCAGATTCACAAACATCCTGTCCTTTATACCATATAACAGGCATTGTATTTCCCTTAGGGGTAATCTGGAGTCCCTGGGTGGTGCAAGCAGTTAACATACTCAGTTGCTAACTGAAGGGTTGGAAGTTTAATTCCCCCCAGAGGATCCTTGGAAGAAAGTCCTGGCAATCTACTTCTGAAACATCAGCCATTGAAAACCTTGTGGAGCACAGTTTTACTCTGACACACGTGGGGTCGCCATGAGTTGGAATTGACTCCACTGCAACTAGTTATGGGTAATCCAGTTCATCTTCTTACGTCTTCTACTCTAATAGTTTCTGGGAAAGGAAAGAGGGTGTTGGGATATGACACAGGGATAGGCTTACCATTTCTAGCCCTGGAGGACAACACAAAGAGGGAAAGATCTGAAGTAGACGGTAGAAGTGACAGAGGGTGGAACAGGTCCAGCATCCCTGCTCCAGGTTTTGACCAGGAGAATAGAAGGTAGCACTGGTAATTGGAGGGGGAAGAATGTGAGCAGCAGACTTTTACACTAGTTCCCATTGGATTCTGGAAGAGATCATCTTGAAGCTGCCCAACGTTTATGGACAAGTAGCAGAAATTCTTGCTTCCCTGGAGTGGCTAGAGAAAATAATTCACTTGAGTACTGATGGGTTGGCCATAGACCTGCCCTGGTAGAGGCAAGAGAGCCAAACATGGGTATGCCAAAGACTCAGGAGGTGTCTTGAGTCCCAGGAGAAGCTAAGAGGAGACCAATTAAACCAAGAGCCCTGGCCAAGCCAAGGAAACTGAACTGTGAATTATACCAGCCCACAACTTCAGCCACAAACGATGACAGAGACTGGGGGCAAGAAACTGTGCCATAGAGGCCAGAGGAGCCAGATCTGAGGACCCTTTTGTTCTGATGTCAGAAAATATGAGAGAAAACTGAGAGACCAAGCATTCAACCCACAAGGACCTCTTAAGTTATTACATCAGCAAAACGATGGTCATTAATGGTGGCTACCTAAGAATGGTAGAATTTCAAGTGATTCTTACTTTATTCTTCACTTTTATGGATTGTTTAGGCTTTCTACAATGAGCTTGAATGATTTCTATAATTTTAAAATGCTATTTTCATCATATTAAGATTACTGGATTGGACTAAATCAATTATCCCCCTTCCCACACATACACATTCCTATCCCTTCCGCTATTTAGTGGGTTAAGCTCTAAAAATGATCAATCATAAAGGAAGAATAAAAAGCTACCTTTTCTCTGTAGTCTCAGCTTAGGGTAAACAAATTTGTAACTACCTCTGCATTCCAACCCTCATCACCGTATCTGAAAATCCAGATCCTGTTTTGTCTTTTTGTTCTGACACCCTTTATCCCTCAGAGACACACTCTCCTGTGATTCTTAATTTCCCCTAGGCCTGACATGCTCTTATATCTGGTCCTTATTTACCTTTCCCACCCTTTACTGGTTCTCCCTATTGAGATAAAGATTCACACCGACTAAAAAGAGAGAGGGAGTAGATTCAACAAATGGTTTCCTTTGTTTCTTTTGTAATCAGTGCATGTATTCAGCCAAAGACGTAGTTCCTTCTCAACATCCCTAGTAACCTTTAACTAAATTGCCCACGACATTCAACAAACAAAAGACAGGACTCTAAATAAGGACGCTCAGCAAATTAAACTGAGAGGGCCCAATTTAACACTCACAGCATAGACTCAAGAGCAGGAGTAAGTCAATCCCTAAGGTGAGCAATATGATCGGGAGAAAGGAACAAAGTATCAGTGGACCAATGTGAATTCTTTTAAGTACAAATTATTATTATTAGTAGTATTAATATTAGTATTAACAACAATAATAAATGAAGAAAAAATAACTTTTTTTCCCAGGGAAGTAGGAAAACCCCCTAGCTTGGGTTTGTGGATAGCAGAAACCCTCACAGCAGATATTCTCTGGTGTGAACCCTCCTTTGCAATCCATCTGAAATCAGGCAATCCTAGTCACCTCTTCCTAGGCTAAGAGCCCTCCTCAAGTTCCTCTGTTAGGATTCTTTAATCCTCTCCCCCGGTTCTGTAGGCCAAGGGTAGCAGAGTCCTATACAGCACAGGCAAATGGACATAGTATAACCAGTCTAGACCCAAGGATAATGCTGGCCATCCAGATTTTAGTAAAAAATTTCTTCTTCTACACGCCAGATTAAACTTGCCTCATTGCTACTGGTTTTATGCTACTGAGTCAGTTCTCCCTGGCACCCAAATGCTCTTATCCTGCCTTCTCACACACAGCCCATGTCTCTCCCATTCTACGAGTACACTTTGATTTTTTTAGGTTCCATATCTTCAACTAACCTTACTGAACAGCCTCTTTGCTTCTGACCACTCCCCCTAAATCCTCAAGATCCGTTCTGATCCTGTTTTCCAAGGTGCTGTCATCACCTGCTCTGCTGTCTTCCTGAAAGCCTCCCAGGCTGAGCACTCTACTCCATCCCAAAGCCTCTGAGGATCTCAACCAGGTGATATTCCTCTCCCTACCCTAGGGGACGTCTGGCAATGTCTAAAGACACTTTTGGGTTCCACAACTGGGGAGGGGGTGGTGAAAGGGCGTGTTATTGGCATCTAGTGAGCAGAAGCCAGCAATGCTGCTAAATATCCTACAATGCACAAGACAGTCCTTCACAACAAAGAATTTTCTGACCCCAAATGTCAATAGTGCTAAGGCTGAGGGACCCCTGCTCTAGAGAAAGGTTCAGCCATTAGGGCTTTTGTGAGGTCCCTCCAGGATGAGGTGTTCTTTAGGGCACCGCTCTAGCCCATCATGGAACTGAAGAATGTAAATGTTGAAATGGTTTCATTTTATATATGAGGAAGCTGAGGGCCCGAAGGAAGATACAACTGCCCCAAGGTCAAAATGTGAAACTGCACTATTTGGATCCAAATGTTCTATTACAGTAAAATCTTGCCGTTAACCTATCTGGCAGGCATTTTATTCAGAAAAGAAGACCAGGTTAGTCTGATAAGGCCCACTCTTGACAATTCTGCCACATGTTCTTTTGTTATCTTCAAAGGGCAATACAACTTCATTCTGTAGGCAGACTTCTGAATTATTCTAAAATTATTTGATGCCTATATTGTCTTACATTATAAATATATATATATATATATATATATATATACACACTAGTGTCTTTCCCTGTGTCCCTGGATGGTACTTAGTATAATTATTGTTTATTACTTTCCAAGGCAACCTTTTCACTTGGCTGATTCTTGAATACTAACACATTCACTGAGGCAGTGCAGCACTGCAATTATGAGCTTCAGCTCTGGAATAACACAAATCTGAATTTAAATCTTTGTGTTCACCAATTTCTGAATCAATCTTCTTTTAAGTTGCAAGTGATGGAAACTCAACTCATACTATGTCAAGGCTAAATCAAGAATTTTGAGGTTCATATATTTAGCAACCTTCTTTCTTCCAGCATCCAATCTCCAAAAGACCTCTAAATGGTAGAGGAGCCAAGCACTCCATTGACTGTCAGCCTTATCCAAATCACATGAAGTAGGGAAGGGGACAGTTCACTAAAGGAAGCAATCAGAGACAAAGCAAATATTAACAATCATTCACCCAATCTGGTAAGTTTTGACAGATGTATACACTGTAAAAACATCACCACAATCAAGATAATGAACATATCCTTCCACTCCAAAAAATTTCTTCACATCCTTTTGTTCCTCCCTGTTACAAGTTGAATTGTATCCCTCCAAAAGACATGTTGAAATCCTAACCACTGGCACCTGTGAATGTGACCTTATTTGGAAATTCTTTGTAGATGTAATCAAGTTGAAGTAAGATCATTAGGTCTTAATCCAATATGACTGGTATCCTTATAATACAAAAGAAGAGTTGTAGACAGAGATACACAGGCAGAATGCCATATGATGATAGAGGCAAAAATTGAAGTGGTGCATCTACATGCCAAAGAACACGAAAGATTGTCAGCAATGCCAGAAGCCAAGAGAAAGGCACAAACCTTATTTTCCCCTAGATCCATCAGAAAAAGCATGGCTCTGTTGATGACTTGATTTCAGACTTCCAGCCTCCACAACAGTGAGACAGTAAATTTCTGTTGTTTTAAGCCACCCAGTTTGTGGTACTTTGTTACAGCAGCCTCAGGAAACTAATACACCCCCCATCTACCCCTTCCCATTTTACCCTCTCCCTCTCCCCAGGAAACCAATGATCAGTTTCTGTCACTATATGTTCGTTTGCAGTTTCTAAAATTTTAAATAAATTGTATCATCTACAATCTGTACATATCTGAGTTTCTTTCTATTGTTTTATTTTTCTCTGCTTTATGGGTCATATTTCCTGCTTCTTTGAATGCCTAGTAATTTTTATTAGATACCAGGCATTGTTAATTTTGCCTTGCTGGGTGTTAGATATTTTTGTATTCTAATAAATATTATTTAGCTTTCTTCTAGGAGTTCCTGGGTGGCACAAACAGTTAAGCCCTTGACTACCAGCCAAAAGGTTGGTGGTTTAAACCCACCCAGAGGCACCTTGGAAGACAGGCCTAGCAATCTGCTTTTCAAAGATCACAGCCTTAAAAACCCTACGGAGCCCAGTTCTACTCTACACAAATGGGGTTACCACAAGTTGAAATTGACTCAACAGCAACTAACAACAACAATGGCCTTCTTCTGGATTACAGTTAAGTTACTTGAAAGCAGTTTGATCCTTTCAAATGTAGTTTTTATGCTTTGTTAGGTGTGAACCACCACTTCTCTGTCAGTTTGTCATACTGTGGATTTCCTGTTGCTGTGATGCTAGAAGCTATGTCACCACTATTTCAAATGTTAGCAAGGTCACTAAGGGTGGGCAGGTTTCAGCAGAGCTTCTAGACTAGGAAGAAGGACTTAGCCATCTACTTCTAAAAAAATTAGCCAATGAAAACCTTATGAATAGCAATGGAATATTGTCTGATATAGTGCCAGATGATGAGCCCCTCAGGTTGGAAGGCACTGAAAATACAACTGGGAAAGAGCTTCCTCCTAAAAATAGTGTAAACCTTAATGACATGGGCGTAGTAAAGTTTTCTGGACCTTCATTTGTTGATATGTCACAATTCAAAATGAGAAGAAACAGCTGCAAACATCCATTAATAGTTGGAACATGAATGTATAAAGTACAAATCTAGGAAAATCGAAAGTTGTGAAAAATGAAATCGAATGCTTGAAGATAGATATCATACAGTCTACTATGCTGGGAGTGACAAATTGAAGAGGAAGAGCAACACATTCATTGTCAAAAAGAATATTTCAATATCTACCCTGAAGTACAACACTGGCAGTGATAGGATAATATTCATACGCCTACAAGGGAAGACAAGTTGATACCACCATTATTCAAATTTGTGCACCCAAGCATGAAGAAATTGATGATTTTTACCAACTTCTGCAGTCTGAAATTGATCAAATATGGACTCAAGATGCATTGATAACTACCGGTGATTGGAATGAGAAAGTTGGAAACAAAGAAGGATTGGTAGTTGGAAAATATGGCCTTACTTATAGAAATGAGGCCAGAGATTGCATGATAAAATTTTGCAAGAACAATGACTCATTCATTAGAAATACTTTTTTTTCTACCACATAAACAGCGACTATGCATGTGGACCTCGCCAGATAGAATGCACAAGAATCAAATCGACTACACCTGTGGAGAGAGAAAGAGTCAGAACAAGGCCAGGGGCCGCCTGAGGAACAGACCATCAATTGCTTACATGCAGGTTCAAGATGAAGCTGAAGAAAATTAAAACAAGTCCACAAGAGCCAAAGTACAGCCTTGAGTATATCCCACCTGAATTTAGAGACCATCTCAAGAATAAATTTGACTCATCGAACATTAATGACTGAAGACCGGAGAAGTCAACGATATTATACATGGAGAAAGCAAAAGGTCGTTAAAAGACAGCAAAGATTTTTTAAAAAGACAAAAATGGATGTCAGAAGAGACTCTGTAATATGCTCTTGAACATAGAGCAGCTAAAGCAAAAGGAAGAAATGGTGAAGAAAAGAATTGAACAGAGGATTTAAAGGGTGGCCCAAGAAGACAAAATAAAACATTATAATGAAATGTGCAAAGACCTGGAGTTAGAAAACCAAAAGAAAAGAACAAACTCAGCATTTCTCAAGCTGAAAGAACTGAAGGAAAATTCCAGCCTTGAGTTACAATATTGAAGGATTCTATCAGCAAAATAGTGAATGACACAGGAAGCATCAAAAGAAGATGGAAGGAATACACAGAGTCACTATACCAAAAAGAACTGATCGATATTCAACCATTTCAGGAGTTAGCATATGATCAAGAACTGATAGTACTGAAGGAAGAAATCTAAGCTGCACTGAAGTCATTGGCGAAAAACAAGGCCCAGAAATTGACAGAGTACCAACTGAGATGCTTCAATAAACAGATGCAATGCTGGAAGTGCTCACTTATCTATGACAAGAAATTTGGAGGACAGTTACCTAGCCAACTAACTGGAAGGGATCCATATTTGTGCCCATTCCAAAAAAAGACGATCCAACAGAATGTGGAAATTCTCAAACGGTATCATTAATATCACCAAAAAAAAACCAAACCCATTGCCATCGAGTTGATTCTGACGGATAGCGACCCTATTCGCCAGAGTAGAACTGCCCCATAGGGTTTCCAAGCAGCAGCTGGTGGATTCGAACTGCTGACCTTCTGGTTAGCAGCCAAACTCTTAACTACTGTGCCACCGGGGCTCCATGAATATCACACTCAAGTAAAATTTTGCTGAAGATAATTCAAAAATGGTTGCAACAGTACATCGACAGGGAACTGTCAGAAGATCAAGCCAAATTCAGAAGAGGAAGTGGAAAAAGGGATATCATTGCTGATGTCAGACAGATCTTGGCTGAAAGCAGAAAATACTAGAAAGATGTTTACCTTTGTTTTATTGACTATACAAAGGCATTCGACTGTGTGAACCATAAGACATTATGGATAACATTGAGAAGAATGGGAATTCCAGAACTTAATTGTGTTCATGTGGAAGCTGTACATGGATCAAGAGGCAGTTGTTCTAACAGAACAAGGCGATACTTCATGAAATCATGAAAGGTGTGCATCAGGGTTGTATCCTTTCACCATGCTTATTCAATTTGTATGATGAGCAAATAATCTGAGAAGCTGCACTGTATAAAGAAGAACTTGGCATCAGGACTGGAGGAAGACTCATTAAAACTTGCAATATGCAGATAACACAACCTTACTTTCTGAAAGTGAAGAGGACTTAAAGCACTTACTGATGAAGATCAAGGACTACAGCCTTCAGTACAGATTATACCTCAACATAAAGAAAACAAAAATCCTCACAACTGGACCAATAAGCAATATCATGATAAACAGAAAAAAGATTGAAGTTGTAAAGGATTTCATTTTACTTAGATCCACAAACTACAGCCATGGAAGTATCAGTCAAGAAATCAAATGACACATTGCACTGGGTAAATCTTCTGTAAAAGACCTTTAAGGTATTAAAAAGCAAAGAGATCACTTTGAGGACTAAGGTGCACCTGACCCATGCCATGGTATTTTCAATTGCCTTGTATGCATTCGAAAGCTGGACAATGAATAAGGAAGACTGGAGAATTGATATCTTTGAATTATGGTGTTGGCAAAGAATATTGCCAACATGGACTGCCAGAAGAACAAACAAATCTGTCTTGGAAGAAGTACAGCCAGAATGATCCTTAGAAGTGAGGATGGCAAGGCTTTGTCTCATGTACTTTGGACATGTTATCAGGAAGAACCAGTCCCTGGAGAAGGTCATCATGCTCGGTAAAGTAGAGGATCGGTGAAAAAGAGGAAGACCCTCAACGAGATGGGTTGACCCTGGCTACAACAGTGGGCTCAAACGGACCAGGCCGTGTTTCATTCTGTTGTACACAGGGTCGCTGAGTCAGAACTGATTCTAGGGCACCTAACAACAACAGGTGTGAACAGAACAGCCTTAGGCTAACTTTACCCCACCGCTGAGGTGAAATCATTCTGATTGCTTTACCCAATATCCTATGAAACCGGTGGTTTTCTACTCTGACTACTTTTGATCCTGTATGAACTCCAAAGATTTTTTCCTCTACTCCTTTCAAGTGGTTCTTTCTCACCTCTAATATTTTCCTTACATGCATGTGTTAACTCAACCAAAGACTCAAGGGGACCCCTCTATAGTCCTCTAGGGCTCCTTTCTATGGAGTTTTCCCCTCTCTAGTACTCTGCCCTGCAAAATCTAGTATCGTTGGATTCCCCAGACTTCCAGCTCTGTTTCCTTAACTTGGGGACATCACCCGGCTCCACATGAGTTCCCCATCTTAACACTACAATCCAGAAACTCTCTCCAAGAAGAAAGGTAAGGCAACCATAGGGCTCACCTCATTTGTTTCCCCTTTCTCAGGGCTCACTGTCCTCAATATGTCTGAAATTGTTGTTTCGTATGCTTCACCCGGTTTTCAATTGTTTCAGGTGAGAGGATTAATTTAATTCCTCTTTCTCCATCAGATTCAGAATCAGAAATACCTGAATTAACTTCTGCCTTCTCATATTTAAAAAAAAAAAAAGACTAAGAGCTCCATATACGCATGCCTCATTGATTGTTGACTTGAGGGTTTTGCTTTAGGTTGAAGTGGTGAAAAGCCAAAAATTACCATAGAAGCCTCTAAACACTTGAATGAGGAAGACTCACATATGCCACCCACATCCTTACCAGTTATTAATTCAATCTCTTTAGGAAAAAAACATCTTCCTTTTTAGGGCAGGGTTGGATTGTGTAGTTGCCTATTGCTGTGTAAAAAATTACCATAAATTTAGCGGCTTAAAACAACATGTATTTATTATCTCATAGTTTCTGTGGGTCAATATTCTGGGCACAGCTTCATTATGTACTGGGCACAAGATATCACAATACCACAATCAAAATGTTAGCTGACCTGCATTCTCATCCAGAGGCTCAAATGGAAGAATCCACTTCCGAACTTACACAGGTTGTTGGTAAAATTCATTTAGCAGCCACCTTCAGACCCTAGAGGCCACCTGCAATTCCTTGCCATGGGGGCTTTCTCAACACAACCATTTACTTCATCAAGCCCACAAGGAGGATTTCTAGAACAAATCTTCTTGTAAAATGAAGTGTTATATAAAGTAACCTAATTACAGGAGTGACACCTGCAAATTTTGCCATAGTCAAGTGATTAGAAACCTGTTCTACCCAAACTCAAAGGGAAAGGGGTTATTCCAGGGTACGAATACTAGAAGGTGGGGATTATTAGGGGTCACTCTGAGGTCTGTTCTCCTCAGATTGTGACATGGAAAGCAGTTACCTGGCTTCCAAGCATTCTGTGCTTAGGAGTAGGAGAGTGTGTGTACATGCATTTTTGGATTTTTGTTTGTTGATTTGTTTGTTTTAGGTGGGGGAAATGATTAGCCCCTTGTGGGCTGCTGCCTCTTCCATGAAGACATTACAATTATCTTCTCCCTGCTTCTTCAGTTACCATGCATTTGTTGAAACATTTCATTGTTGGTAGTTTCCCTCCATTTCTTTTTAATTTTATGGGTTTATAACTCTTTAAAATTCCTCTATTATTATCTTAACAGTCTTTCTGGAGAAACAATATACTACTCCATGGTCAAGCTTAAAGTGGATGTCAAGATAAAGGTTACTTACGTAAGATTTGAACATCTAATTGCAAACGTGTTACTCTCATCTTTTTTTAAAATAATATTTCAATATCTTTGAAGGTTTCTTAAAATAATACTATTTACATGAGAGACTTGAAAGAGAAAGGCTAAGGAACAAAATTATGACTAGATACAGAATTCCAAGTTCCAAGTAAGTTGGTTTTTTAAAATATATATATTCAGAAAAAGAGGTAGTTCATAGGTACCATAATTCATTCAGAGTGGCCAGCTATAATCAGAGAGAAGCAGGTGGTAGCTTTGGTTCATTTTGATGTGGTGCCCTGAGGGACTCTTATTTTCTTGACTTTTTTAATACAAAAATCCAAGAATTTTGCATAAACTTCCCTGCACATATAATGCATTCATAGGTGAACATGAAACTGTTTTTATTTTATTTTTTTCAGGAAAAAAAAAAAGCAAGGCTTCAACTAGACTAGACAATTGACGCAGCCACAGCTGCTAGTGAGCAAGGAAGGAGAGGGAAGCATTTGATAGTCAACAAAAAATAGTGGGCATTACTGAATAATGGGAGGATGACCTGAATATTTCAATCAGATGTGGTTTTGCTCTACCTGCTGTAAAATAGGAATTTATATATAAGTCCTTTCACTGCTTTAGCACAGAGAGAAGAAAGTTTTTTATTAATCAAGACTTCCCTGGTGTAAAAACAGCATGGGGCAGTGTCTGACCTCCTCCAGCTTCACAAGGGTGAAGGAGAACCAAGATCAGCAGCCCAAGGCTGATTCCTATGAGGCGGGGGTCAGAGACATGCCTCCTCTCTCCACTATCTTTACCAGTTCTGACACCAACCGTCCCTCCCACAGCACTGTCTACTGGGTTCAATAATTCATTGCAATGGCCACACAGAACTCACAGACCATACTCACAACTGTGTGGTTTATTAGGGAAGTAACAGTTATAGGGAAGTAACAATTCAGGCTCAGGAACACTCAAGATACAGTTCTTCCATCAGGACAGCCTCTTCCCAGCCATGCCTGCCTGGCCCTTGTCTCTGCCCAAAGGCTCTCAGATTTCTCCCTCCATTGGCTGGGAAGGCCATGGTAGGCCACAATTACCCTGTCACACAGTCACCTGGGTGGGAGTTACAAGACCATAGTTAGAAAGGACACACCCAAAAGTAATTAATCACACTGCACTTGGACATTCACAGCAGGTGCAACAGGCATGTTTGTAAGTATCAAAAACAGTCACCCATATTTTTATTCCAGCATTGCATGGATCTGTGCAGTAGTCAGCAGGAAAAGAAATAGCTATCTAAGCACATGAGTATATGTTCATAAAAATTTTATGTAAACAAATACATACACACACATGCAGACACACAGACACATAATTTTAACTCTCTTTCACCCATTCAGCTTCAGTCCTTTCCCATCTTCATCACAACCCTTTCTTGACTGATTTACTGACATCAACATAAGCCTTAGTATATTGCTACAATCATCACTGTTAATAACCACCCTTAAATTTATTATTATAGCATCTTTGGTTACAGTTGGATTCATGGTGGCTCACACCTAGTCCTCAGCTGGCTAACTTGACAAGGATTCCTTGATTGCTTGTTAAAAGGTCCAGAATATTACTCTGCACTATAGTGAATAAACCCAGTATAAGACCTGTCTCTGCTTATAATCCAGGCGGGAGAGAGGAGGTGTGATGGTTAAGATTGTGTGTCAACCTGTCTATGCCATGATTCTCACTGTTTATATGCGATCAACCCCATGATGGGATCTGCTGTGAGTAGCCAATCAGTTGAAAGGGAGTTTCCTTGGATGTGTAGCCTGCATCCACATATAAGCGAACGTTCTGTCTTTTGTCCCCTATGGATCTGCAGCTGCCTCCTGTTCGTCTGACCTCTGGTTCTTGGGACTTGAGATAGCAGCTTGCCTGCCAATCTTGGGATTTGTCTGTCTTCACAGCCTGTGAGCAAGAGCCCTACTCTTCGACCTGCCTATCTTGAGTTCTCCAGCCCCTGAGGCTACATGAATCAGGTGAAGCCTCTATCCTGATCCATGGACTTGGGACATTCCAGCCTCTACAATCGCATGAGCCTTTTCCTTGATAGAAATCTCTGTATATATTTATACCCTTTACTGGTTTTGCTTCTCTAGAGAATGCAGCCTAAGATAGAAGGCATGAAAGAATCAGAGAAAGTCATAAAACAACATAATGTGCTGAGTTTAATATAATTTTCTCCTTTTAAAATCTCCTACTTTCACCTCCACTCACACCTGTTCCTGAATTCCTACAGATTATTTGTCTCCTCTTGCCCCATTCTCGTATGTACAGATTTCCCTGGAGACACTTCCCTCATCTTGTATCTATTCTGTCCATTTAGGCAAGATACGAGATCTTGTCAAAGCAGATATTTTGGTAGCTCAGTGTGATGACAGACTCTCCGTAAATATCCTGGGAATAGCCAGGTATATGAATGATGATGGCATCCTTAACTGCCTGATTCTTGTGTCTGGATTTTTCAAGGGGTGCAGAGAGAGAGAGAGAGAAGCCTCAGCTCATGGTCCTGACTCTGGAGAGAGCTGTTAAATCCATTTGGGTAATTGCTGAGTAGTCTAAGGGAACAATATATGAATCAGGAATTTAAAAATTACATGATACTATCTGAAAAAATAGCACCCATATAATAATAAGCATAAAGGGCCTGGGGATTCAGTTAATATCCTTAAATTCTACAGTATGGTTTAGTATTGTAGTACCTAAAACTCTAGTGAAACTTCAATAAGTAAAGTATAAAAACCAGTTGCCATTGAGTAGACTCCAACTCATGGCAACTCCATGTGTATCAGAGTAGAACTCTGCTCCATAGGGTTTTCAATTGCTGATTTTTGGGAAGTAGATCGCCAGTCTAGGTGGACTCAAATCCCCAGTCTTTTGATTAGCAGCTGAGCATGTTAACCATTTGTACCATTCAGGTACTCCAAGTAAAATATAAACATATTATTATAATCCCTGACCTTTCATGCTTTTTCCCTTCCTATACACTGACAGGAACAGTTCTAAAGATGATAGGACTAGACTTTAATTTTTATTTGAACTATAACATGCTTTTCTTTTTGTTGTTACCGTATTTAAGAAAATTTAAATGTAGACTTGTTCTTTGGGTTTATATGACAGAGGCATGGTAACTACACTGGATATGCCAATATGCCTGCCCTGCCTAGCTCTGGCCAAAGAAGGAGAGGTGATTGCTGATTGGATGAGTGAAGGCTGACCTAAAGGCAACCTGGCTGAAGGCTTGGCAAGTCCAGTATAGAGGTCAAGAGCAAAAGGTTCTGCCCAGTCAGGCCATGCAGACTGTCTCTGTATGCAGTTTGGATGGGGAAGTAAAAGGGAATCAGCCAGTGAGTGGGTGATGAGGGGCATAAAAATAAAATATACAAAGACAAGTAGAGGCCAAGAGAGTAGCATAGTCACAGAGGTGAAGTAAGTTAACTGAATCATGGAGCTGCCTTGGAGCTTCAAGCATGGCTACTCTGTGTTCCTCTGATGCTTAGTGCCACTGCCAAAAAAATACAAACCAAACCCATTGCCATCAAGTTGATTCCAACTCATAGTGACATTAGTCTTCCAATAATCCCACTGTTACAGGTAACTGTAAGTTCCTGACCATCAAAGGGCCCAACCTAACACACCATTTCCTACTTCCCTTCATTACTGTCCTTGACTCTCAAATATCACAATGATTTAGAAGAAGAGAGCAATGTCGTTAATATTGTTAGTCACTAGCTGACATCTATTCCCACCTGCAGCCTTCTTTTTTTACCGAGACCTGAGATACAGAGAAAAATTCTCCCAGAGGCTCCTGAGATGTTCTCTTACTTCTAAGAAAAATTTATTAGAAGACTCGCTCTCTTTTTCTGCTGGTTGTCGGCGTGTCTGAGGATGAGGCTGACACCAAGGGTGGTAAAGGCAAGAGGTGGAACAGCCTGGGGCCTTGAAGACATACCTGAACCACAAAATTGACCTAAAGCCAACCCTATGCCTGGACTGGCCATTACTGAACTGTCTTAAAACTCTTTATTGTTTAACCCTGTTTGGATTAGAGTTCCTGTTACTTCAACTCAAAAGCGTGCTTGAGCCTAAGCCATGTGTGCCCAAGAATTGAAACCTGTCTGAGAGTGTTTGGCAGATGTGTGGTATGTGGCAGTGAATAGTATGGGAGGATTTACCAGAAAAACAGTTGCCTGAAAGACAGAGAATCCTTTTTGGAGAAAGTCCTTCTGAAGGAAACTAAGGCCAGACAGTCCAATTTGGTCCAGTTTGCCAGAGAGGAAATGATTCAGTGATAATGTGGTGTTTATCACTTAGATTTGTCCTGGCTATCTCCTGATCTGGGCCCCATCAACAGAGGTCTATGAGTGAACACTGATGACGCTAATTTCACTTAAACACACCAGTACACACATACGCACATGTGCACACGCACACAACACCTCGGAAAGGAACTGAGATATGAAACATTATTGGCTTTGTGCCCCACCAACAGAGGGTAACTCTACGGGAAACAGAGATATCCTGGCTTTTATTTGTCAGGAAGGATGAGGTTATGATTCAGTAACAAACAACCCCCAAATCTCAGGGCCTGAAACAAAACAGAGGTTTATATCTCACTCATGCTACACGTGCATCTCAGGTCTATTGAGAGCTCTGGTCCAGGTCTTTCTTTTTCTGAAACGGAGGCTAATCAAACAGCCACCACCTGCAACATGCAGAACAAAAGAAACCTGGTGAAACCTACATTGCCCTTAAAGCTTCTGCCCTGTCACTCCCACTCCCTTGACCTTGGTCAAAGGATATCCCATGGCCACATCTGGCTCAAGTCAGCAGAGAAGTGTGAGCCTACCAAACCTCTGGATGGAGAGAAGGCTGGAAAATATGCCAACAGCCCTAATGAGAGCTACATCCCTACACAGCACCAGCCAAAAGAACAAATATAGTACCTAGGGTTGCTACAAGTCGAGATGGACTTGATAGCAAAGGGTCTGGTCAACGGGATTAGGATTGTCAAGAGTGCCCACACCCTGCACTGGCAGGAATGTTCTGCAAGAAGAAGTGGTTTCATCTCTGGGCATTTGGGAGGTGGCCACATGATATCACAGCTTGCTCACAACAGAGATCTTGACGCTGGGTAATGAAATCACCAAAAAGGACCAGGGAGAAAAACATTAAACACACACACACACACCCCACCACCACCAACAGCAAGAAAAAACATAAAGTATGGTTTATACTACTAATAAACAACACTTACTTTGCTCTTACTTGATGTTAGGCACTGTTTGAAGTGTTTTTCAATTATTTGCTCATTTAGATCGTTACTCCGCATAGTAAGGTCATGATGGAAGGTCTGATTGTCCCATTTCACTAATTAAAAAAGCGTAAAATATCAGGTCTTTGTTTGACTCCTGGCTCTGCCACTTCGAGCTGCTTCAAAAATCCCCCAAAACCAAACTTGAGTCTGTTCTGACTCATGGCAACCCCATGTGTACAGAATAGAACTGCTCCATGGGGTTTTCAAGGTTGTGATCTTTTGGAAACAGATTGCCAAGCCCTTCTTCCAAGGTGCCTCTGGGTAGGTTCAAACCACCAACCTTTCAGTTAATAGTCAAGCTCTTAACCGTTTGTGCCCCCAGGGACTCCTTTAAGCTGCTCAAATGTAGGAAATTCACTAACCCTCAGCCAGTTTCCTCATTAGAAACAGGGTATAGTCACCTAAATCACAAGCTGTGTGGTTTAGACTATCAAAGACAATGTATTAAAAACACTTCATAAAACTTACACATTTTAGTTATGATTGCTGTGTAGCAATTTAAGTTCCTAGGAAGTCAACTCCACTTTGCTGTTATTCTAAAGTACAAAGTTGAGTCAAGTCTAAAACAAGTCACAAAATTCCAGGTTCAACCTCACTGGTCAAGTGCATTCCTCATAGGGGAGGGGCTAGGATTTTGTGAGGTAAACATGAGAGTGTGGACCATAGTGGGTTCCAGTAATGATCACTCATTTTATTGTTGGATATTACAGATTATTCCTGGTAATGACCATGGCTATATGACATCACCCTTTTATAGGCATGCTCTGCAGGTACAAATCTAAACTGACAGAAAAGATAAATGGAGGAAGAGGGTGCTTTTAATCTAAAAAAAAGGGTTTTTGATAGGAATTTTTGGGGATAGCTTCCGAGCATTTAAAGAAGTATTCACCTTTGTTGTTGTTGTTAGTTGCGGTCCAGTCAGCTCCTACTCATGGCAACCTTATGTATAACGAACGAATATGTTGCCTGGTCCTGTGCCATCTTCATGATTGTTGGTATATTTTAGTCTATTGTTTTGGCTATTGTGCCAATCCATCTCTTTGAAGGTCTCCACCATTTTTGCTGACCCTCTACTTTACCAAGCATGATGTCTTTCTCCAGCGACTGGTCCCCCCTGATGACATGTCTAAAGTAAACAATCCAAAGTCTTACCATCCTTGCTTCTAAGGAGCATTCTGGCTGCACTTCCTCCAAGACTGATTTGTTCATTCTTCTGGCAGTTCATTGTATATTCAATCTTCTTCACTAATGCCTCAATTAGAAAGCGTTAATTCTTCTTTTTTCATTGCCCAGCTTTCACATGCGTATGAGGCAATTGGAAAGACCACGGCTGGGGTCAGGTGCACCTTAGTCATCAAAGTAACATCAAAACCACAATTCATATAAATTTCTTCTTCAGAAGTAGATTTCATTGAAAAAGTGAAGCAACCTGGTAGCATGTATAGTTGAAGTGAGGCATTTTCTTTTCTTCTCAGTTGCAGATTCCTTGTAATTAAGATGATAGGAGAGGTTGTGGGGCCAGGGAGTTTTCCTCTGAGAGGGGAGGATTTCACACTGGCATCACACATCCAGGCCTGACGCTTCATACCCAGTGCACCAGGACACAGAGGTCAGTTTCCCAGTCTATATCTTGACCTTTGTTCTCAGGCTACAGGGAAAGAACCAGAGGGAGGTGCTGATCTGCAGGGACCACCCAGGAAATACCACTGTCCCCCCACACCTCTCTTGGTAGGTGGTACCCACTTATATCTTCACTGCTCTGACTCATGCAGGGATTATATTAAATTCAAGCCCTGGGAAAGTATACATGTCAAGGTTGTCTTGACATGTACCCTTTAGTATAAATGACTTAGAGATGTTTTCTGGAAGAAAGAAAACCCAAAGGGAAGGAGGAAAGGGAATAAAGTTCCTGAAAAGAGGAGGGAGGGGATTTGTAGGGCGCAGGCAGACCCCTAAGTCCTTGCAAAGTTTAGGAAATCCTTACTCATGTAGGAGGTGAAAGCCAGCGGGCACTTGCCTGAGGATTGCCTGATGTTGTCCTTCCCATGTAGAGGGGCTCTTCTTTCTCATTGCCTGCTCTACTAACTGTATGCTCAGCTTCCCTGATCCTTTTGAATGTCAGACTGGGGTCCTCCTACTGCACTACCCAGCCCACATTATTACATTCACAACACGAACCATTTAACAGACGTCTTTGGCCTGTGTTCCTGAGCTCAGTAGTCCAGTCTCCACCCAGTGCTCCAAAAAAGGCTCTAAACCCTGCCCACTCCCACCTCTTCCTGGCAGATGAGTTGGCCCATTGTTCAGAACCACCTGGGTAGTTTTAAACTCATAATTTTTTAAATGTTTTTAATTGTGGTAAATATATATAACAAAACAATTGCCAACTCAACAACTTTTACATGCACAATTCAGTGACATTGATCACCTTCATCATATTGTACAACCATCAACACTATCCATTTCCACATTATTCTGCCACCATTAACAGAGCTCAGTGCCCCCTAAGCAATGATTTTCCCTTTCTCCCTCCAGCAATGATTTTGCCTCCTTCCTGCCTCTATAAACCACCAATAAACTTTAGTCTCTATATATTTGCCTATTTCATATAAGTAGGATCATATTTGTCCTTTTGTGACTGACTTATTTCATTCAACATGATGCTTTCAAGATTCATCTGTATTAAAGCATGTATCAGGATGCCATTTCTCTTTACAGTTGAGTAGCATTCCACTGTATGTATGTACCACATTTTGTTTATTTGTCCGTCTGTTGATGGACATTCAGGTCATTTCTACCTTTTGGCTGTTGTGAATACTACTACAATGAACACTGGTGTACAGATGTCTGCTTGCGTTCCTGCCTTCACATCTTCTGGGTATATACATAGAATTGGGATTGCCGGGTCATATGGTGGCTGCTGTTTTTGTTGTTTTTAGTGGCCATCAAGTCAATTCTGACACATGGCAATTCTATGTCATATGGTAGTCTTATTAAATTTATGATATTTAACAACAGCCACAAACAGGATTGCTGGATTTCCAGAATGTTTAAAAGCCGTGGGTTTATTCCATGGCTGGCCAGGATGTTGAGCTCCTTTAAAAGATGTCAGACTCTAAGGGCACACACCGTCAAAGCCCACACAAATTCAGCCATGCTTTTTTGCTGAATATTCATCAAAGCAGATGAGCAACATAAAACAACCTGTTCCCTTCTTATTGAAAGAATTTCTGTCTTTCATATCAGCTAACAAGCAGAGATTTCTGCCAAGGATCCCTCAGTCACTACAGGCTAACCTTTAACTCCATGACTTTTAGGAACACAGTGGAGTGTTTCATCTTGGCAAATCAGAGTAAAGATTTCCAACAACTGTCACCGTTTATTACACTGAGACACCTGGCACAGTCACATGTCATCTGTATCAGGGAAAACTGATTATTGGGAATATATAAGAATGGCAAAGGATGAGGGCTGTGTTTCTATGAATTCTTTTCCAATTTCTGAACCCTTAATACTGTCTCAAGGGGCCCTGGTGGTGCAATGAATAAGTGTGTGGTTACTAACCGAAAGGTTGGCAGTTCGAACTCACCTAAAGATACCTCAGAAGAAAGCCCCAGAAATCCACTTTCAAAAGGTCACAACCATGAAAACCTACGAGCGCAGTTCTACTTTGCAACACACGGGGGTCACCATGAGTCAGAATCGACTTAAAGGCAACTGGTGATGGTGGAATATTGTTTCATCCATGTTATATTTGCTGTGCTCATGTTTCTAATAAAGTGTTTACCTTCCAACATGATTGCATAGATACCCTCAGAAATGTCTGCGCATATCAGTCTCCGGTGGTAGAGAAGAGGGGACCCCTCTCAAGAGCAGCAGTGAGCCAGGATCAAGGACAGTGCAGCCATCCACAGGCTTCCTCCAGTCTCTGCCTTCCTCTTCTCTGAATTCTGCACCTTCCATCCCTTTTGTGGGTCCCTCTGATATTGTACCTGTCACACACACACACACACATATACCAGCCACATTCCCCCTCTTCTCTTGTTTGTGATCATGAGTTGTTTGAGAGCCTGGTGACAAATTTTCCTAGGAAACTGGGCTTATAAAATGATTCACAACTTCAATAGGAAGAAGTCAGTTTTCAGAATGTTTTCTTCTGGCTGGTTCCACACTCATGTCTCCAGAGGCTCCTGCATCTATTCCCAGTGCACGTGCCTGCAGGAAAGATAAAGCCGGAATGCACTAATTCGCCTCCAGGGAAGCATTCTGTCTCCCCAGCCTCTTCCATCTTTCCAGGAGTGGACATTGTGATAAGCGTGTACCAGCTGAGAACTAGAGGGGAAAAAAGAACATTCTTATCCCCATAATGTAAATTCTAATTTCCAGTTAAGTAAATTTAGTGAAGGGTGGAGATGAGAATGTAGCAAAATGAGAAGACTCCCTGGGCACCTCTTGTCGACTGAAACTGAATCATAACACTTCTATGGCAATGAACCTGAATTGCTTGATATCAATTTCTGTCACAAGTAGCCTTGGGTCTCTGTCTGTAAGAAAATGTGTTCATTACAGTTAAGAGAAACGTGAAACTGAGGAGGGGAGGTGACATTCTTATTCACCCTCTTGTCTTGCTCCGTCAAGCTTTCACTTTTTTTTTTTCACAACTATCTTTTATGGAAAATTGATAGGGGCTGTAATTACTGTTAGAAAGAAAGAGGTCAGAACCACTTTTTGGATTACAGCGGTGACCGCAGGGATTTGAGGCGAAGTAGAAGTATCTGAACAGAGACATCCTGCTTACTTCTCTGTCCTCCTGTTCGGGAAGAAAAACTGGCCAGTACCATCCCCCAAGAAAAGTCATGAAAAGTGAAATCAGCCTCCGATGTGTCAGGAGACAGAGAGACTGATTCTATCCTTGTTGGTAGCTCAGTGCAAAACTGACAGTTTCTACACACTCTCAATCCTTTCTATTTTTCCAAAGATTAAAATGATGCCACCATTGAAAATTGACGTTATATTACAGAGGAAGCGGATGAGCTCAAGCCTCAGAAAATTGCTGCTGGCAAAGAAATGAAGGAGAGGGTAGAAATTTCCAGCAAAGCGACGCATCATCTCAGACCCACACCTCTGGCCAATCTGCCAACAATAAGTCTGAAAACATGGCATATTCTGTGCTAGATGTGGCCAGGGGCAGAGTAAGGGGCACATTAGCTCTGCACCTAAAAGTCTGTTGGAGCTTTGAGAGTGTATCCGACTGATGGTCTCCCTGCCCAGGTCTATAGCTTCCATCTACAACACAAGCTTCCTGTGCAGACTCTTCCTGGATCTCTGTGGCTTCCTTCATGTCCCTTTCTGAAGTGCTACATGGTTCTCTTTCCTCACTTTGCCTCTCCTAGGCTTATGTTTTCCAGGAAAGCCAGCTAGGTGGAAGCAGGAAGCTGAGGGTGAAGGACGGGGCTTGGCTGCTGTAGAGAGAGCAATGAACATTGCCATTGGTAGGGATGTTCCTCCAAACTTCCCTCAGACATTTAAGATATTTGCAACAGCCTGGCTCTCTCCTTCTATTCATATGGTTAGAATGACCATCAGGACCCTTGTAGGTCAATGTGACTCAAATACCCTATTTTGAGGCCAATAATTTCTGCTGATTCTTGACGGTTGATTTGCACAGGTGCCTTCTGTCTCCACCACGGTGTCCAGGCCAGCTGCCTCAGTCACTGCCCAGGCACAAGGCTTGGCCCTTGCACCAAGTTCATAACAGATGGATATTTTAACTTTCCCGAACACATGAGGAATCCCAAAGAAAGATCATATCACAGAAACTAACACATGGCCTTCAGCAAACTCCCTCTCTTGTTTGACTCCAATCACTTTTTTCTTCTATCTCCTACTTCCCTGCCCCCTTTCCAGAATAACTGACACATTTCCCTTTGTCTCCTATAGAACAGTTTTACTCATTCCTGAAGCCCAGGAGCCATCGCTGGCTATCCCCAAGCTCTGCCAGGGTAGTTTTACAAACACAAAATCAGTTCTCCCCTTAAGGGGAATTCTGGTTTCAGATGCTTATCTAAAAATATTGGCAGCTTTTCATCAAATTCTTTTGGCAATCCCAGAAATGATATTTATGTCCACTAATGGTGGCTCAGTAGTTATGAGCTACGACTGCTAACCAAATGGTCGTCAGTTCGAATTCACCCGTCACTCCTTGGAAACCCTGTTGGGGCAGTTCTAATCTGTCCTATAGGGTTGCTATGAGTCGGAATTGACTTAACATCAGTGGGTTTGGTGGTTTTGGAATGCTAAAGAAGGGACTGAACTATGAAATGAAGCATCAGAAAAAGAAAACGGAAGTTAGTCAATTCACTCAACATAAAGAAAACAAAAACCCTCACAAATGGACCAATAAGCAACATCATGATAAACGGAGAAAAGAATGAAGTTGTCAAAGATTTCATTTTACTTGAATCCATAATCAATGCCCATGGAAGCAGTAGTCAAGAAATCAAATGACATATTGCACGGGGCAAATCTGCTGCAAAAAACCTCTTTAAAATGTTAAAAAGCAAAGATATCACTTTGAGGACCAAGGTGCGCCTGACTCAAGCCATGGTATTTTCAATCACTTCATGTGCATGCAAAAGCTGAACAATGAATAAGCAAGACCGAAGAAGAATTAATTGATACCTTTGAATTATGGTGCTGGTGAAGAATATTGCCAACATGGACTGCCAGAAGAATGAACAAATCTGTCTTGCAAAAAGTAAAGCCAGAATTCTCCTTAGAGGTGAGGATGGTGAGATTTCGTCTCCTGTACTTTGGACATGTTATCAGGAGAGACCACTCCCTGGAGAAGGACGTCAAGCTTGTTAAAGGGTCAGCGAAAGACAGGAAGACCCTAGATGTGATGGATTTACACAGTGGCTGAAATGATGGACTCAAGCATAGCAATGATTTTGAGGATGGCACAAGATTGGGTAGTGTTTCATTCTGTTGTACATAAGGTCACTGTGAGCCGGAACCCACTAGGCGGCACCTAACAACAACAGTCAGTTCAGTACCTGCCACCCAGCTACACTTTTCTCCAATCTTATGTTTGCCTCTTCTAGGTATTAGAGAGAGCACCAAATGGGTTGTCCAGACTTCATTGTTATTCCTTTGGGGCACACCCTGGGAGGAATTGCTGTTGGGTCCTTGGATCTTCTGAGATATCCACCCTAATGGCAGCTTGGCTAGTCTGCTATCACGTGGAGCAGTGCTGGCAGCACTGACTTTTTGACTCCCTTCCTAAAATGCCACCTAGCACATATTAAGTTCAATAAAATGCAAATCAACTTTATATTAGAATATGTTATCAGTCCAGGGTGTCAGAAACATCCCCAGCTTAGGAATCATAACTTTAAAGATGCTCTTTTTGAGTGCAAGTACTATGTTGCTGAGGAGTACCAAGAATCAGACTTCTACACAGGGCCTAGTCCAAACAGCCACCAGTTTTCACAACACAGATCATTTCTGAGATAAAATCATTCATGTATGATTTACAGCTTTGTAGCTGAAAATGTTTTATAGCTTAAAAATGTCTTTAAAATCATTATCACACTTGGTTCAACAGACCTGTGAAAGAGGCAAGGCAGTTACCATTATTGTCATTTGAAATGAGGGGACAGGCTTACCCAAGGGTAAGTGGCTTTGGAAATGCCTTCAGCTGGAAGGAGCAGAGCTGGGACTGGATTCCACATTCTGAGAACATTCTAGAGTGTTCCCAGTGCAGGGGATTGTGCCTCAAGGTAAGACCTTATCATCTATACACTTGCAAAGAAACAATATTAAGGATTCTCAAGGACACATAAAATAAAAGGATAGCATCAGATACATTCAAGTGTTTGCCTTGATGGTTGCGGGAAGAGAATGGGGATAAAAGGCAATAGTTAGACATAAAAACATGAGAAGGGTTTAGCACCAACCCTGATGATACTGTGATATGAACTAGAGGGTATGATTAGCTCAATCCTCTGCACCTGTCGAGAAGGGAAAGCAGTGGCTGGATGCCCAGGAGGGTCTCTGATGTGAGGGAGTTGAGACAGCACTAGAAACACCCAGCCTGGCTTATCTAAGCCTCCATCTTTTAATAAGCATGGAGGAAAGCCTGGATTTCTACTAAAAATTGTTGTCATTCCCAAACCTTACATCATGATATCCTTGCCTCTTTGGAGTTTAACCAGCTTGATGCTAGTTGAACTATCTGTGGCACTCCTGCTCTTTGGAGAGGCTGCTTTTATGAGGTAAGAACACAGCTTTAGAGTCAGGCATATCTGGGTTCAAAGCTCAGTCCTGCCTGTTTCCTGAAGAGGAAGCAACTTTGTTGAGCGGGTTCCCTCATCTGTAAAATGGGACCAAAATATCTATTCTGCAGAGGACTGGAGCAATCAATGCATGTAATGGATCCAGCACAAGTATCTATCACCACAGAGAGTGTTCAATAGAGGAAGTATTTATTTTAAGTGAAGTGCCAGGGAAGAATTGATTGAGAAACCTATAGGTGATCATCAGGAGGGACCAGTCCCTGGAGAAGGACATCATGCTTGGTAAAGCAGGGTCAGCAAAAAAGAGGAAGACCCTCAATGAGACGGACTGACACAGTGGCTGCAACGATGGGCTCAAGCATGGCAACGATTGTGAGGATGGCGCAGGACTGGGCAGTGTTTCGTTCTACTGTACATAGGGTCACTAGGAGTCTAAACCAACTTGACAGCACCTAACAACAACAACAACAACATAGGTGATTAAATGTTCCCAATGTTCAGATAGTGAAGAGGCAACTAATAAGTGACCACATTTAGGGACAGGTTTTACATGAAGTCATATATAAAAGCATGAAGGCATGAGGTTCTGTGGTTATTATAAATCAACTGTAATTAAACTTACTTGTAGAAGTTCAATAGTAACAACATGTTTTCTTTCTTGACTTTTTTGTCAGGAATTATGGTGTCAAAGGAATTATCACACCATTCCCTGAAGTCAGCACCTAGTTCTTGTTAATCACAGAGAAAATGGACCTTGGACCAAGGAACAGTCGAACATAGAAGTTCTGTACTGCTCAGTGGTGTTTCACTAGCTGTTTTAAAAATGGCTAAATAGGAAAGTTTCCCATTAAAAGGATTACAGGGCATTCCTTGTTGGAAAGAGAAAAACTCCTTCCAATATTTAAAACAAAAAACACTTCCCCAGAATTAGAAATCTTCATCTTTTCCTCCTTCTCCCATAAGGTTTAATAGAAGTGGGAGTCAGGTTAGAATGATTATAGGCAAATGAGCATTGAAATTTCTATGTGGGACTTTGTTTTGTCAATTAAAGTATTAGATCCAACTGGCCTTTGTCTTTGAGGATGTCTGTGCATGTGAGAGAGACTATTACTAGTGAATGGATGTAGGTCAACTCCCAATTCTGTTAATGAGAAGATCTGGGTCCCCAAAGCTAACTTTCAGAGATGTTCCCCACTTTGTCAACTGCAAAGTGAGTAGATACAAAACTCTCTTAAAATCTGTGCTCTTCTTGGATATTTTCTGGATTAATTGAGAGAGAAAACTAAGATTCTAGGCACAATCTCTCTTGCTCTTATTTTAGCCTTTTCTCCCTTACCTAAGCACTTTCCCCTTGCAGACTAGAACACTCCATGATATGGACCATTCCATCTTAAAAGAACGTTGTGTGTCTCCATTGCTACTCTATGGTTCATACTATATTTGCCTTCCCTTTCACAGTTAACACTTTTCAAATGAGTTAATACAGATAATTTCTCTTCACCACCTTATTTGATTTGTCTCTGTGGTCTGCATCTACTCCCAGTGCTCTGCTATTGAATGTAATCTTGAAAGTTTTTAATAATCTCCTAGTCAATTGTCATGTCTTTCCTTATTCTAGAAGTTTCTTAAATACATTGAATGTCTACTCTTTACTATCTATACTTTCTCCTTCAGAAAACTCAGGTACCCACCTGTTTCTCAATTGCATATCCCTAATCTTAGCCTTGTTGCTTTTGCTCCAGTTTGACAAATACAGCTACATGGTTTTAACGTCTTACTGGTTCTTGTTTCAATTTAATGAGTTAAATAAAATTTTTGAAATGTGTTCATTCTATATTTTTTGAAAATCATAATTTTACCTTTTTAAAAAAAACTTACAGCAGTGATTTTCTAATTCTGTGGACCTTCAGAGGTCTCTAAAGCACATTTATAAAGATAATTTTTTTTAAATAACATAAACTCACTCAGCCTTATTTGACTTCCTGATTGGTTTCTTCGGTCTCTGGAATGTTAGGGGCTCAAAACTCTCAGAAGAAACTTGGTGATCTGGCGTTTCTGTGCAACTTGATTCTGCCGTTGATTCTCAAACCTGAGCCTGCATCAGAATCACCTGCCAGGTTTGTCAAAGCAAGATTGCTGGGCCCAATTCCAGAGTTGCTGAATCAGTAGGTCAGAGGTGAGGCCCAAGAATTTGAAGTTCTAACAAGTTCCAGGTGATGCTGATGCTGCTGGTCCAGAGACTATACTATGAAAACCACTATCTTACAGTAAACCTAAATTTATTGACTAATTTGTTTATAAAGATCATATAGCCATGATCTGAAGATTTTCCTTTATCCATAATAGCTCTTTTGTTTCATGAAATTTGACAACCATTCTCTCACTTGCTGTGAATTCTCTGAAGTATGTTAGATCATTACTCCCACCCCCTTCACCAAAATTCTTTAAACCCAAAAGTAAGTCCAACAAATTTGTACACTGTGTTTCTAGTAGGAGTTGGTAAAATAAAACACCCCCTCCCACATAGATTATCTTTTCTGATCCTTAACCCTTGAAATGAGGCTTCTTTTGATTTAAAATATAAAAATCACAAGGTAATTTTCAACCAACGTTTTTATAATGTGGAAAGTGAAGTAATGAAGAAGTGATATTTAAGCCCTATTAATTGCATGTTCACTGATGGATTTAATATTGACATCTGTAAGTTTGCAACTCATTTTTATAAAATTACAATTGCAAATACAGATAAATTTGGAGGAGTTACGTTTTATATATATACAATACTCTGAGATAAAGTGTGTAAGTATAGATCCAAAATCTACACATACACACAGCTTAGTGTCTATGTTAATATGATTTTACTATTAAGCTGTTTTCACTAACATAACTTTAGCATTCCACTGTCTTGGTCAACATGATTTTACTGTTCCATAGATGAGTGAGAGTTTCCAGAGTTGCATACATTTGTTGAAACATCTCAATCAATATTCTGTCAGTTCCCGGAGTCTTGTTTTTTGCCAATGCCTTCAGTGCAGCTTGGACTTCTTCCTTCAATACCCTTCAGTATCATCGGTTCTTGATCATATGCTACCTTCTGAAATGGTCGAACATCAACCAATTCTTTTTGGTACAGTGACTCTGTGTACTTCTTCCGTCGTTTAATATGTTCCCCATAGAATCCTTCAGTATTGCAACTCAAGGCTTGAATTTTCTCTTCTGTTCTTTCAGCTGGAGAAATGCTGAGTGTGTTTTTCCCCTTTGGTTTTCTAACTCTAGGTGTTTGTACACTTCATTATAACACTTCTGTCTTCTTGAGCCACCCTTTGAAATATTCTGTTCAGCTCTTTTACTTCATCATTTCTTCCTTTTGCTTTAGCTACTCTACATTCAAGAGCAACTTTCAGAGTCTGTTCTGACATCCATTTTGGTATTTTCTTTCTTTCTTCCTTCCTTTCTTTCTTATCTTTTCAATGACCTCTTGTTTTCTTCATGTATAATGTCATTCCACAATTCATCTGGTCTCCAGTCATTAACAGTGCTTCAAATCTGTTCTTTAGATGGTCTCTAAATTCAGGTGGAATATGCTCAAGGTTCTACTTCGACTCTTGTGGATTTGTTCTAATTTTCTTCAGTTTCAACTTGAACTTGCATATGAGCAATTGATGGTCTGTTCCACAGTTGGCCTCTGGCCTTGTTCTGAGTGAAGATATTGAACTTTTCCATCATCTCTTTCCACAGATGTTGTCAATTAAGTTCTACCAAACTATATCATTACATAACTGCTAAACCACTTAGAATCATGGCCCAGCCAACTTGACACACAAACATAACTGTCACAAGGACTAAGGTGCACCTGACCCAAGCCATGGTATTTTCAGTCACCACATATGCATGAAAAGCTGGACTAGGAAGACCGAAGAATTGATGTCTTTGAACTATTGCATTGGCGAAGAATATTGAATATATCATGGACTACCAGAAGAATGAACAAATCTGTCTTGGAAGAAGTACAGCCAGAGTGCTTCTTAGAATCAAAGATGGTGACACTTCATTTCATGTACTTTGGACATGTTAACAGAAGGGACCAGTCCCTAGCTAAGGACATCATGCTTGCTAAAGTATAGGGTCAGCGAAAAAGAGGAAGACTCTCAGTGAGATGGATTCACACAGTGGTTGCAACAATGGTCTCAAACATAGCAACTATTGTGGGGATGGCACAGGACCAGGCAGTATTTCATTCTGTTGTACATAGAGTCACTATGAGTTGGAATTGACGTGTTGGCCCCTAACAACTGCAACAACAATAAATCGATGGCTTCAATTAAACTGCTAGATACTCCCTCCTCAGTCATTCTACATTTGAGATGGGAGTGTTTTTCTTTTTCTTTTTTTTTTCTTCAGAAGGGAGTGCTTTGATGAATATAAGTGTAGTTATTGTAAACAGAAAAGCATTGGAAAAAGAGTTGTCCTCTGTTAGCTAAGAAACTAGAAGAAAAATCTGAAGTTAATGATCAATGAAGGTGTTCCAAGGGGTAATCAAGCACCTATTTCTTATTTTATCCTTAAACTCACAAGGAAAAAATTTTCCAAATATTCAAGAAAGAGCTTGCAAATTTTTTATTAAACCCTATCAGTGTTATACAACCTAGTTTTGGAGTGAACATACTACTCAGATGTTGTTGCTGTTGTTGTTAGGTGCTGTCAATTCCAACTCATAGCGACGCTATGTGCAACTGAAGGTAACAGTGCCCAGTCCTGTGCTATTCTCACAATCGTTGTTATGCTTGAGCCCATTGTTGCAGCTACTGTGTCAGTTCTTCTCATTGAGTGTCTTCCTCTTTTTCACTGACCCTCTACTTTACCAAGCATGTTGTCCTTCTCCAGGGACTGATTCCTCCTGATAACATCCAAAGTATATGAGATGTAGTCTCGCTATCCTTGCTTCTAAGAAGCATTCTAGCTGTACTTCTTCTAAGACAGATTTGTTCGTTCTTCTTGCAACCCATGGTATATTCAACATTCTTCACCAACACCATAATTCAAAGGCGTCAATTCTTCTTTGGTCTTCCTTATTGATTGTCCAGCTTTCACTTGCATATGAGGTGATTGAAAACACCATGGCTTGGGTCAGGCACACCTTAGTCCTTAAAGTAACATCTTTGCTTTTTTAACACTTTAAAGAGGTCTTTTGCAGTAAATTTGCCCAATACAATGCATTATTTGATTTCTTGACTACTGCTTCCACGGGTGTTGATTGTGGATCCAAATAAAATGAAATCCTTTCTCCATTTATCATGATGTTGCTTATTGACCCAGTTGTGAGTATTTTTGTTTTCTTTATGTTGAGGTGTAATCCATACTGAAGGCTGTGGTTTTTGATCTTCATCAATAAGTACTTCAAGCCTCTTCTCTTTCAGCAAGCAAGGTTGTGTCATCTGCATAACACAAGTTGTTAACGAGTCTTCCTCCAATCCTGATGCCTCATTCTTGTTCGCATAGTCCAGCTTCTCAGATTATTTGCTCAGCATACAGATTAAACAAGTATGGTGAAAAGATACAACACGGATGCACACATTTCCTGACTTTAAACCATGCAGTATCCCCTTGTTTTGTTTGAACGAATGCCTCTTGGTCTATGTACAGGTTCCTCATAAGCATAATTAAGTGTTCTGGAATTCCCATTCTTCACATTGTTATTCATAATTTGTTATGATCCACAGAGTCAAATGCCTTTGCATAGTCAGGTGGTAGGTATCTAATAATCCTCAGATGTTCTCCATGTTCCAGCCCATAACTGTCACCCTTCAATCTTTAACCAAGGAAAACATTTTCCTCCTTTATGGACATGCACACCTGCTAACTTCATCAGGAATCGTTTGCTGTGAAAATTGAATTGCCAGATTGAATACTCTTTTAGTAGTTTCTTTCTTGAAATCCCTAGGAGGCCACTTATTCATAATAAGGTCATAGCTCATTTGGACATTGTCTCACCAATACCCTTATATCTAAATCAAGTCACACTGGAGAACTCAAGGAGTTACTAGACTTCTTGCAGGCAAAATGCTCTACTGAAACAGGGAACATTGTTGGGGTGAACCCATAAAGGTTAAGATCATAACATCTAAACTCTGATTCAGACTTGTACAACACCCTCTTAACCAGAGTTAAAGAAGGACTAAAACCAGTACTCACAAGCCTAATAAAGGACTCATCATAGCTTGTATCATCCCTTATAACACTGCCATCATCCTGGTTAAAAACACAGGGGACAGAGATATGTATTTGTTCAGGACATCAGAATAGTCATCCCTGCTTCTCTGTAGTAAAAAACCCAAATGACAAATTCTTTTTTAGTGGCTTCTGAGGCTACAATTTTACAGTAAATCTGTGTTCTGCTTGTTTTAGTGTCCCTTTAGATCAAAATAATCAATACTGTTTGCATCTCTGGAAAAACAAACAATATACCTGGACTGTTATGGCCAAAGGGATTATTGAGGCACCCTTCTACTTTTTATAAGTCTTCAATCACGGCTGTAAGGACTTTAAATTTCCCTGTGATTCTCTTCTTAGCCAATATGTGGATGACCTTTTATCGTGTTCTAAAGATGAGGTGAGCTTTAAAATTGACTCCTTCTATCTGCTCACTGTTTTAGCTCAGAAAGGGCATGAGGTTTCCAAAGGGAAGTTGCACTTTTGTCAGAGTAAAGTTCTTTACCTAGAATATGATTTATCCCAAGGAGGTAAATTCCCTTCCCTTAACAGCCTTGGCCTTTCAAAATCTATCAGGCCAGTAACTAAGATACTATTAAGAAGATTCTGGATCTCACTGGCTACTGCAGTTCCCAACTTTTCTGAAATTTCCACATCACTGTATGACTTAAGCAAACCCTTGGTAACAAACCTCTTTTCTGGGAACTTAATCATGAACAGTTCTTTCATGAGTTAAAATGAGCTCTTTAACAACCTCCTACTCTGGCCTACCTAATAATCATAAACCTGTCTATTTATATAGATATGTGGGTGATTCAGACAAGTCCTTGGTATTCTGCCTCAGCTTCTTGTGAATCATCAGTGACCAATAGCTTACTACAGCCTCTCCCTTGACCCATGACGAAGCCTTCACCCCTTGTCTAAGGGGGCAGAAACCATAGCAGCTAAACTAGTAGAGGCTCTGTGATTTGGTTTTTAGGATTTCCCTTAAACTTGATGGTCCCTCATGTTGTACATTCTAATCTTTACGGTTCACTGAAAATGAACATTCTTTAGCAAACTGGCTTACTTCCTAAGAAATCCTATTGCTTTTCTCCGTCACATATTTCTGTTCATCATTGTAATACTTTTAATCCTGCTCTCTTCTTCTTTTACCTTAAAAAGGCAGAAACATGACTGTCTAATCTTTGTTTACAGACTATCTAGGCCCTGAATAAATATGTTAAAAACTAGAAAATCAAGACCTAGTTTTGTTTGTTGAACGGACATATCTTAAAACTGAAACAGGAAAATCTCAAGTGAAATACACAGTAACAGATCTCACTTCACCCCAAAATATGACACCTTGCAAAGGCAAAAGTCTACCCAGATGGCCAAATTCACTGCCCTCACCAGAACTTGTCAGCTAAAGAGAACAGGACTATTATATACATTGATAGTTGTCTAAGTTACCTAGTGCTGCTATAACAGAAATACCACAAGCGAATGGCTTTAACAAACAGAAATTTATTTTCTCACAGTTTAAGAAACTAGAAGTTTGAATTCAGGGTGTCACACACATTCCAGAACTGAGATGGTAGACATTTGACACTTTAAAACCTAGGAGGCTATCTTAGACATCTAGTGCTGCTGTAACAGAAATACCACAACTGGATGACTTTAACAAAGAGAAGTTTATTTCCTCACAGTAAAGTAGGCTAAAAGTCCAAATTCAGGGCACCAGCTCCAGAGGAAGTCTTTCTCTCTCTGTTGGCCTTCTCATCAATCTTCCCCTGGACTAGGAGCTTCTCCGAGCAGGGATCCCACGTCCAAGGGATGCGTTCTGCTTCTGGCACTGGTTTCTTGGTGGTATGAGGTCCCCCTTCTCTGCTTGCTTCCCTTTCCTTTTTATCTCTTGAGAGATAAAAGGTGGTGCAGGCCACACCCCAGGGAAACTCTCTTTTAATTGAATTAGGGATGTGACCTGGGTAAGGGTGTTAAAATCCCACCCTAATCCTCTTTAACATAAAATTACAATCACAAAATGGAGGACCACCACACAATACTGGGAATCATGGTCCAACCAAATTGATGTACACATTTTTGGGGGGACATAATTCAATCCATGATAGAGGCTGTGATGCCACCCTTTGAATATGAGGCAGTCCACCTTCCCGTGCTCCTTCTAATAGTCTTGCTGTTCTCTGAGCTGTTCCAGGGATGGTCTTCTGTTCCAGGGATGGTCTTTTTCTTTTTTTTGGAGGACAACAGATGTAGCTCCTTTGGTCTGTTTCCTGCCTGTAGAATTCCAAGAGGTAGACAGCTATCTTTCCTTTCCTCTTGTCCCTGCCTCCTTCAGCCTAAGCTGATGAGTTTTCTGCAGTGGTAGTTGGTTAGATTCATTATTCACAAGCTTAATCTTTTTAAAAACTTCTTGAGTCACCAAGTCCTCGGTGACAGTTTTAGTTCATGTGCTCTTAGTTTGTACAACAGAATTTTCCAAATCTTTAAGTTTTTCTTTAATTCTGCACAGTTCATTTTTAAGTGGATCTCTTTCCTCTTGCATTTTACTGCATGAGGCAAGCAGAAACCACGTGGCCCCTTTAAGATCTTGCTTAGAAATCTCCTTAGCCAAGTATCCAAGTTCTTCACTTACAAATTCTACCTTTCACCAAACATTTGAACATAACTCAGGCAAGTTCTTTGCCACTGCATAAAAAGCATTGCCCTTTCTCCATTGTCCAATCACATGTTCATCATTTCCTTTTAAAGTCTCACCAGAAGCACATTTAACGTCCACGATTCCAGCAACATTCTGTTGCTCCTGCCATATGTATTCTCTAAGACAATAAAGATTTTCTCTATGGCTGTCCTCACTTCCTTCTGAGGCCTTATTAGAATTGCCTTTGACATCCATAATTCTACCAACAGTCTCTTCCAGGCCATATAGGCTCTACTATTAGGCACCTTAAAACTCTTCCAGCCTCTACCCAATTCCAAAAGAACTTCCACATTTTAGGTATCTGTTAGAACAGCACTCCCCTTTCTTGGACCAAATTCTGTCTTAGTTATCTACTGCTGCTATACAGAAATACCACAAGTGGATGGCTTTAACAAACAAAATTTTATTTTCTCACAATTTAGAAGGTTAGAGGTCTGAATTCAGGGTGCTGGCTCTAGGGGAAGGCATTCTCTGTTAGTTCTCAGGGAAGGTCTTTGTCTCTTCAGCTTCTGTTTCCTGGTTCTTTAGAGATCTCCGTATGACTTGGCATCTATCTTTCCCATCTCTGCTTGCTTTATCTGCTCCTTTTATAACTTGTAAGATATTGAATCAAGACACACTCTACATTAATCCTGCCTCCTTAACATAACAAAGACAACCCTTCCCAAATGGAATTATAACCACAGGCATAGAGGTTAGGATTTACAACACATATTTATGGGGACACAATTCAATCCATAACAATAGTAGAAATGCTCTTGGAATAGTTCATAATTTGGAAGGCTTTTTAAACAAAGATGAGATATTGACCTCCACAGAAATCTTATCAAGAATGGTCAGCAAATTAAAGAAATTTTGAGTGTGCTAATGATTCTTAAAGAGTTGGCTATTATAAGGTAGGAGCTTGTACAAAAGGAAATAATTTGGAAAATAAAGGAAATTCTCAGCCCTCATTGTTATGGATTGAATTGTGTCCCCCCAAAATATCTGCCAACTTGGCTAGGTCATGATTCCCAGTATTGTATGATTGTTTACCATTTTGTCATCTGATGTGATTTCCCTATGTGCTGTAAATCCTATCACTGTGATGTAATAAGATGGATTAGTGGCAGTTACATGGATGAGATCTACAAGATTAGATGGTGTCTTAAGCCAATCTCTTTTGAGATATAAAAGAGAGAAGCAAGCAGAGAGATATGGGGACATCATACCACCAAGAAAGCAGTGCTGGGAGCAGAGTCTGTCCTTTGGACCTGAGGTTCCTGCACTGAGATGGTCCCAGACCAAGGAAAGACTGATGCATCACAAGGACCTTCCTCCAGAGCCGATAGAGAGAGAAAGCCTTCCCCTGGAGCTAACACCCTGAATTTGGACTTGTAGCCTACTAGGCTGTGAGAGAATAAACTTCTCTTTATTAAAGCCATCCACTTGTAGTATTTCTGTTATAGCAGCACTAGATGACTAAGACACTCACTATGATCCTAGTCTTTATGATCCCCTAAGACACCAAATCTTTGGAGGTGTTCAAAGAAGCTATTGTAGAATGGTAAGCATAAGAAAATGGTACTGGGAGGTATCTGGATGGAAACTGTATGAGGATGATCTTGGGTACTTGGAAGATAGACCTTAGTAGCAATGAACAACTGCAAATGAAACTTGGCAAAATTTTACATGAAATTATCCACCTAGCAGAACACTTTTGCCACTGTACTGGATCAGCATGGATGGAGAAACTCTACCCAAATGGCTGAGGGTTTCTCTGATGCACGTCTCATCTGTCAACAGCATAATCCTGGTAAAACAGTAAAGGTGTGACGTGGACAAGGTCTCAATCCTCAGGGCCCTTTTGAACACCTCCAAATGGATTTCATACAGCTACACTCTGCTTAAGTTTGAGTATATCCTGGTCAATAGTTGCTCATTTGTGGTTGAATTGAAGCCTTTCCTTGCCAGAGAGTTAAGGCTCTAACAGTAGACATAAAAGTTACTTGATTTTGTGTTCCCAAACATGGGAATTGCTTACCTATCTATCTAGTAACAGGGTGCTTAGTTTACTGGGACTATTATTAAAGAGCTTTATAAAGCTCTGCCACTTATTCAGAAACATATGTGTTCATATCACCTTCAAGCTTCAGGAAAGGTAGATTGAATGGTTTAGAAATATATCTACTATTGCAAGCAGACATGGCCAAATATTGCAGGTGAAGTGTGTATGTAACACTTGGTTCTTTTATCAACAGGTGGGAGCCACCTTTCCTCAATATCCTACTAAAGTACCTTTACATGACCTACAATGTAGAGATCTGTTCTTCTGGAAGAGACATCAGAGAAAGACAGCGTTCAAACTGCAAAGGATTCTGCCAGGTACTGTTAACAATTAGCACAACAGTGAAACTCCAAGGGCTTTATTCTTGGAGTTACGTCTCTTAGGCATTAATCATCTTCAAATCACTAGACAATGGCCCCCTGTGGAGATCTCAAGTAGAGCATTCTTAGGAACCGTCCATAAGCAGATGGCTTCCATTCAAGACTTCTGCATCCACTTAGAATCCATGGAACAAGACAGATTATTGTGCTTTAATCTTTTGTTCTTTATTTTCCTAGCTATCTGGTTTCGTCTTTGGCTGGTTTAAGGCTACCTTTAACTATGTTCTTTATAAGATCCCTAATATTTCTTGCTTTTTGCATTCTTGGTCACTCCTAGGTTTAAATCCAATACCTAGTTATAGTTCACTTGAGAACTGACTAAGGCATACCACCAAATAGGCTGTTATATTTGTGCACATTTTCCTTTTGGAAACATCCAGCTTTTTTTGGTATCATTTGTTTGTAATGAATCAGTTGGTTTCCTGGGTAACTGGATTCAACAATTAGGTGACTTTTTAGATGCTAACCACCACAATAGAACAGACATTTCACAATCTAAAATCTCTATCATATGGCACATAGAAAAGTTGGTTCCTGTCTCCAGTGAAACCATACTCAGGTACTTTTCCTGGAAGCTAGTCTTTGTAACTGAACTTTCACAGATATAGAACTTAGGGAACAAAGGGTATATTTGGAGCTCTCTCACCTTCATAGATATTATAAGTCAGGTACACCCCTATTTTGCTTCATATCTACCTAAACAATATCAATACTACAAATTGTATTGCCTCATGTCATATCACTCTTGATGAGTGGGGCCAAGATGGTACAATGTTGTTTGACAATTTTATAGGGATATTTTGGCAAAAAGAAACAAATAATTGGATGGACCCCCAATGACTGGTTTTGGATTTGTGGCTACTACTTTGACAGGGCCTTGTTATATTAGTAAACTGATGCCACTTTCAGGATAATCCCTGACATGACCCAGAATATATTTTTACCCATATATTTTTCTTGGACAAAGACATTTTTAGATAATCTTTCAAGAAGGGTAATAATTGGACCTTGATTTGGGAACCAAATTCCTAACTATTCAAGAGGAGTTCTGGATTGCTTTCTTTTCTCCTCAAGCTTTTTTACTTTATATTTCACAAGAGACTTGAAAAGTAAAGACATCCATAATACTATATTCCATACACTAGCGGGAGAGTTACACAATATCACCAAGGCTATAGAACAAATGATCATCCAACAAAAAGAACAGGAAAACCTGACACTTATGGCAGTTAAAATGATCACTCCAGGAACATGATACTTTCCTCACGTCACCTCAAATAGTGGCGAAAATGAAGCTTGATCACAACCCCAGATATTAATGATTTATCCTTTAGCTTAAGCTGAAAATTAAAAATACAGGGGAGTGGGTGGGGCACTGAGAACTGAAATTGTCTATACCCACACAACTTTGCCTACGCTGACATGACTTTACATGTAAGCTGTCTTCACTAATATAACTTCAGTATTCCTGTCTTCATCATCGTGACTTTATCATAACTTTATGGTTCACTCCAGAAATGTCCTGAAAAACCCATTCATATGAAAATAAAATTGTTCAATTCTTCAGTTGATGGCATCAAACAACTATTTCCCCAAGATTCTTCAGAACCTTGCATTAAAATTCTTGCCTTAAAAGCGTTGACTTGCTATGCCTACTAATCCTAAACTAGTATATCATCCCCCTTACATAATCCTAATCAAGGCCTGTCTTTACCTTTTTGCCTCCTAGACACTAGTGTTCTCCTTGGTTGTGGTTAAAAATAAACTCAGCTTTGTCTTATCTGCAGGTTATTTTGGGTGAACCCGTAGGCATAGACAATACAGATTCTTGGGCACGGCCTGTAAAACTTCACCTTCAGTAGATCTGAGGAGGGCATTCTAACCAGCCTCCTGCTGAGTCTAAGGAAGGTGATTTAAGGACCACGCTCTACTGCTCTAACATCTAGCTGTATAACCTTGCAAAACAAAAAGCTAAACAAAAAGAGTTAAGGTTCAAATAATTAAATTACTAGTCTTTGAGGCTAGGCCAATTGCAGTGCTATATATCCTGGTCCCCATTGTTCGTGGGTTTAGTCCTAAACTGTTCTGATTCAGGCACTCCATTTAAACTATTTAAGGGGGCTAAAACCCTAGAGAATTGATACTTGATAACTAATTTCAAGAGAATTTGTTCACATTCACAGTGCACATTTCTAATAGTTGCTATCAGGACTCTTTTGTTATCAATATAATGTGAGAAATGAGTTTAATAATCAGTACATGTTTGTTTGCTCAATACACTAGCAGAATAGGTTTATAAAATATTTCAAACAGGTTGGGACAATATATAGAATTGGGCTTTTTTTTAAAAAAAAAAAAAATCTTATGAATAGATCTGAGGCGAAAAGTGAGAGTTTTTACCTGCATGCAAAAGGCCAGATCTTCAAAAGAAAGGGGCTGTGGAAAGAGAAAATAAATGGATTTATAGCTCCATTTTTTACATGAAAGTCATAATAATTCTGATTGGATTTGGTCAGTTTTAGCAGAAACCAGGATTTGCATTATGAATTAAATAAGCAAAAAATAAAACCAGATCTCTAGAAACGATTTTGGAATACCTCAACCTGCTGTTTTTGTAATTCATGCCTGTTTTAGCAGTTTCAGCTGTGCACGGTCCATTTAGGAAGACATGGTTTCTAGAAATAGAAATCTTTCCTTCTATAAATGTAAATGTTTTCTGAACTGAGGACAGAGCTAGACTGAGGACAAATGTTCAGCTTTTTATTTTCCTTGATCCTTACTCATGCTTTAGTATATCTTTTTAATGATATGAATGTATTGGTTGGCATACAAAGTAACTTTCCTTTTTAATGTCCTTAATTAATACCAATAATTGTTTTGCTGTTCACACGTCTGTTTTCTAGACTTTATGGGATCAACACCTATATATATATATGCAATATTAAAACATTAATTCAATATCCAAAATGTACACCACAGAATGTTAATAGGTAAGACACAAAAAGGTTCTAGGGTTAAATGCTTTAGAAATGCAGTGATACACAGGTTTCTTTACTTCAGGATTCCTCAGAGCTTTTAACATGCTCATGCACATTGTTAATTTCCAAAGGGCACTTTGCAGTATTTCTCAAAATTATTTAACCAGGGAATCCTTTTATTCATGAAATACTGCTACATCCATTGCAATTTTAGTGATTGTTGTGATGGATTCTTAGTATCCTAACATCACCAATAAGCACACTGAAACATCATAGTGAAGGCTAAGTTATTAGGATATGGTTCTACTGGTGGTTAATTCCATACTTTTTTCTTGAACTGTATCCTTGTATTTGGAAAGACATTCTGCGGGACTACTGAGTGCACTACCACTCCCAGCTCCTATTACTATTTATTGTAATCACTTTCTTATCATTATTTATTGTAATCACTTTCTTACCATTGCACTTATCCATTTGATTAGAGACTCCATGACACAGGGATTTGTTCTGTTTTCGGCAACTAGGACAGTGTCTCAGGCACTATATATATACATATATATATATATGTATATGTATGTGTGTGTGTATATATATTACATGTATATGTGTCCATTTCCTAACCAAAAGGTCAGCAGTTCAAAACCACCAGCCGCTCCTGGGAAACCCTGTGTGGAAGTTCTACTCTGTCCTATAGGGTCACTATGAGTCGGAATCGACTCGATGGCAATGGTTTTTGTTTTTTCTTCTTGTTTACACATATATATATGTATATTTACATATATTTCAGTAAAGTAATAGCTACTAATTTTCAAGTTAGTCAGAATTTTGATCCATGGCTAACATCCTCCAGTTAATCATAAAATTCCTTACTTTTTTATTAATTCATCATTGACATTTGGGGATATTGGGTCCAGCCTGCATTTTGTTTTGTGCTGAGCAGTATCCTGTGTTACACATCGTTGATAATATAAACCTGCTTGGTGAGAGTAGGGAAGAAGGACAGCATACATCAAAATCTTCTGGAGCAAGGGTGTTCTTTTGAGTATCACAGCAGTCCTCAAACACATGTGTAGTTTGTCACAGTTTCCCATGGGGTGAACATGGCTCATGAGATTCAGAGTATAATGAACAAGACTGTTGTAGATTTTGATTGGCTCCCTTGGGTTAGATTTACAGTAGGATGGTTTAATTCTCCCAACAGTTTTAGTGTTGCTTTATTTTCTCTAAAAGATAAAAATAAGTGATTTGAAAAGTTTAAACCAATACTTTATACTTCTGAAAAAATGTTTTTTAAAAAAGCATTATCAAGGAACTAATTATAATTATATCCCATAGCAGCTTGGAAATTTTTCCATTTAATTACAAATTCACATTTGTGATTTCTGAACTGAGGACAGAGCTATTCTGAGGGCCATTTGTCAGTTCATTTTTCCTAATTACCCACATACAAAATTCAGAACACCACCAAAAACCAAGCTGTAAGAGTATTTGAACCCAAGCATGTGTATCAAGTGCAAATATCCTAAAATATAGAAACTATTTATACCAATTTGAAGGCCTTCAAAACGAGAGCTTAGTGTCAAGTTTGTAAGCTTACGCAAAGTGCAAATAAATCGTGTTTTTTTTATTTGCTGGAGGCGGGGCATGATATCACATGAACCCTACTCATTTGGTCAAAGTGAAGAAACTCCTATGTATTTTGTGTTCTTCCAGCTAAAAATGATTTACAGTTTAATCTGAAAAACATTCTTTTAAGTAGTTTATAATACCACTTTTACTCCATTTCTTCCTTCCATCCTCTCTCTCTCTCTCTTTACCATCGGTCCTGAGATCTTCTTCTCTTAGGATTTTGGGCAGACATGTTATTTCCCTATTTTTTTTTTTTTTTTTCTGAAATTGAACGGGTGTGTATCTCCTTGCCCTTTGTTGAAGGCTGTTTCCCTCCCATTTTACTGAGGTAAAGCAGTGGACATGATGCCCAAGGAAATTAGTGTTTTGGCCCTAAGTCCTCTGCTTTCCCTACCTTAAAATCTATATTGTTTAAAAAAAAAAAGTTGCTGTAGATTCCAACTCATAGAGACCCCATGTGTGTCAGAGTAGAACTGCTCTCTCTGTAGGGCTTTCAGTGGTTGCGATCTTTTGCACATAGATTGTCAGGCTTCTTCTGAGGCACCTCTGGGTGGTCTAGTGCCTCCAAATTTTCAGTTTTCAGTCAAGCATGTTAACTGTGTGCACCATCCAGGGACTCTTCCATATGGTTAAAACACATGAAAACACTCCTCTTCTAAGCTCACAAGTGTAACAGACTGGCAGTAGTGATGGCCCCAATTCATCACGCTCTCTATCTATACCTTTTGTCCTGTGATTTTGCAGTCTCTTTTACAAAAGGGATGGAATCTATCCCCCATACCTGGCTTGGAACTTGCTTTTACCACCAGAATGCAGCAAAAGTGATGGTGTGCCCGTTTTCAGTAAAGCCCTCCATCTGCACTCCCGTACTTCTGCCTTGCATGAGAACATATCCACATTAGCCTCCTAGTGGATGAAAGAAACAGTCGAACTGACCCAGTCGTCCCAGCCTAGCCATCCTACATCAGCAATCAGCCAGGCAATCGCTGTGTGAGCAAGCCAGCCAAGATCAGCAGAGCCCCAGCTGATCCAAGGCTGACCACAAATGTTTCAGTCCAGATAAGACTATCAGAGCCCTGTCCAGATCAGCTGAACTTCAAAGACAGGTGAGCTAAGTAACACCCATTGTTGAAGTTTTATCACTGTGATGAAGCATTATTGTGATTGTAGCTAACTGGTAGGAGTCCTGGTAATACAGTGGTTAAGAGCTCAGCTGCTAACAAAAAGGTCAGCAGTTCTAATCCACCACCTGCTCCTTGGAAACCCTATGGGGCAGTTCTACTCTGCCCTTATAGGGTCACTATGAGTTGGAATTGACTCGACGGCAATGGGTTTGGGTTCTTTTAAATAACTGGTACCATAGGTATTTGGATATAATGTGATTGTGATTGGCTCTTGGCCTCTATAGTAGGCTCATACTGGTCACATAATTAATGTCACAAAAACACAAGCCAGCATCATATGTCAATGAAGCTTAGACCCTACTCACAGTGTAAGTTGGTGTGGTGTTAGTGGTGTTTTACTGTATCTTCATTAAATCCTCAACTAAAGAATTTAAAAAGACCTCTGAAAAAGGTTTTCTTCTGCATCTGTAAACTGAGGGGATATTCAAGAGCAAATTACATTCTTAAAACATATATAGTGTAGGAGGACTCCGGCAAGATGGCGGTCTAGGCAGAAGCACCACGCCGTCCCTCCACAACAAAGATCCGAAAAACTAAGCCAAACAGAGAATCAACAATCCTGAAACCCTAGAACATCAAA
>NW_004443938.1:27330890-27375036 GCF_000243295.1 Trichechus manatus latirostris
AAAAAAAAAAAAAAAAGAAAAAAAAAAAAACATATATAGTGTATATACACACTGTACATGCACATGTAGTATATACATGCACTATATATACTATGTATTGTATATACACACAATATATGCACATATATTATACATATGAATGATATAGAGAAGTAATAAGCTGAAGGCTTAACTATAAAAACTTTTCCATTTGTTCTCACTTCCAACTGCCAATTCAACAAATTATTTCCTTAAGAATGCTTAATGTGAACATTACTTTGAGGTAGACAGAATGTTTAAAATGTGCAGCCATCAAAATGTATCAGTTTCCTTTATTTTAACAAATTATATTTTGGGGATTTTTTTCTATTTCATGAATAGCTATTTATTTTAGAATCAAGTAACATTATTTTCAACGCTGTTTCCCACTGGATGGTTTCAGAAATGGATTAAACCTACTATCAACCAGAGTGGCTAAAATCCAATGCACATATAAAAAACATAGTATTTAAGAGCATGAGGCTAAAAGTGGATTTGAAAGGGTAACTGACTAAAACGCAATTGATAGCGTCTAGGTTTGTTTTTTATTTTTTTTAAGGCTCAACAGGTTTCATGTACATTTCTTTAACATCCAACATTATTTTTTTTCTACCAATAAGCCTTCTATCTATAAAGGAAATGGAGAGCTATGTAACTACATGTGAGAGAAGAGACACAGACAGACAAGGAAGGTAAGAGAACATATTGGCATGTACGAAAGAAAAGGCAGGAAATATGTAGATTTATCGAGATGTGGGCTATTTTATTTTCATAAAGGTACATTTGACACTTGAATGCTATTGGTGAACACAGCTGAGGAATATCAGTCATCTCATGTTAAAATTCCTTTTAATCAGGATGAAAAATACAGCATGTAACCAGATTAGATGACGGTCTGTGATTAGCTCTTTACCACATACTTCAAAAGAACTACATACTTATGTCCTCTTGTCATTACTGCAATATATTTCTCTTTATTTATTGTTACTCAGAAGAAGGTTACAATGTAGTGTTTTAAGGAGTTGTTTCTTAATAGTAGTGGACACTCTGCAGACAAATACAGGCAGAAAACATTAATCCAGAACTTCTCCAAGTAAGAACACGGAAGACACCAAATCTACAACTCGGAGTTCAGAGTTCGGGGATTTTTTTTCTTTAAATAGGTGCTTTTCTTGGTATGATATGGCCTGATAAAAGCTCTAAACTTTGCAGACTACAGCAGCATAAAGCTATTTCCAATGCAATGGATGAAGATGGCTCTGAGGTAGAAAGGTGATCATGGCTTTCCTCTTATATAAAACAATTTTCTTCTCAAAATATCTATGCTGCAAATAGACACCCTCGCCCCCCAACCCACCCAACCTATTCTAAAAGAATAGCAATTTCTAACTTTAAGCCTCCTTCTAGCCAGATCCCAGCTAAAGAGAACCCAAAGCGCAGACGTCCTTTCAAAAGATGTTTTAAAAGCACAGACACTGGAATCAAAACACATTATTTCGACTTTTTTTTTGGTTTCTTTACATTTGGTAATTAAATAACATGTTTAAACTGAATCTATTAAATGTTAAATTAGAAGTTGAACCAAATACCTAATTGAATGTACTCAAAGCTATAGGCAGGGTACCACTATCTAAGCATTAATTTCATTCTTCTATAGAAGCAGTGACATAGGCTTTTGACAAACATCTTTCGCAAATGTGTTGATCAAATTAGGGATAATAAAACATCTGTTCATTCACTCACAAAGGTGAAATGAGATATGCATGAAATTTGTATCTGTTGACCTCTTCTTTCAGAATGAAAGTAACTGTGAGTTTCAAGTATTATAAAGGGCTTGAAAATACATAACAATGATAAAAATATCCTCAAAGGGAATTGATACAACGATATGCTCTGGTAGTACAATTACATAAAGGTGTGATGTGTATTTATTGATGAAAATCAAGACCTGGGACCTAGGAAAGGTTGTATACAAAGTTGTTTCTATGTCAAAATAAAAATATGCTTAATGGGGCAACCTTTGGTAAAAGGGCCTTTGAGATTATAATTCTGCTTTAAGTCTCCTCTCTCATATAGACCGGGACATGAAATAAATAAAGAAGTCAAGACCTACTGATATAGTGCAGGGCAATAAAATACAGAAAAAAAATCCCAATAAAAATGCCATTTAGGCCCACAGGATTTTTATTGTGGTTATCCAAGTGGTCACTAAAGAAGTAAGTGTAGGATCTCAAATAAAGTTAAACGGTATACACAGAACTGTAGTCTAATCCTCATATATATATAATAGTTGACTGAAATATATGAACTTATTAATTTGGCCAAATCATGAAAACAAATATAGGAAATCTATTTGGTCATATGGCTGATGAATTATAAATAACCAAAACGTGATGGTAAAAGAGTGAAGAAAATAAATGAAGTTATTGTACAAGGTTAATATGAATAGCAGAAGGAATGTAAAAATGTAAAATTTTCTTCTAATTCTTAGGCAATTTTTGACATGGTTATTAAAAAGAAGGTAGAGTATTAGAAAGCCCCCACCCAAGCTCCCAATGCTGTATACATTATACAAATCAGTGACAAATGTATTACCATTTCCAAATACCACTCTGTTCATTAATTTACAGTTGCATAGAAAGGGAAGAAAACAATAATATATGGTTATTATAAAAACAAAATATCCTTTTCTCTTTGGATAGTCAGTGTTTTACTCCTTCAGTAGAACACACAGTCCGCACTCAACAGCATATTTCACAGAGCCATGCAGCTTCTGATTAAATGGAACTTGGAATTGGCATTTGCTGAGAAGGGTAATACTGTTAACATCAGGAAATGTTGGTTGGCTGGATGACTACTTCACATTGCCTGTGGGAATGGAAAATAACACTGTCAGGACAACATGTACATAAACCATTACAGGTAGCAGAGGCCTATCAGCTCTGCAAGAAAATAGAAGTGCTTCTCTCAGAACTAGTCAAACCCTACTTTGCTGAGTCCAAAGGGGTACTCTTTTGACTCACATGTGATTTTTGCTCCCCAGGATGAGGACCTTCTCATCCTGGAGTCACCTAGTCTGCTTTTGTCAATGAAGTCAATATGGAGGGAAGTCTAGAAATCTTTTCTCTTGCCCAGGTTGGAACCCAAGTTAAAATGTAGACCAATGGTGAGTGAATTCAGCTGGTGCAAGAACCTAGTATCTTTCCAGGGCGCTAAGGGGGGCTTCCTGAAGAGGGGGTACCCTGACACCGTTACAACTCCAACCAGCTGGGGCTCAAGAGAAGAGCCCAAGACAAGAATCATAATCCTATAGTATACAGCGGTGATGGTTAAAGGTTCTGGGGACAATGACCACAGGCAAGATAGGATATAAATCTGGGCCACACTCGGGAGTAACATAAACCTTTCAAAGGGAAGGTCAAATAGTTGATCATTTAGAAGTATTCTGGAGTTGGAAATATTTTTTAAAATCATTAAAAAGTAATCCAAACCAGGTCACACCTCATAAATTAGGAGAGGCTATTCAGGACTCCCAGGAAAGACACTGTCTCTGTCCTTGCCCCTTAGGTTGTGGAGGATTTGGCATGAAGCCCTACTCACCCCTGGAAATGTGTTCCTACTATTTGGAAAAGCTGCCCAAGGGGCCCATTTTCCTCCCAAGTCTTCCAGAGGAAGCAAATTCATGTTGAGTCTCACGTAGCCCCTATTCTCCATTTGCCATTACTATTCAAATTTGTATTCTTCAGAAACTTGCTTCTAGATTTTGAACATTTTGCTGCCATGTTAAAGGGAGCAAGAACTCAACAAGCATTGATGGTATGCCCACTGGGGTCCAGGCATTGTGCTGGACTACTGGGTACTGAGGTATGAAAGACATCTCAACAATGCACTCCCATATTCAACGCTGTATGAGAAAAGGCCAACCAAAGTCAGTTCAAAGTACTTTGGGAACAGAGAAACGAGAAATTAATTCTACCTGGGAAAGGAACATGTTGTTACATATTAATATCTGTAAAAAAATAAAAAAGACTTGGTGCCAATTCATGTAAAAAATAAAGACTAAATGGATTTTTTAAAAAGTATTTCTATGTGTTCTATCACCCTTGAGAATTGGATGTACTGATGAAATAGGGCACACAAATTCTCATTTTAGGTGTCAGAATTCTAAAAATATGAGACTACGCAAAGTATCCAGGGGAATATATACTCTTCATGAATTTCCACGGGACTCAAGGGATAGAAAACACATGATCAGCTTTGAGGGAAAGAAAAGGGACATACTATAGGGGAAAGAAAAGAAAGAGAAAAGGGATGGAGAGAGAAGAGGAAGAGGAGAAAGGGGCCTCCTGCAGTGAGTCGGATGTTTGTTCCATCCACTAAGTAGCTATATATTTAGCTCTTTTTAAACTCCATTTCTTCAAATCTAAACACAAAGTAGGAGGGAGAGGTCTCTAAGATTACTTTCAGTTTTAAGTTCTAACCACTTGTTTGTGAAGTGTTTGAGAATTTAAAAGCAGTTTTTCTTATCCCTTCTCTGGCCCCATCATTCACAGGCTTGCCTTCACCTGGTGACCCTCAGGACTAAGCTCATCATGCCCTTTATTCTTGTTTTCAATGGGCCATCATAAACTGCTCCAGACTCCCAGTTACCCTTTACCTTCCACACCCTGTTCCTATAGAGATCTTGTACATCCCTCATTCTGTCCCCATGTCCTAATTCTCGAAAGACTTCCCCTGTGCCCTACGGATCATATGGTCCTTCATTATAAAACCCATATCTTCAAATGTTCTGCTGAAGTCTTCCTTTACTTGCTTGCTCTAACCAACATCTGCATCTCAACATCTGTTTCCCCCATAACCTCTCACATAGGGCTGCTTTTCTCCCACACTCCTCATCCACTGGTTAAGCCTCTTCCTAATCTCTCACTGCAACTTCCAGGGCATTTTCCCTCTCTCCTCCCTAAAAATGCCCAGCTTTGAGTCTTAGATCATCAGATAATACTGCCCACTACCCCTCCTTGATGCAGTTACCAACTGACCCCTTGGGTCATGTTCCCTCATTTCTTAAAGAAGAAACGGCTCACCATCATGGACTGTCGACCCACTTTAAAGCTATTTTTAAATCTTAGTGATTTCAATGTGGATGATTCTTCCAGCTCTCTGGTCTCTTGGTTCCTTAACTCCTCTCCTCCAATGATCCTGCCCTCCATTCTCCTTAGGGATGATTACTAATACTTGCAACCCCTCCATCATTTCAATTTCAACCATCCCACCTTCTGACAACCACTTCTATCTTTCCAGCTTATATCCACTGATCAACTGATGATATTACAATCCACTGATCCCACCATCTCTTTTTCTACCTCTCATAGCAGAAATGTTTTCACTCCTCTCACCACCCAGTTTAAATGCCTGGGTCAATCATTAAAATCACTCTCCTGCCTCTTTCCTCAACTCTCTTGGTTCCTCCCCTGAACTGCTGCACTCACTTGGCCAAAACCACAACCTCAACTCTGGTAAATCCAATACTCAGCCTACTCCGGTACCTGTACTCATGCAGTTGAATGTGGCCAGAGAGCAAGACACAGCCCTGCAGACCGGTCTCACATTAAACTCATGAGCAAGCACCTTACGTGGGCCATTAATGCTGCCTGGTCATCTCACTCTATTTCCCCAGTCCATCTGCTCTCCTAATCTACAAGCATCCATTGCATGTCATCCAGTCTCTCGTCACACCTCTGACACCTCCTCTAGAGCCTCACTCCCTGCTGAAGTCCTAGCTTCCCTAGATCCACTATGAAGAAACTCACCACCACATCCACAGTCTACTTCATACACCCTTGCCTTCCCTTGTGTTACTAAAGATGGGTTGCCTGTGCTTCTCGTTAAGATCCTGGGCCCCCTTGCCAATAAGACAATTTGACTCAGAAGATTCACTGTTTCAAAAAAAGATTAATAATCAAGTTCACCAAAGAAAGTGTTCTCCAAAGATCTCCTACAGCTTTGTGACACGCTATTACTAAGAGTAACTGATAAGGAAAATACTGAGCGTCACAAGGGTATAGCTGTCAACAGTTCTCAACAAATCTTTAAATACAAAATTGAAGCTTTTTCTCCCCGTACAAGTAATAAAACCATGTTTGTGGTACCAGTTAATTTTTTAAAGTCAATTTTCTGTGCTAGTTACTTCAGGTAGGTACTTGGGAGAATAGTGGCTGGCCATATTTATCCTGGGTACTCTGCACAGTATCTGTTGTTGTTAGTTGCTGACTCCTGGTGACCTTATGTGTGACAGAGCAAAACGTTGCCTGGTCCTGTGCCATGTTTGTGGTCTTTGGTATGTTTGATCCCATGCACAGCATATATAATGCCATTAAAAAGATGTTAAAACACAAAGGATCAAGTACATGGTATTTTTGGCATCTGGAAGAACTGGCTTTGAAAGGACCCCTCCCTAGACTGAGAAACTTGTACTGAATCAACTAGCATTTTAATGTCAAGGCGGTTTTTTTATTGATGTGGAGAATAAAGCAGCTGTAAAATCAATGGTAGCTAATCTGTTTAGTCAAGGTTATGATCAGCAACATTCGAGTCAGTCAACTCATTCAGTCTTACCTGTGGCCTGCTGGGGAGATTTGCTGAAAGAGAAAACAAAAGAAATCAATTGAAGGATGTATTGTTGCTTTGCTGGTTATATGTTTTCAGGGGTGCAAAAGTGTGGAATGAACCACTCCACTCAGAGTAAGATAATAGCCCAGCTGTTAAATGGAAGCTAATAAGAAATTTTTAGCGGGGAGGAGGTACAGGTAATAATGCTTTAACAAACGCTAGATTTCTCATATCCCATGTGCTTTAAGATACAAAAATTCTACCAAAATATGTAAAACGTATGCTGTCTCTTTCAAATAAACACACACTAAAGCATTCAGTGAGCAGTTTTGCAAAAATACATCAAAATGTCATATTTAAATCTTACCATGTCTATTTTGTTGAAGTTCTGTAGATTTTACTAAATAGTACAAATTCTGACCAGTTGCCATTAGGAAAACAAAGGGGTGTGAGTCTTTAGTTTCTGTCACCCTTGTCCCAAAGATTGGGAAGATGGAGCCAAGCTTGCATCAAGGAAACCAGTTGCTGTCGAGTTGATCTGACTCATGGTGACCCATGTGTGTCAGAGTAGAACTGTGCCCCACAGGGCTTTCAATGGCTGATTTTTCGGAAGTAGATTGCCAGATTTTTCTTCTGAGGTGCCTCTGGGTGGACTCGAACTGCCAACCTTTTGGTTAGCAGGCGAGTGTGTTAACCGTTTGCACCACCCAGGGACCCCCTCCATCAAGGACATGGTTGGTCTAATCTTAAGCAGTCTTTTGGGCACTTAGGTTAATACTAGTGCCTGGGGCAGGATCGAAGAAGTCAGGTGTCTAATTTGCCTTTGCACCAGTGTAGCTGATTCCTTCCTGGTCCCAGTGCCCAGGGACAGGCAAGCCATCCTGATAAACCTCTCCAGGACAGCAACTACCAAATCTCTCCTCCAAGGCTCGCTTTTTCATCTCCTCCTTTCACTGCATACTCCTAAAACGATTGTCTTGTGCTCAATTTAGGGGGAAAAAAAAGAGTTCTGCCCCACAATAATGGCAGTATCTGTTCTGGGTCAAATATGAATAATCCTTAGTCATGTTGAATGTTGTACCCATTTCATGTCCCATTTTTTATCTTGGGGGTAAAAAAAAAAAGACACCAGTGACCACACAGTGGCTGCCTGAAGCTTTGTGAGAAAGAAAGAAAAGGTGTGAAAGGTGACCTTCCTACAATGTCTGGAGAGAAAGTGTGTGCCCCAGTATTCGGGGAAAAATCAGGCTAAAACAAGCCTACTGCTACCAGGTGTGCAAAGCAGCTTAGTTGCATTATTATTCACTATACCATGGGTTTACACTCTTTTTATAAAAGAGACAGTTACGCTTCTATCGTAAGTAACAAATATAACAAATAGCCAAATCCTAGATAGAAGTTTAATCCCTCTTGCTCCAAACCAACATTTTAAACCTACAGCTTTTTATCAAATACAAGGCTATGGGTACTGCCCTGAACAAATCATATATTTTAAAAGTAAATCAGGAAATTATTGCATTGTATTATGTTTTCAGTTTTAGATAGCTATCACTCAAATTTAATAAACATAGCTAATTCACAGTGAAAACAAGGCTGGGGGTCCAAGATAATTTGGTCTATTAGGAAAAAAAATACCCAGCTTATTACTAGAATCCTGTACATTTGAATGGTACATATGAAAAAACTGACAGAATATTTTACAATTAAAAAAAAAAAAGATTCCAGTAGTCAGTGGAAATGGTAGCAGGTATATTGGTTAACAGGAGTATAATTACATTCCCTTCATTAACTCTTTGTCAGGAAGAGATGGAAATACCTCTCTGCTCTGAAACTCAACATAAATAACTAAAAGAAGACTTTAAAAGGCTATAATTCAAGGATGCAATCAGGGCCAACTGGGATATTACTTCAAGACGGAGGCATAAAAAAAAAAGTTATGTGCAAAATATTTAGACACTGTGAAAAAAATGCCACGTTTAAGTAGGCAATTCGTGCAATTAGGATTTACGAATAGCTTCATTTTAATTCCAAGATTGCCAGGAGTGGCGATTCACTGCGGCCATGCTAAGTTTTAATCCACAACGGGTCAAAAGTCAAGATTAATGTGCAGATCAATTCATTGTCTGCTGGTGACAAGTAATTTTAAAGTTCTCATTAGTTACAGGGGCTCAAGGGATTGGCTTCGCATTGGGAAGGTGCCAATCCGATTTGCTCAGATAAATCCTCCAAAGGTGCTCAGTAAGCTTTGCGAATGTGAAAGGCTTATTAAAAATACCTGCTAGCTGAGCAACTTAAAAGGGGCAGCAAAACAAATGAATTCTACAGAACCTTCTGAATACTATCTGGGAAAGCTTCAACAACCAAGTCTTCCCAATTAGAAAATGTAACCATTCATTCAGTTCAGGAACGTGCATTGGGCACCAACTCTATGTCAGGTGCTCACTTCTACTCTGCACCGAATTTAAAAGATTTAATGTTTTTAAGGGGCATTTAATAACAAGTGTCAATTTTATAAATTAAGCCCCTTATTTTCATGGAAACTGTCTCTATCTTGGGGATTTTTATATTATCAAAACAAAACATGGACTATAAATACCATGTTGGGCAAAGTAATAACAGAACTTGAGCTCTTCAGACTAACACGTGGCTAATAAAGCTCATACACACAAAACTATAAATATTATCAATATCTGTGAATGTAAAAACATCAGACTATGAGAACACAAAGCCAGGTTCTCACCGAGGAATCTCTGGGTTCCATACCCCACTCTCCCAACTGAGAATGACACAGGTGAAGGCAGCAGCAATGCAAGCAAGAGGTTAAACCTCTGAGCTGTGCGTCCCGTTTAAGGTATATACTCATATACATTAATAGCTAATAAGATTTCCTACCAACAGGAATTTTACACTTGCCTTCAAAGAGAGGCTATAAATGAGATGATCGAACTTACCTCTTAAAATTCCTTTTGTCCTATAATTATAATTTAAGTTTTAAATTACATTCTCTTTTAAAACATCACATAGATCAGTCTTTTACAATGTCTCGATATCAGAATATGCCTTGAGAAAGATTTGAGTAACTGCTTTAGAAAACTGACCTTGTAAAAAAAAGACACATCCTGAACTTTTAGTGTAAAAATTTTAATATGGAAATTATACATTTTATATTCACTACAAGGCATATATTTCAACATATTTCCCATCCTAGCATTCACTGCCAACTGACTTTTAAATTGAAAATGTCCACCATGACATTTAAATAAAGGCTTCTAAATGGACTTTGACTTACAGAATTTGTTCTTAACTAATTATTCATGTATTTTGGTGTGAACTGAACTAAAACGTAACTTTATGTAGAAATTTCATTTTGAAACTCTGACTTACAAATACTATGATGAGGTTTTTATCTAGCCATTAAATAACATACAAGTCAGAACCACAACCCTTAAAAAAAATTCAACTTTGAAATATAGTTGATAGAAGGGATTTAAATCTGTTCATCTATTATGGAGATTACAGAGCCTAGAAAATAATCCAACAACATGTGGGCTTAGATTAACCCTCATAAGCTTTCGTGAGACGCTCTAGGGCCAAAAAAGTGTGCATGTGTGTATGTGTGTGCACACGTACACATTCATTTTTTAGGGGGTGACCGTGGGGATTGACACACAGGAAATAAGATTCAGCAAACTCTAAGAAGCAGAATAGCTGAATTACAAATAATAATCTAGAAAATGACATATTCATAAATATAAATACTTATATTTATGTCCTTCTGGAAACTACAATAGATCCATAGGCAAATATTTCCAAAAATTCAGAGATGAATATATTTTAAATAGTTATTTTCACTTCTTGTTAATGACGGCATTTTGTAAACTGTACAGTAACGTACAATAAAGGATAATTTTTAATGAAGTCAATATATCTACACTCCCTGATATCTTTTTCCTCATTTAGGATGGTATTTTATGAGGAGAGAATGGAAAAAGGTGAGATGAGTGGCCGTGTATAACACACACACACACAAACAAAAGCTCATTACCGTTGAGTCAATTTCAACTCATGGCGACCTCACGTTGTACAGAGTAGAACTAGTCCACAGGGTTTTCTCAGCTGTGATCTGTAGGGAAGCAGATCACTAGGCCTTTCTTCTACACTGCTGGGTGGATCTGAACTGCCAACATTTCAGTTAGTAGTCAAGTGCAAACCATTTGTCCCACCTAGGGACCTTATATATGTATATGATATATGATACATGGAGCCCTAGTGGCATAGTGGTTAAGGGTTCGGCCGATAGCCAAAAAAGCTTGGCAGTTCAAATCCCCCAGCCGCTCCTTGGAAATGTTATGAGGCAGTTTTACTCTGTCCTATAGGGTCACTATGAGTCAGAATCAACTTGACAGCAACAGGCTTGGTTTGGTTTTATATGATACATAAAACCAAAAAAACCAAACCCACTGCTATCGAGTCAGTTTCGACTCAAAGCAACCCCATAAGGTTTCCAAGGCTGTAAATCTCTACAGAAGCAGGCTGTGATGTCTTTCTCCTGTTGAGCCACTGGTGGTTTCAAACCACTGACCTTCTGGTTAGCAGTCCAGTGCTTTCACCACTGCTTAGATTTAAAATCAGTTTGAGAGGAAATCACCCTAAAATTATAAATAATACCTTCACATTCTTTAAGAGATTATTTAAAATATAATTGTGGCATTAAGTAGTGTGCATGTATACAAAAGTAAACTGTGTCTGTTTGAAATAGCAGAAGTATTTTAGGTAATTTCAGCAGAAATTACAAGACAGCAAGATACTCAGGACCAAATGTTTGAAAAAATATCAATACACAAGAATCATGATATAATTTCCCCCTTGGATTTGGACTGTTTTTATTTGGGTATTTTCTGGCTCTCGTTTGTTCATATGGAAAATTCACAGGGTCATAATGTGTGATGCCTTAAATTGTTTGGCCTTTCTACAATGACTATCTCATTTCACGAGAAAAGAAACCATTAGGGAAAAAAAGGAAAATCTGGAAATAACCCCTTTCTGCAACTGAATCTGATGACATCAGGTAATAATATCTGAAGAAAAGAGAGGGAATTACATTAGAAAAGGCTATTTTCATGCCTTATTTGGCATGCCACTAAACGCTCTTCTTTGAAATAATACGCTTTTCTTAGTGTAGCTTGCATTGAGGAGGATCATTGCTTTTTAAAAACAGACTTATTATTTCAACTGCCTTCATTTTGTCACTCATAAGGCATTTCTGTCACTCATGAAAATCTCAAAGAGCAGGATCACAGTGTCACTGTGTCCCAGTGAAGTGATGGTATCTCAGTTAAGCTTCATTTTCTTTGTTAACACATATAAGGTTTGACTTATTTTCAAATAATATTCAAGCCTATTTCTAATAGACGTTTTTGTTATCTTACCAAAGAAGGCAAAGTATACCATGCAGGAAAAGAAAAAAAGAAAGAAAAAGCATAGCGGTGGGCTTATGATCTTTCGTACTCACTACAGCAAGATGGAAATGTACTGTTGATCTGCTCCATGACCTCAGTGAGGTCTGTGCTGGTTTCATGAGGTGGCGCCAACAAGTCCTCAGCCGCTGTGACAGCAAGAGCAAAAAACAACACACATCCTGAAATCAATGTCCAGCTTCCTAATAAAACCAACTTCAGGAGAAAATACTACTACCACATATCAATGTGAAAATATCTCTCATTGAAAATGACAACTTTAGGGAGAAATGAAAAAGAAAAAATTCATGTTCATTTGTTGGTAATATCAATTTTATGTAATTAAAATGTGCTGGATGTTTGAGTAGAAAGAATCCATGGACAAGGGGAATATACAAGCATGAAAAGTAAGTCATGCAGTTACATCATTTCAGTTTATTCATTGGAAATCTGTTATTTCACATTTCAAATAACTTTTTTCATATGAGAAAAACATTCTATCATCAATTCCCTTTTTCTTCCTTCTTTCTCTTTGGAGCCTTCAGCACAGACTAGCTTAACCTGCCATAAAAGTCAAGCTATCTTAACATACTTTTTTACTTAGGTGTGCGCGTGTGTGTGTTTTCCTAAAAGGAATAGTTAAACAATTTTCTCATTTAAAAAATTATTGCAATAATATTAATAGTTTGGTTCTTCTGATTCATGTATTAAAAAATATCTCACAAACAAATTAAGTTGGTTAAAGTATATGGCCCACAGTAGAATTCTAGAACTTGAATTTCATCAGTAACAAAATGTCACTTCTGAGTGCCCGGTACAGAGACTTTCAATGCAGCAATGACAGGTCCCCACTGTGACTGATGACAGTCTGGGTGGGACCTCTGCCTTAGAGGGGGGCTGGAGAGGGCAGCAACGTTTGCAGGGACGTGGATGGAGCAAACGGACTAAAGAGTTCACAGATCCACAATATGACAATATGTTGTATAACTGTCTTTTGTATTATATTCCAAATATGTACAAATATTAAATGTTAGAGCCATAAAATAAATTATTAAAAAGAGACTCAGTCTTAAGGCAAATAAAAAAATTAAAGACTCTGACTCATCCCAAAAGAAAGTGTAGTTTTTTCTTCTTTTCACTAAAAGTCAATCCACTACTACATATTATAAGCAAGTTGTGTTATAGCTAATTATTCTAAAATTTTATATTGCTCAGATGGATTTGTATTTATTTGAGACCAAAGAGAAAATAAAACTCCTTTATGCTCTAAGGTGCCAGTGCGTAAGAATGCTCTTTATGATAAAAAACAAATGGCAGACCACAGATGGGACTGGAGCCGCTGTGCCTGGGGACACTGACCTGCCTGCTGGAACTGTGGGCCAGGATCCGGATCAAGCGAGTAGCTCAGTGCAGAATGCTGAGGGGAAGCCCAGGGGGAGACGCCATTGATTCGGGGATCAGATTCAGGCTGCAGTCACATTCAGAGGATAAAGCAGAGCAACGGTTCAAATAACTATTAGGGAAATCACTGCCTTGTTAACTTCACCTTCCCCACCATGTGTGATTAAATCATGTAGTTGTTTGCTTTCTGACATTTTTAAATACAGTTTAACATCAGTTGGATGGATGTACTAGTACCAAATGGCCCTCTCCTTTCACCTAAGCCCTTTGAAGGATTTGCTGGTTATAATGCCAGCTGTATTTGTCAATGTCAATTTCATTTACAAACACGTTATATCAATCTTAAAAATATCAGCCCAGTCTCTAATACAGTACCGCTTGCTATTGAGTTGATTCTGACTCCTAGCAACCCCATGTGTTAGAGAATACAACTGCCGAAATCTTTACAGAAGCAAGTTGCCAGGCCTCTATTCTGTGGCACCACTGGGTAGGTTCAAACTGTCAACCTTTAGCTTAGTTGACAAGTGCAAACCACTCACACCACCCAGGGACCTATTCTAATGTAGTAAACGTATCCAGTTTCAAAATCACAGCCCATATTTGAAGGCAATAGTGGAGAGTAGTTAAGAGCATGATTTTGGATTCAGATTGCTTGGATTCAAATTCCAACTCTGCCACCCAGAAATGGTGTAATTCTGAGCAAACCATTTAACCTTCTGTGTCTCGGATTCTTTATCTATAAAATGGGGATGATGATAATAGTACCCGTTCTCACAGGACTTTGTGAGGGAGGTAATGAATTAGTATTCCTAAAGCGATTGGAATAGCCCGACACCTGGTAAGCGCTTTGTAAATGCACTCTGGAACAAATCTTTGAAATGGCGACGCATACATTGACGAGTATATGATCAAATTAGAAAGTACAATTCATTGTTTAAGGAATGCAAAAATTACAAGGTTTCTGATGCAGATTTTCCCATTAAATCTATGTTAGTTGAAGTCTGGTAGTTTTTGCCAGTTTTTACTACCAGAGTTGAATTTTCCATCTACTTCTGGCATTCAGGCTAAATCATTAAGAGGAGATAAGAGCTCTAGAGTCTGGGATACACAGAGCCATTTAGATATCAGCTGTCTCTAAAAGCATTACTGGGTGATTCAGAAGGCACATGAGCCATTAGGTAGCGCTGCCTAATGGGATAGAGAGAGTGGGAGGTAAGAGCGAGAGAAGGACCTTTAGCTCTCTGAAGAACATCAACAACCGATGCCAAACAAAACTTAGCTTCTTTCCTCAGCAATTCTATCTCTGTACCAGGTTGTTAACACTAACACTTCATATTCTAAACAAGAGATTTTAAGGGAAAATTAATCCCTTACACAGGTACCATTCAGAACCTTCGAAGTCACAAAAACTAACAATGTAATATCTTCAATGTCATATGGCTGGCACTGATGTAAGAATTGAACATTCTGGGGACTTATAGGAAGCTGGGGCTTGGACAACGCTTAGAGAACTATTATCCCATTATTGTTTAATGACGTAAACTTTGGAGGCCCTGAAGTAGCCCTTCCCCAAAACAGAGCAACTCTGAGATGATGATAGACATATAGAAAAGTATATGGTCACACCTATGGCCCACAGGGTAGATGCTGCAGAAATGACAATGTTTTCAATGATTCCGACCAGTTAAAGGACACTGATAGTGACTGTGAAGGGCTGGTTTTCTAAAAGATGAAAAAATCCTTGGAGGGAAAGTTGTTTCTGACTTTGATTCAATAAATAATTCTGGAGAAAGACATTCCTGCTACACTGCCTAGGGGTGCCACATTGCACAGGCAGAGAGAAAGGCAATAGATGACATGAAGGCTGAAGTCAGGGACTTTTCGAGAGAGAAAAAGTTCGAGGCCCTTTTGCTGGGGTTACTGTACCTGCAGCTTAGGTTCTGCACTACTTATACGTGCTACAAATGCATCGTCATGACTAGTTCTCTGACAGACTCCTGTTCTCTGACTGCTCAGTGTAATCAAGTACGTCATTTCCTATGGTGCATTGTGTCTTTATATAAGATACTGTCTTGCTCATGTCCTTCTTTGGTCCCTAGCAAGACTGCAGGCACCAGAAAGGCAGGAACTGTTTCTGATGTCCCTTTGATATGCTAGAGGACACATTTTGAAAACTATAGGCTATAACCCATTGGTAAATTATAAAATCAATTTAGTAGGTCCTAAGCAGTATAAAGTAAGAGAGACAGATGAAAGAAAAAGGGAGGGAAAGACCGAAGAAAGGAAAAAGAATAGAAAATAAGAGACAGCATCCTTCTCTAAGGGCGAGAATTGTTTTGTATTTAACATACATGTATGTATTTATCATATTGTAAACTGTATTACTTATTGTCATGAAAGTTTGAAAGCAACTGCTATAAAACACGGCTCAGTGTTAGGAATTAAAAAAACAAAACAAAACAAAAAAATCTCGTTGCCGTTGAGGGGATTCCGACTCATAGCGACCCTATAGGACAGAGTAGAAGTGCTCCATGGGGTTTCCAAGGAGTGGCTGGTGGATTCGAACTGCTGACCTTTTGGTTGGCAGCTGAGCTCTTAACCACTTCACCATCAGGGCTCCAATGTTAGGAATTAGTGGTAGCAAATTAATAAACATCTGTCACTTAATTTCTTGAAGACAGAAAGCAGGGTTCCTGGAGTCAGTGTTCTTAGCTCACAGTAAGACAGGATTTAGAATGAAGCCTTCTGGTGGCTTCCATCCCTTTAAGTTCCACAGATGTACCCTATATGTAATTCCTGCAGATGTATGTTATAGGATCTTTTTCCTCAAACTCTTCAGAGCTAAGATAGCTTTGAGTGTTAAAGAAGAATGGAAGCTTCTATCTTAAAATATCCTCACCACCATGCTGACACAATGTGGGGACTGCAACCAATGTCACAAAACAATGTGTGTATACATTTTTGAATGAGAAACTAATCTGTGCCGTAAAGTTTCACCAAAGGCACGATAAAATAAAAAAAATCCTTATCATTAATAAACACATTTTTGTGCCATTCAGGATTGAATGTGCACATTTTAAAAGGCTGAGAAATGTAAGGTGGACCTGTCTCCTGACACCCAGACCAAGCCTCTGGTACAGGCAGCGTGGGGAATAGGGCGCTGTATTCTGCACATCCTACCTGCTCCAGCAGCTGTCGAAGTCGGTGGAGCTGAGACTCCAGCTGTTTGTTGTGATCTTCTAAAATCTGCATCCTCGCCTCCAGCCGACCTTTGTGCTGCCGGAGGAGCTTTGCTTCTGCTATGAGTTCTGAATCCTCAGACGTGTGATGGGGAGATACAACAGAGTCTGGGGGTGAACTGACAGGGAGCCCTCTTTTAAGGTGCTGCTCCTTCAGCTGTTCATATTCCACCTGCAGATTCCTAATGTATAAAAGGAAAAAACCAGAATTAATATTGTGTCCACTGTCTTCTCTCCAAATGCGTGTGTTGCTGTTAGTTGCCGTCAAGTCAATTCTGACTCGTGACGACCTCATGTAAGCAGAGTAGAACAGTGTTCCAGAGGGTTTTCAACGCTGTGACCTTCTGGAAGCAAGTCTACAGGCCTGTATTCCAAGGCACCTCTGGGTGGTTTCAAACTGCCAATCTTTTGGTTAGGAGTAGAGCCCTTAATGGTCTGAGCCACCCAAGAACTCATCCAAGCACAGAAAAACCTGCGAAAGCCAGAACCTGTGTAAGATGGAAACCTGCCAGAGAGGGAAAACTGAAATATTTTCCACGAAAATGAGCCATAGAAAAGTGGTAAGACTGCACCTTGTAAAAGGCAGAAAACTTGCGAGACCTGGAAAAACAAGGCAGTCCTGTTGAGTTCCAGCTCTCACAGGTTTCACTGTATGTCTATGGGATCCAAATTTAGCTCATGCTAGTTATTTCCGCTTAAGTATGAGCATTTACTAACAGTCAGACGTCCAAGCGGGAACAGAATCATAGCTTTAAGCTTTAATAGGCATTATCAGTGAACCCCCAAATGCCACTATAATCTGCAGCCTACACCCCAGCTCATTCATGTTCCCTACAACTCTGACCCCACCACAGTCCTTAGACAGTCATTCCAAAAAGGGAATAGGTAGGGGTCATGTTGAAGTGAATATTAGAGACATTTCATTAAGAAGCTTTTCCAGGAAGACATATTTTATTCTTCCAGGTTTAGCATACCTTTGTTCTTCCTCCAAGTCAGCAATGATCCGCTCCAGTTCTCCTCGTTCTTCCCTTTCTACCGACTTCAGGATCTGCGCAGGGCTCTGAGGCTGGCTCATGGGGGACTCTCCTCCGAGCGTCTGACAGTACTGCTGGATGAGGGCATGCTCATCCTCCCTGGGAACAAAGGAAACACAGAGACTCATGTCTGGACCTCAGGATGTCTCTGGATGTAAAGGAGGTGAAAATAGTAATGATCAGATGATTGCCGGGCTTAGTTTGCCTTATAGTTGAGTGTCTCCATGACGTGCCCTTTAAAATTTTAGGAAGCGATTCATCTATTGTTGTTGTGGTTGTTAGCTGCCATTGAGTCAGCCCCTGGCTCGTGGTGACCCCACCACAATGGAACAAAACGCTGCCCAGTTGCGTGCCATCTCCATGATGGGTTGCAGATTGGACCATTGTGATGGTTCATAGAGTTTTCACTGGCTGATTTTTGGAAGTAGATCTCCAGTCCTTTCTTCCTACTCCATCTTAGGCTAGAAGCTCTGCTGAAACCTGTTCAGCATCATGGCAACACGTAAGCCTGCACTGATGGGTGGTGGCCGAACATGAGATGCCCTGACGGAGAATCGAACCCACATGGAAGGTAAGAATTCTACCACTGAACCACCAGTGCTGTCATATTCATCTGATTGTGTATGTGCATTAAACATAACATAAAGGATAAGAGAAAGTTAATATAAGGATACCACAGGTAAGATCAATAATTAATGCCAAAAGAGGAGATTAAAAGACTATTGATTAATAACAGGCTAATTCCACTATCTTTAACATTTGGTTGAAAGGATCTTTGTAATGCTTTGTAACCCATAGGATGGAGTCTATCATCCATACATTCTTTTATTTAAAAAATAATTCAGCCAAAATAATAGGTATAGACATATAAAATCTATTCAGATATTTTACTTGATATTATCAGCATGTTATTTCTAGGATCAATCCTTGTGCATTAAAACAAGAAACTACGTTCAGTTCACTTGGTTCTACTTTCTTGTCTAAAGAAGTAGACATATCAATGATGTGCTCAAATCTAATAACTGACATTAGCAGAAGCGTAACAAAGTAGACCAAGTCGATAGGTTTATGGGAAGAAAATGCTTATCAGGAGGCCTAGAATTCCTTTTCTTGCTTTACGAGGGAGAACTTGGAGGATGGGGGTCTATCATCCATATATTCTTTTATTTAAATAAGCCAGCACAAATTATATAGTCAGGGATTTATGACTTATAAACATAAAAATGACAGACTTCTTGGCTAATGCTAGCAGGAGAGAGTCCTGCTATGGAATGCTTTCAGCAAAGTGTACCTAGTCTGTTTTGATGGGTTTTGAAAACAGATCTTGAAGCCTATGGATTTACAGGATAGGGCTCCCTGGAAAACATCATATAAGGTATGCAGCTATCAGAGTATAAAATGGAAATCGTCCATGATGAATCAGCTCCTCTTTGTGGAAGGGACGTGACTGCGTAGAACCCTCAGAGACCTTGCCCGTTACACTAGGCTCGGAACACACTCTAATGCAGCAAGAAAGGATCTGGTGAGTGGCACTCACAGTCCTAGACCTCTCTCGCTCATCCCTGCCTTGCAATTACTTGTACCCTTGAACTTATTAGCAACACTTGATACTGAGTTAGATCTCTGATTCTTGTGAGTCTGATTTCAACACCTGACCCTTGTGTTATCACAGTTTACTTTGATAAAGAAGGGGCTTGAAATTGCATCTGAGTTAGCGAATTCTTAGAAAAGGTATATCCTGAGCATTGAGATCAGAGAGACACAATGAAGCAAACGAGGAAAAGTGAGCATTATGCTTGTCAAACAGCCAAAGCGAAGGTTCAAATGAGATACTTGTTGATTTATTTTGTTTCTTTTTATCAATAAAGCTATCTATCTATCTTTTTAATAAAGGTTATAGACTTGGATGAGGTCCCTGGGTGGCACAAACAGTTTGCACTCAGGTACTAACGAAAGGGTGGCAGTTCAAACTCCCAGTGGAGCTGCAAAAGAAAGGCCTGGTGTTCTGCTTCCGTAAAGATTATGACCAGGAAAACCCTATGGAGCAGTTCTATGTCATGAGTTAGAATCAATTTGATAGTAACGGGTTTGGTTTTTGGTTTTGGTACAGACTTGGATGAGATCACAACATTGATACCTAACATCCCCTTCCTGCATCCATCAAATGATTTTAAAAACAAGGGAGGGGCCCTTACAACCCAGTTAGAAACTGGAAATAAGGACCACGGATGGGATACAGATTGAAGTAAGCTAAGGCATCTTATTTTGATTTCCTGTCCTAAAAAAGGAGCTCTAGTGGTGCAGTGGTTAAGCGTTTGGCTGTTAACCAAAAGGTCAGCAGTTCGAATCCACCAGCTGCTCCTTGGAAATCCTATGGGGCAGTTCTACTCTGTCCTATAGGGTCGCTATGAGTCAGAATCGACTCAATGGCTATGGGTTGGTTTGTTTTCCCTAAAAAAGTGCAGCATCAGTGGGAAATAAGTGAAGGAGCCTCTGCAAGGACCCCATGCTTGTTCCTTGGTTTAGAAGGATGACGGCCAGAGAAGGGAATGGGCACTGAGCCCCTACTAAGCAACAGCCTTTGACAGCATATCTAAAAGCTCCTGGTTTCCCATGTAACTAAATCAAGTAGAAAATCAGGCAGGTGTGTGTGTGTATGGGGGTGGGGTGTTATTTTCCTGATAGGTGCTAAATGGCCAAGGCCCCAAACCTGACTGTTTTGGGAAGGGAAGAAGCAGGCTATAAGGCTAATGGGGCAATACTGCTGGGATCCCACTTAGCTACTACGGATCTCCACACTCTATGTCAGTGATGCCTGAAGACACCTCGCCGATTTCACACAGAGAGAGAGGCAATAATGAGAAAGAATAAAAAGTACACATCTCCCATATGGGCAGAACAAACGGACACAGTAAAAGGATATAGTAGATATAAAATAAAGTAATAGCAAAGTTGAAGAGTACAGTGGAACCTTTTTGTACATATTTTCAGGCTAAAAAAGATGAGTAGAAGATTGAGTAACCCCCCCGCCCCCAAATCATAATAACAGAAGAAAAACATTCATAGGTATCCCAGTGAAATTTTTACATTTTAAGGACAGAAAAAGCATCACAAGCAGCCAGCCAAAAATCAAAACAAAATAGTAAACCATTTGCAAAAGGAGAAAAAGGTTTAGCGTCCTACCTCTTCTTAGTATTCAATGTCGAAAGACAATGGAGGAATGTTCAGGGTTCTAACCTAGCCAAGGGGTCATTCATATGTACGGGCAAAGAAAGCTCTTCATTCAGATAGCAAAAGAAAGAGCGAGCCAGCAAGATAATGTAAAGCAGAAAGAATAAAAGGAGATGACAAACTCCGCTGTTACAATAAATATAATGTAAATTGATTCTCATATTGGTTAAAAACAATTAATTATATGCTAGCTTTGAAGAACTTGGAGTCCCTGGGTGGGACAGTTAATGTGCCAGCTGCCAACTTAAAGGCTGGCGGTTCAAGTCCACCCAGAAATAAAGGCCTGGCAATCGACTTCCAAAAAATCAGCTATTGAAAACCCTATAGAGCACAGTTCTATTCTGACGCAAACGGGGTCACCATGAATCAGATCAATGCAATGTGACAACTGGTATAAGCTACCTGGCAGGTCCCTGACCTCCTGTATCACACCACGCCCTTAGAACATCTATGCCAGCACCTGATCTCAGAGATTATACATAATGCTCAATATCAACACCAACTAAAATTCTGTTTTAAAGATTTGGGGACTGATTATTTACAGTGAAACAAATATAGATACAAACCAGTTGAAATTAGAATTGAGAAGAATTTTGTTGTCAACATTTCATAGATCGAATTTGGAAGGAGGAAGTTGATGGGGTTTTAAATATTATTGTTTTTATCATCATTGCCATTATCATTACATTCTTTCATTAAGGTATCTGGAAGGAAATTAAGGCCACATTAACAAAAGTAATAACTGAGAAATCATTTATGTATAACATGCAATTTTAAAGTGTTTCTCACAGATTATTAGGCCTACAAGTTAAATATAAAAATACATACATTCAAGTTCTTAATTATATATAGTTACTATCAAGAGTACTTTTAAAATACAGATAGTACATAAGGTTCCATATTAGGACCATTAAATGTCAAAGGTGTGTCTAGTACTAAAATAGAATAATGGCACAAAAATTTAAGTCTGCACCAACAAAATACCATTAGATGGCATATTATTATACTGTATTTATGTCACACGTAGTAACTACTATCTTGATTACAAAATGAATGCATATCATATGACAAAAGAACTGTGATTCATTCAATGACCTTTTAAAAGTAGGCAAGACATAAATAAAAATAACAATAATTTCTTTCCTTTTAAGGACTGCTCTGCTGTAGGCTTCAGGGTTGCAACCAGCAATGCCGGTGTAAACCACAGCCAGCCTTGCAATCTCATCCTTGCATGTAAAACAGTGCCACACAAGGGCACAGGGCAGATGGAGTGGGACATCCTAATGGCAATGGCCTCCCTCAGGTACTATCCATGAATTCCTGCTCCTGAGATTCCCCAGGACTGTCCTGGGTCGTGTCCCTTCCTGAGGTGTGACTGCTCACAACTCTTCTTTAAAGGTACTCTGTATCCTTAAAATCAATGCCCATGTAAATGATCCAGAGCTGGACTCTCAGGGAAATGGGGAGTATTGAGAATTGGGCCTACGTAGGGAGAGAAGCCATGAGGCTGGGTCATATTCTAGCCTAGGGAAGTAGCAACCCATGACACCTTGACACCTGGAGGTGAACTACTAATTCACCAGCTTCTCTCAAGATAAAAGCTATGGGGGACCAGGGAATTGATTCCATAGACCAATTTGAGGGAAGAAGGAATACGCAAATGCAAAGCTGGACTGCAGGTTCCATAGACACAAATGACTAAAAAGACCTTGGATAACTTAGAGAGAATGACAAGTTCAAGTCTGTCTGGGTCTGAACCCCATCTATGCTGCTTACTGACCATGAGACCGAGGGCAAGCGCCTTAACCTCGAAGGGCCTCCATCTACTTCTCTGTAAAATGATGGTCACAACAGTATCATCTCAAACAGTTTCTGTAAAGATTAAATAAACTAAGATGTAGAAAGTGCTTAGAACAGTTTCTGACTCACGGCGGGCCCTGTATAAAGGTGGAGGTGGTAGCTGTTTCTGTCATCACCACCATTATTATTAATGAGAGAGCTAATAATTTTCTACATGGCTCAGCGCAGAATAACAAAAACCTCAACTCAAGAGGGCCTAGGGATAAAGTGGGGAATTCAAGAAAGAGACACATTCCAACAAGTATTAGAGAAATTTGCTAACTTAACACCATTTTTTGCATATGGTACTTTGAGTTGGTTTTTAATCTTTTCCCAAAAAAAAAAAAAAATTTGCTAATACCTGGATATTGACTGCCTCAAGACACAGACCTGGGAGTAAAGCGGAAGAGCCAAGGCTGCCATGAGCAGCCACCTACCCCTCGTTCACAAGCTACCAGTACTGGTGGGCAGTATTGAAAACTATCATCTAATATATCATGAGGTCCCTGGGTGGCATAAACGGTTTGCTCTCAACTACTAACCTAAAGGTTGGCAGTTCGAACTCTCCCAATGGCACTGCGGAAGAAAGGCACGCTTCTGATCTGCTTCCATAAAGATTAGAACCAAGAAAACCCTATAGAGCACAGTTCTAGTCTGACACATAGGGGGTCAATATGAGTTGGAATCGACTCGACAGCAATGAATTTGTTTTTCTTGGTGTACTGTATCGTGAGATTACACCATGACACCCTACCAATGTGGGAGCTTTAGGAAACTTCTGGGAAATGGGCAGGGTGGTAGAGTGTGCTCCATATTTCCTGCTGCTACAATAAAGTCCAGCAAGAAACAGGTAAGCTTTGATCCATGCTGAAAGCAAAGAAGGAACAGCAGAGGCTTGTTCAGAATGGTGAATGTTTCTCCTTATAGCCTATGATCCAAGATGCAAAATTACTGGATGCGAAACACAGCAGGGGAGCCAAAGAAACAGGGGGAGCTCATTTCCTAACCCTTCCCACACAAATCCTGCAGAGGACCATGAGCCCAAAGGACATAAGAATTATCCTTACCATAAGGCTCTATCCATAGGAAAAAAGGGCAGTAGGTAGGTGAGGAGTAGAAGGAAAGATGAGGATTACAAAGGGTAATGGTTTTTCTTTTTAATATTATAGCACGAGCTGGCAAGAGACAACGAGAAAGTAAAAACCTGAGTGAACACAGTAAACCACCTCTCGGCAGACAGACATGGAATTTTTCCAGTTATTTTGGACTCTGTATTTCCCAGAACACTTACATATCCTTTGCCAGACTGAATCAACACCCTTCCCCTCATAGTAGTACATGTGTATTATCTAAACGTGATGGTGATAAAGTAGGCTGACGTGAGTTCAGTTCTTTGAAAGAAAAATGTGATAGAATGCAAGGTTGGCGTGGTTAATTCAACCTAACACTGAAGGTTTAAATACAAATGTGACTAGAGAAGTGAACACCACTTTTCAAGAGAGGAAGAGGGAGGGAGAGGGAGAAAGGGGGGCAGGGAGAGAGAGAGAGGAGAAAAGGAAGAGAGGGGGAGAGAGATTGATTTTTGGGGGGAGTTTGTAGGGAGACCAATGGCCCTTCTCTAAGAAATTAAACAGCTCCTTACAAATGTGAACCTCAAAACCTCTGCAGGGTCTTGTATGATTGTCAGAGTCAACTGGATGGGCTCTGTCATAGGCTGGTTTCTTTTTCCCAGGAAACTTGAGGGTAAAGGTGGTGGCCTGAGGAAGGAAGAAAAGCCACCAACGTAACTCTGCAGCCTGACTTTTGTGCAAGGAACAGCCTTGAAAATTTGGGGGTAGTTAGAAAAATGTGTTTCCACCTCCTTGAGGTATCACTATACCCATCAATATAACATACAACTGATGTGTGTCCATGGGGAGTGTGTGCACGCGCACGTGTATGCATGCAACTTCCCCCTGTAACTAGTTTGGCAGACCTAAGAGTTAGGAGGGGAATCTTCTACTGCTACACAGGCTCTGACGGCACTCAGACTTGGCAGTCTTGCAAACATGATGTACACCTTTGTAGACCTGGGAGTACCCAAGGCCACCACCAACTGTCCTGCTGGAGCTCAGCGGCATTAAACACCCAGCCTAGTACTGGGGATGAATTCTGGGTGAGACCTCTGGGTAGGAAATGGTTCTTCTAAGTGAAACGTGAGCATTCCTAGAGTATAAAAAGAAAACTTCCTCAGACAGGCAGGACTCAAGAGTGAAAATATCTACCCAAAAGGGCAGATTCTGCTGTGATACGTTAAATATCTTGGGTGCTTTACACATAAAACCATATTTCCCAAACTTTACTAACCTTCAAGCCACCCTTCTAGATGATGACATATCTATATACCATCTGTAGTATTACTTATCAAATGTTTTTAATTGACTTTAAATTCGGACACTCTAATTTTTACTTCCACATTAGTCTGTCAGTTTGTCATACTGTGGTGGCTTGTGTGATGCTATAAGCTATGCCACTAGTATTTCAAATACCAGTAGGGTCACCCATGGTAGGTTTCATTGGAGCTTCCAGACTAAGACAGACTGAGAAGAGAGACCTGGCATTCTACTTCTGAAGTGACTGGCCAGTGGAAATATTATGGATAATGGCATAACATTGTCAGATACAGTGCCAGAAGATGAGACTCTCAGGTTGGAAGGCACTCAGAATACAACTGGGGAAGAGCTACCTCCTCAAAGTAGAGTCAAACTTTATGACATGGATGGAGTAAAACTTGGGGACCTTCATTTGCTGATGTGGCATGACTTAAATTGAGAAGAAACAGCTGCAAACATTCATTATTAATCAGAAAGTGGAATGTATGAAGTACGAAACAAGGAAAACTGGAAGCTGTCAAAAATGAAATGGAATGCATAAAGATCAATACCCTAGGCATTAGTGAGCTGAAACGGACTGGTACTGGCCATTTTGAATCAAACAATCACATGGTCTACTATGCCAGGAATGACAAATTGAAAAAGAATGGCATCTCATTCATCATCAAAAAGAACATTCCAAGATCTATCCTGAAGCACAATGCTGTCAGTGATAGGATAATACTCAGACACCTATAAGAAAGACCAGTTAATATGACTATTATTCAAATTTACACACCAACCACTAAGGCCAAAGATGAAGAAATTGAAGATTTTTAACAATTTCTGCAGTCTGAAATTGATCAGATACGCGATCAAGATGCATTGATAATTACTGGTAACTGGAATGCAAAAGTCGGAAACAAAGAAGAAGGACCGGTAGTTGGAAAACATGGCCTTGGTGATAGAAATGATGTTGGAGATCACATGAAAGAATTTTGCAAGACCAATGACTTCTTCATTGTAAATATCTTTTCTCAACAACATAAATGGCGACTATACCCATGGACCTCGCCTGATGGAATACACAGGAATCAAATCAACTACATCTGTGGAAAGATACGATGGAGAAACTCAGTATCATCAAATGTTTTTAATTGACTTTAAAACAAGCCCAGGGGCTGACTGTAGAACAGACCATCAATTGCTCTTATGCAAGTTCAAGTTGAAGCTGAAGAAAATAAATTAAAACAAGTCCATGACAGCCAAAGTATGACCTTGAGTATATCCCATGTGAATAAAGAGACTATCCCAAGAATAAATTTCGTGCATCAAACGCTAATGACTGAAGACCAGGCAAGTTACAGGATAACATCAAGGACATCATACATAAAGAAAGCAAAAGGTCATTAAAAATACAGAAAAGAAAAAAGAAAAAAAAAAAGACCAAAATGGATGCCAGAAAAGACTGACTTACTCTTGAATGTAGAGTAGCTAAAGGATAGGAAGAAATGATCACGTAAAGAGCTGAAGAGAAGATTTCAAAGGGTGGCTCGACAAGACAAAGTAATGTATTATAATGAAATGTGCAAAGAAAGACTTAGAGTTAGAAAAGCAAAAGCAAAGAATACTTGGTATTTCTCAATCTGAAAGAACAGAAGAAAAAAGTCAAGCCTCGTGTTGCAATTTTGAAGGATTCTATGACAAAAAATTGAACGATGCAAGAAACATCAAAAGAAGATGAAAGGAATACAGAGTCACTGTACCAAAAAGAACTGGTCAGTATTCAACCATTTTAGGAGGTAGCATATGATCAAGAACTGAAGGTACTGAAGGAAGAAGTCCATGCTGCACTGAAGCCACTGGTGAAAAACAAGTCTCCAGGAACTGACTGAATACCAACTGAGGTGTTTCAACAAAAGGATGCAATGCTGGAAGAGCACACTCATCTATGCCAAGAAAACTGGAAGACTGCTACCTGGCCAACTGACTGGAAGAGATCCATATATGTGCCCATTCTAAAGAAAGGTGATCCAACTGAATGTGGAAATTATTGAACAATATCATTAATATCGCATGCAAGTAAAATTATGCTGAAGATAATTTAAAAAACGGCTGCAGGAGTACATTGACACAGAACTGCTGGAAATTCAAGCCAGATTAAGAAGAGGATGTGGAACCAGGGATATCATTGCTGATGTCAGATGGATCTTGGCTGGCAGCAGAGAATACCAGGAAGATGTTTACCTGTGTTTTTTGACTATGCAAAGGCATTCGACTGTGTGTATCATAACACATTATGGATAATGTTGCAAAGAACAGAAATTCCAGATCACTTACTTCTGATCATGTGGAACCTGTACATAGACCAAGAGGCAGTTGTTCGAACAAAACAAGGGGATAATGCATGGTTTAAAATCAAGAAAGGTGTGTGTCAGAGTTATATCCTTTTACCACACTTATTCAATCTGTATGCTGAACACATAATCTGAGAAGCTAGACTATATGAAGAAGAATGCAGCATCAGGATTGGAGGCAAACTCATTAATAACCTGTGATATGCAGATGACACAACCCTACTCGCTGAAAGTGAAGAGGACTTGAAGCACTTACTGATGAAGATCAAAGATCACAGCCTTCAGTATGGAATACACCTCAATACAAAGAAAACAAAATTCCTCACAACTGGGTCAATAAGCAACATCATGATAAAAGGAGAAAATATTGAGGTTGTCAAGAATTTCATTTTACTTCAATCAACGCCCATGAAGCAGCAGTTAAGAAATCAAATGATGTACTGCATTGGGCAAATCTGCAAAAGATATCCTTAAAGTGCTAAAAAACAAAGATGTCACCTTGAAGACTAAGGTGCGCCTGACCTAAGCCGTGGTATTTTCAACAACCTTATGTGTCTGTGAAAGCAGGACAATGAATAAGGAAGACCGAAGAAGAACTGATGCATTTGGATTATGATATTGGAGAAAAATACTGAATATATACCATGGATGACCAGAAGAACGAACAAATCTGTTTTGGAAGGAGTACAGCCAGAGTGCTCCTTAGAAATGAAGATGACAAGACTCTGTCTCACATACTTTGGACACTTTATCAGGAGGGACTAGTCCCTGGAGAAGGACATCAAGCTTGGTAAAGTAGAGGGTCAGTGAAAAAAAGGAAGAACCTCAGTGAGATGGACAGACACAGTGGCTGCAACAATAGGCTCAAACAAAGATAGTGAGGATGACAGAGGACTAGACAGGGTTTCATTCTATTGTATATAGGGTCACTATGAGTTGGAACCTCAACAGCACTTAACAACAACAAAAACAATTTTTACTTGTTTCATTCTAATCAATAATATCCATAAAACCACTGGTTTGATGTGTATGTTATATATTTTTCTAATACATATGAAACTAAATATATAATTATTAAAAATAAAAAATAATTTATGTTGCACTTGGAAACCCTGGTGGTGTAGTGGTTAAAAGCTACAGCTGCTAACCAAAAGGTCAGCAGTTCGAATCCACCAGGCGCTCCTTGGAAATCCTATGGAGCAGTTCTACTCTGTCCTATAGGGTCGCTATGAGTCGGAATCAACTCGATAGCAACAGGTTTGGGTTTTTGGGGGGATTATGTTGCACTTATAATAATCTCATATATCACTACTTTGGAAGAGTCGACTCCGACTCATGGCAAACCCACGTTGTCAGAGGAGAACTGTGCTCCACAGAGTTTTCAATAGTTGACTTTTTGGAAGTAGATCACCAGGACTTTCTTCTCAGGTGTCACTGGGTGGACTTGAACCACCAACCTTTTGGTTAGCTGTTAGGTGCGTTAACTGTTTACACCACCCAGGGATTCCAAAATCTGCCTTAGGTGATACAATAATATACTTTTTTTTTTTTTGCAAATAGTTTAAAATATTTTCTCTCTTTAATTTTCTACCACTCTCAAGGGAGTCTACTATGCCCACACATCTAACTGTATTGGTATGTGGGGGTAAGGGAGGAATACGCCATATGGGAGATGCAGTCAGCTCTATACTGCTCTGTTCTTCAAGAAGGTGCTTATAGAGGTGATGGCATCCATTTGAGGGGAAAGTGGCCCATGTGTCCAGGCTGCCACCATTGACGCAGCGGCAAAGTGAAGAAGGACCCACAGCAGAGGAGGGAGGGACACCTACGTCGGGAATCTGTTGTCACAGAGGCAATTTGGGAATGAGCAATATGCAACCAATGGCGTCTTCCTAAATATACTAAAGAAGGATGACCTGAAGTCGGAGGAAAGATGGTACTCGGCTATACAAGTAAGACGCCCTCGCCCCTCAACTAGCTAAACAATAGATTCTCCCTTGGATAAGTTAAAAAACAGTTGTTTCACTTGGCTGAAAAGAAAAGGAAAGAGAAAAAGATGGACACATAATGTAAAGCTATTACCAAGTCAGAAGAAGACAGTCATGAGAAACTGTTGAAACCGTATGGTGATACTGAAGTATTTACTTTAGCAACATGCCTTCACTGACTGAAATGGAAATGTTTAAATAAATAAATATGATACATTTCAGGGAGAAAAAGTGAGCATTCCAAGTCAACAGTCTATCTTTGTCCTTCAGCTAATTATTTACTAATTTCTTGAGGACGGCTATAGAAAACTTATGGTTCAGAGAATATGAACTGATTTTTAGGCCCAGGGGTGTGTGTCAATGATTCAGACTCCTTGTCAGCACTCTCACCGGGATGGCAGAATCACTGCATGATAACGTGAAAAGAACCCCAGCGCGCTCAGTAACTCAAACTGTGGAAGAGCAAAGAACCTCCCAAAACAAGGTTTATAAACATGTTCGTTGAGAAAATATTAATGTAGTAGCCACTGGAAACCAATTTCTCTTTAATGGCTTATACAGTTCAGTTTTCATGTATGAATTCTACTTGGGTTCTGTGTCTAAATTTGCAATATGATCAAAAGAAACAGGTATAAATTGGTAAGAATAAAGAAACTGTTACTACAATACCTCCTTGCTCTGTGCCTTCACAGCAACCTGCTCCTTTTGTTATTTCTCATTTTAGGAAATGGGATAATACTAATCACATATTTGCCCCAGACATTACATTAATATTTTTAATATTCTTTGTTGTTATTATTGTTGTTGTTAGGTGCCACTGAGTTGATTTCAACTCATAGTGACTTTATGTGACAGAGTAGAACTGCCTCCACAGGGTTTCCTAGGCTGTAATCTTTGCAGCAACAGATCACCAGGTCTTTCTACCAAGGAGCTGCTGGAGGCTGTGAAGCATCAACCTTTCAGTTAGCAGCCCAGTACTTGATCGTGCCACCAGGGTTCCTTTTAATCATTCCTAACTACTCCCTTTTCCCTTATTCTGTCCACACCTAATCACCAAGTGCTGTTGATTTTTACCTGTAAAATAGGTCTTGAATCTGTCCGCTTCACTCTGTCCCCAGTGCTCCTTTCCAAAGAGATGCTACAAACTTGTCTCACCAGGATTATGGCAACTGCATCCTTAATGGTCTCTGGACTCCAGTCTTGAAATACTCCCAGTATGCTCCACATTCCAAAACAGCTCAAGTGGCCTTTCCAAGAACAACTATGACCTTCATTCTTCCTCCTCAAAATCTACCAAGGGCCCCTACTACTATTAAGATAACGTTTCACCTCCTTGACAGGAGTCTGTGGTCTGACCCCTGTTTACCTCTACAGCTGTATCCCTTGGCACTCCTCATCTCCTGTTTCATGACCCAGCTCCATTTTAGTTCCATTTAAACTGCTCTGGATCTGTTGGTTGGATGTTTTATTAGTTTCCTATTGCCTCTGTAACAAATTGCCACAAAAGGAGTGCCTTAAAACAATAGAAAGCTATTATCTTATAGTTCTGGAAGTCAGAAGTTCTAAAAGCAAGGCGTCAACAGGGCTGCATACTTTCTGGAAGCTCTAGGGAAGAATCCGTTTCCTTGCCTTTTTTAGCTCCTAGAGGCCACCTACATTCCTCTATCTTCAAAGCCAGCAGCGTAGCATCTGCAAATCTCTCTCTTTGATCTCTGCTCCCATCATCACATCTCCTGCTCTGACTCTGATCCTCCTGCCTCCCTCTCACAAGGATCTCTGTGATTACATTGGGCCCACCCAGATAATCCAAGATAATCTCTCCATCTCAAGATCATTAATCACATCTGAAAAGTCCCTTCTGCCATGAAAGTTAACATATTCACAGTTTTCAGGGATTAGGATGTGAACATCTTTGTGGTGGCGGGGGGGTCATTATTCTTTCTACCATAGATGTCCTGACCCTGTTTCTTCCCCTATAGGGGCACTCATCCATGTCCCCTATAGCCTATAAGATTCATGAGGACAACATCTACACCTCGAGACCTATCACAGTACTGGGTGCATGGCAGTGGTGAGCTGGTAAATGTTTAACCACATGCTCTCCCCCACCAAAAAAAAACAAACACCCTGATTAATAGTAATTGCTGATTTCTGTGGTTTAATTTCTCTCATCATGGCCAAGAAAATAACTTCACTGAATGTGAAGAGAAGGAAAACTCAAATATTTTCCACTAATAGAGAGTGACAGAAAAGTGGCTAGACTATACCCTGTCAAAGGCAGCAAACTTGCGAGACCAGGAAAAGTAAGGTAGTACTGTTGAGTTCTGGCTCTCACATGTTTCACTGTATTAAAGTGTATTTATCTATTAATTATCTGATTATTTTTTATTTTCTTAGACATTAGAACTAAATTTGAATGTAAATAGTGTTTATTCTAATTTGAAGATAGGACATACTGTATTTCAGGCTTACTTTTACTTTTTTCACAGGATACGATAAACACATTTTAAAGAGGTAGGATTATGGTTTTAATATTTATTTTTTCATTTCATTTTATAATTTGGCTATTGTTAACCTAGGTGGAAATTATGTTGATTTAGGAGATATTCAAGACATTCAACTACTTTACATGAAATATATAGTAACAGGTTAAATATGAAAAAGTATTACGAATACTCTACTATCTTGATTTGAGAACTGATCCACTCTCATAGTACATGAATAATGATGTTCATATCACTATGTATTATTTTAAAGTATTAACATGCTAATCCTTGAAATTTAAAATTGAAAAATTTCCAGAGAACGTTTATAAGTTTAATGATAAAACAATTTAAAAAAAAAAATTGAAAGAGACATTCTAGGTTAGAGAGCTTAAGGTATTTCAACTTGGTTCTCTCCATGGTCTGTCTTAGAACACCCAAGTACTATTTTCTAGAACTTTCCTGGATGCCTTATAGCTTCCCACTGAATCCAAACCACAAGGAACCTGTATGAATCAAGTAAACTTGATACTATTAAAGTCTTTTAGACATCATTCAAGATCAAAACTATTAATTTCATGGCAAAAAAAATAAAAAGGAAAAGTTCTAAAATCAAGTTGACATACAACAGTGGCATAATCAGAGATAAGATATTTGACTAGAAAGCTTTTAAAAAAGTATTCTAAAGTCAATGAGGCTTTTCGAGTTGTTAATAAAATAAAACATTGGTAGGTGAGTTAACACTTTTCAATACAGGGCAGGAGTGTATGCCCAAGCATACGTGGGTCATATGTTGGTAAATGCAGGGATTACAGAGAAAAAGTAAGCAGAGGAGAGAATTTTACAGAAAGGGTATGCATTCTATATAATTACATGTATTAAATAAACAAGAAATATCAGATAAAAGGAATGAGTATATATACTTGCTGTTATAAATAAAACAACCTGATTTTACTAAGGCAGGTTAGTTGGCAAATGTAGGATTTTTTCATTAACTCATATGAAACCAAATAAATAAACATATCTAATTTACATTATCATGGCTTGGAAGCATATAATCTATGTGGACATTTTTGGAACCACACTTATCAATTTTGATTGGGATCAAAATTCAGAGCCATAATCAATGAAGATTATTTCCGACAGCCATAAATGTCAGCACTAGCTTTCCCAGGCAGTGCTAATTTCATGATTTACTTACACACTTCCTGTGGTAGAGCTACTATCAGTGAGGAAAGATCCATTGGTCCTTTCCATCTGGGCCAGACTGAAAAATGAAAATAAAGAGGTTAGATAACATGGCCACCTAAGGGCATGATCAATCGGGAGCACATCCTCAGTCTTTCTTAAATTGTCATAATTCTGACAAGCCACAGAAAGGCCCAAATCTCCTGACAAGATTTTAAAATTAAGACAACATCTAATTTTGAGTTACATTTCTATCACCACTGTCTTTTTGTAGGCGTTTGTCTTACACCCATGTTGTCATGACTCTTGACCTAGCCTCCTAATTGATCTCCCAGGCCTAAGCTCCCCTTCACACTGCTGACCCCAGTCTCTGTTTTCCACTAAAGCAAGAGTTAATTTCTCACGCAAGTCTGATTACGTTCCTCTCAGGCTTAAAGACCTTCCATGGCTCCCCTTTGCCTAAGGACGGGATCCAACTTGTTAGCATGTAGATTCTTCATTATCTGGCTCCAGCCTTCCTCCCTTCTCTCCTTCTTCGCTCCTTTATCCTTTGCTACGTGCAGTTCCTTAACAAGCCATGTTCTTTCCCAGTTCAATGCACTTGAAAATGTTTTTCCAACAGCCCAAGCCTGCCTTTCCCCAGAAATTCTGCTGGGTACAGATCCACTTCAAATGTTACTATTGTGATGATGCTTGCACTAACCTTTTTAGGCATGGCTAGGCACTATATACATAATATCTAGCTTACTACTATACACCCCAGATGCCTAGTACGTAATTCTTTAACTGAGAGTTTGTGCCCATCATCAGGACAGGCTTCTATTTTATATTGTTTGGGGAGTCTAAAATAAACCCCTATAAAAAAGTAATAGCATAAATTTAATTACATGTTGTAATTCATATGCACACCATCAACTGAGAATACTTTCAAACCCTACTTTCATTCACTGAAACTGGGTTACATTATCTAAATCTTGTTTGTATAGTGTTTGGCTTCTCGTGAGCTCGATAATCACATCCCATTGAGATTTACTCTTCATAAAATATATAGCAGGTGTTTGTTAAAGTGCAAATCACGACAAGAGAAGATGAGAGCTCAGATTCCAAATACAACGGAGTCACCACTCCTACAAAATGACATTTCTTCTATCAAGGTATTTTGATGGTATAAGATTAATGCAGAAAAAGATGCACCCTGGCTGGCAGTGCAGTGGAGGGTTGCTCCCCGAGTTCCTTACCGGGTGGCGTACTGCTCTATTCTTGAATGAGTATCATCATGAAACAGCTGAGGAGACTGAGAGGGGCTGGAAAGGAAAAACAAAGCAACAGTTTTATGCTCGTATGTTGGCAGATGTTACTGTTAGAAATGTTAGCTTATTAAATACTGAATTTGCCATGCAAACAAATCACTAGGATTGTTACCCAGGATGCAGAGCTGTTATTTTAGAATGAGAGTTTAGTAATCACCCTCAGGCTAATCACAAAGATAGAACATTTGTGGGGCTGTGTATACTCACTCGTAGTGCTCTGGCCACATACTGATGAGAGTGATAGGACTGCAGAGAAGGGAAACAAAAGTCACAGAACAAACACTTTAGAGCCAGTTAAGACAAAAGCAGTCCGGAGCGGGGCTCTCCATTGGCTTCCACTCATATGATTGGCGCCGTGAGGTCCACCAGGGAGAAATCAAAAGTAACAAGTCATGGTTTAATCTAGAAAAGATACTGTGTAGTCAAGGTTCTGCAGGGGCCTTTTCACAGGCATTACAGGATGCAGACACATCTTTCAACAGTCTTACTAAAAAAAAGAAACAAAGTGCTCTAAAATAGCTTGACATTGTACAATAATTTTTAACATTCCATACTATACTGAGGGGAGACGCAATCATAATTTTTGCCTTCCTATAGAGGAAATCGAGTCAAAGAGACAACAAAAATTAAATACCAAAGATCGCATTACATATTGATGGCAGAACTAAAATAAGATTGAAATTGTCTGAGTCTTTGTTCAATTTTAAATCCAAAAATTGAAACTGTGCTCTACAGAAACCCACATATACACAAAGTATCTCAGTCTCACAAGACTGTGAGTATTGTCTCTACAGGTATATTTAACAAATGATGCAATCCGACACTCCCTACACTCCACCAAACATTTCAGCTCATCAATAAACTGAAACCAACTTCTCTAGATTACAATACTCTTTCTTCATGCAAAATGGTATATATTTGCAAAATGGTATATATAGGAGTCCAATGCATGAAACTGATAAACCCAAAACTTGTTCTGCCAGAATCAAGTGGGCCTGGAGCCTGATCATTTAGTTATCACTCTAGTCCTAGAGCACCTCCCAGCCTCACGCACTGCCAAGGGCTCCATGAAAGACAGTCTGAAACAAATGATCTGATGTAAAAGGCTAGTTCAAACTCTAACCATTTTTTTTTTTTTTTGAGGGAGGTACTGGTGTTATGCAGAAATTGCAAAGTACAAAGAAAATTAGCTCTCTATTTAAATAAATAAATACAGCCTCCTGCAAAAGCTCATGCTGATTGAAACAAAGAGGCAAGTTTAAATTATTCCAGACCTACTTGATTCTCCTATTTCTACTATACACACATACACTTAAGAAAAAGTTAATGATCTCTATTATTGCCTGCTGTGAAGCCCAAGTTGATCCCTGCTTGGCAAAAACTAAAAAGAGATGAAGAGCATCTTCTTTGGGATGAAAAACTAGAGACTCTTGGGTTCTACTTTCAAAAACAGGCATGTATCCACTCTCCGCATGCCAGAAATCTATACAGTAAGCTGACTTAATTATCCATGTATAAGGAGTCCCAGGGTGGTGAAAACGGTTAAAACACTTGGTAGCTAACCAAAAGGTTGGAGGTTCAAGTCCACCCAGAGGCACACTGGAAGAAAAGCCTGGTGATCTACTTCTAAAAAATCAGCCATTGAAAACTCTATGGAGCACAGTTCCACTCTAACATACACGGGTCACCATGAGTCAGAATCGCCTCGATAGCAACTGGTTATCCATGTATAAAGCAGATACCACATAACAATGAAATAACATAGCATTGTTCAACAGTCTTTCTTTCTGCATCACTACTTTCCATTAACTCTGGAATATGCATGTCAAATGTCAGGTGAATGATTTGCTATACACTTTCTAAAAATAGTAACTGTTCAAGAGACTATTTCTAAAATTCAAGTGAAATACAACACTTTCTGTGAGCTTTAAACAGAAGGGAAAAAATGTGTATATTTGATCTTAATAGGACTTGGAAAAGCTTTTTGAAACTGCTTGACTGGTTCTTGTGAAGTTAATTCTGTGAGCACAGAAGTGATTCATTGAACTAAGATAAGAATGGCAGGGGAAGAAAGCTGAACTGAAGAGTTTCTCAAAAGAAGCTTTTTTATACTTTTATAAAATTTCTAAGAAAAGAAATAAAGATAAAAAGATCAAATTTTAGGCCTCATTGACATCAGAGTTATTTTGATTTGTAGGAAAAAAACACATGTTAAGTAATAAGCTTTCTTACTTAATTCTGGAAGGGGGAAAAAAAACAGGCAATACCCTCACTGAATAGCTAGAAGCTAAGATTAAAGGGAAGAAAATAAGACCAATCTGTGTGTTAGCCCAGACTTAATAATGCAGCGTATCCTTGCTTTCCCCAGTAGAGGTTCAATAGAATGCTTCGCTTAATCACACCAGATTCACTAATAAGCAATGAGTCAGACTTCACTCAATATATTTAATATTATATAGAATATAACCCAGCCTTTTTTAAAGGGACTTGATGACCCTCTTAGTGTCGTAAGTTCTCAGTAGACTGGCCCTCATGTTTCTGGTCTTTTGCCTTCCTGAATCTGTTTACCCCAGAGCACAGTAAGTCAGATCCCAGCGGTCTCCTGTTTATAAACCTTCTATGGCTCCCCACTGCTCTCAGGAAAAATTCCAAATGCCTTTTCCTGGCTTACGAGGCCCTTTGTTATCTTGACTCCACTATTCTCTCCAATACCACTTCTTGCAGCCATTCTCAGCTTTCCACCCCCACTCCCGCAACTATCTAACTCCAGGCTTTTGAAATGCTTCCCTTGCTTGGAATCTCTCCCTCTCCTCCTCCTCCATCAAACACTCAACACTTGGCCCTATTAATCTTTCAGGTGTAACTTAGCTGTTCCTGTCTCCCAGCCCAGCATTCTCTCCGTCACATTTACACCTACTATCAGCTGGTTCTTGCTAGAGTAAGAACTTAAAAAAATCATGAAAAAATCATCTATTCCACCTTAACCAGTATCAGGGAAAGGTTGTTTATTTTACTTCTTTAAATCTTTAGGGAAACCAATCTGTCTTCTTAGCCAATAACAATCTATCACAACTCTCAAATTACTTTTGCTACTTTTTTGGCCAGTTTCTCAGGGTTATTGTCAATGCTACACTCTTTAATCAAGTCCTACTCATTTATTTTGATTTAAAAGAAAATCGTTCATAAACCGTTATAAAATTAATTGAATACACCTTAGCATGGGTTTGTTTACCTCTTTTTAGTAATAGCTCACTTTTCTCTTTCACCCTCCCTGTCCCATCCATGCATGCATGTGTAATTACTGGACAGAGGATAAGATATCACAATTTGCAAGGATGGAAGAGGAAAAAGCAAAAGAAATTTCCAATCAGCTTCATAAATAACTTCAATACATTTACCGCTTCACTGATTTTTCTCCAATGTTCTCCTCCCACAGATAGGAGAATAAATGAAATCAAATTCTTTACTACCCACTCACATAAATTGTTATACCAGGAGATTAAGTGGCCCTGTACTAGAAAGAGCTCAGCAGAAAAATGAACTATACCAAGTCCAAACAGCTCGTTCTAGGATTAAAAAAAAGAAGAAAACCTGCCTATAGGATCCAATAGCTCACAAATCTTTTAAAATAAGGGTCTTTGTGGCATCTGGTTTAATCTCATACTCCTTCCTTTCTTTCTTTTGTTTTCTTTTTACTGAAAATGCTGGTAAATTCATGTTAGATGAGGTGAGACACTTTCAGAGTTACACCCCAAAATCACAGCACAAATCATGTGAAATTCTTTTCCGTTAATCTTTACTTCAACAGAGTCACTCAGAATAGAATGGTTGGTTGATGCCAATGATTATTTTGCCATTGAAAGGCAAACTATTAAAAATGTCCAAAATGAGTATAAAAGATCTATCTGCACGATTTATATGAAGGATGTAGACATTTGGGCCACAACATGGCAAGGGTTCATCAAAACAGTAAAAGGTACATTACTCAGTTCAGAACTATTAAATTATCCTGTGAATTAAAGTATCATGTGATAATTTTATGCTTCAGGCAGTTAGCTACTCCAAAGGTTAATTATATCTGATACTAAGAAAAGTAAAATTTTGTCTTTATCATAAAGTGTTCAGCACAGTTAAACTATTTATTAAATACTAAAAACAAATACAAATGTGTCATTCATTATGACCCTTTGAAGTAAAGAGGACAAAAATATACCCAGAGCAAAGAAAGGACCAAAAATCTACCTTTCTTTAGGGATTTTAAGAAATTGAATCGCTCTCTTTAAACTGAAATAGATTCAATAAAATCCGTTCTAAAGAATGCTATGGAAAAAAAAGACTAGGAAGGCAAACGTCTCATTTTTATACAGCTTGTTATCAAGCATAGTTACGAAAAAGCATGAATTTTTTCTTATGCTTTACAAGTGTATGTGTTTATATGGATCTACTTGTATATACATCTGCGTATTTCTTTCTATATGCATATATATGACCTCACCTATAGAGGATAAAGATATCTGTTATGCTTTGTCTGTGGTCAGTCTACTTCTTAGCAGCTCCACAAATAAAAGAGATGCATTTGCACATAAATCTAGCAAAGCCCCAGGTCTACACAGCTTTATATTGGGGGGGAGGGGAGGGGATCAGACCAAATAGTTTATTGTTCTGTTTTGACATCTCCGAGACTCTGACAGTCATAATTCACTGGAATGTTACTGTTCTCTGATTATTTATCTGTTATAAACAAAATAAAGTGACCTATGAATTTTAAAGGTTAAACAAAACCTGACTTCACAACAATTGCACTGGACACAATTTATCTATTTCTTACTCCAATATTCTCTACTGTCTAAAGTAGAAAACTTCATACTTCACACCTTGGAACTTCTCTTCTATAGCATTTGAGAGAATATCTTTCCTCTCTAACTAGAATTTCTTTATGCTACATGACCAGGCATTCTGGTGGTAATAAGCAATAAAAGTTCAACTTCCCTAAGATTCAAGCACAAGAAAATTACCTTGGTAGGAACATTTATACTGACATTTTAAAAACTGATTCAAAGATTTAAAATCATATCTATTTTGACTCTGGCAGTTCTACTCTGTCCTATAGGGTTGCTATGACTCGGATTGACTAGACGGCAATGGGTTCAGTTTTTGGATTTATACAATTGCTCTGTAATTTAAAATAATTTTCTTATATTTCTTCTGGTTTGTTCTTAAAATTCTTTTTCTTTCATTCTAACTCAAATTATATACTTTTAAGGAATCACCTACTTCATGAATATTTAAAGCTATCTTAAATTGCTGTCTGAATCTTCAACGGAAAAAAAGAGATCAGAAATGCCATGTGAAATTGTGATAAGATTTTGACATAAATATATATATGTGCAACAAATAGCTCAGCATTATGAATAAATTTATATTAAAAAGTTGCAAAAAAGAGGTACAAAACATACTACAAGAAATAGTTAAACACACCCAAAAGGGAGAAAATGGAAAAGAAATAAAAAAATGAAAAGGCATATTAATTCCACAATTTTTTAAAATAATTTTTAAAAGGAACAGGGATGACCAAGATAAATACATACATTAAAGTTTAGTAACACATACAAGGTTAAACCTGAAATTTTGGCTGTAACATTGTCAAAAGCAAATAGTAAAAATTCATGTTGTGAAGACTGATTCCAACTTTATTTTTACCTCTTTTAAAATGAAAGCCTTTACCAAAACACAAATCTTTTTGGTATTAAACAATTTTCCTTGGGTCAATAACATAACAAAAAAAAGCTGGTATCAGATGTAAGTATTCACAGAAGATTTAGTATTAAAATCAAACTTACGTCTCTAAGTTGTCACCTTCAAGAACTGTCTGAACTGGTAGGTAGCCAAGCCGGGGGTGTTTGGCAAAGTATTTCTTTGACCTGAACTTGTTCTTCAACACCTTTGTGAAGTCTCGTACATCTTCCCCAGATGTTGTCTACAATGTTGAAAAAAATTACGCTTGTTTCATTAAAATAGAAGGAGATAACCACTTATAATCAAATCAGAGCAGATATAAATGGATATCATTAAATGCCAAATATTTTGGTAGTTTTATTTCTTTGGAGGATAACATGCAATATCATAAAAACACACTGCTGGACCAGTAGAGACTAAAGGAGCCACCAAGACTATTGCCCTAAGATACTCTTGAACTTGGCACTGAAGCCACTCCTGGAGGTCACCTTTCAGCCAAATAACAGACTGGCTTATAAAAGAAACAATATCATCCATGAAGAATGAGTCCCTTAAACACTCAACTGTATGAGACCAAATGGTCAACATTTACCCAAAAGCAAAGATGAGAAGGCAAGGAGGGGAAGGGAAGCTAGACCAATGGAAACAGAACAAACAGAATGGAAATAATGACAATGCTGACATATTATAAAAATTGTAACAATGTCAGGAAACAATCTGTATAAAAATTGTTAAATGGAAACCTAACTTGCTGTGTAAGCTTTCACCTAAAATACAATAAAATATTTTAAAAATTAGTATAAGGATAAATAAATTGTGGTTTACTCATATACTGAAACATACAGCATTAAAGAAGTACAAACTAAAGCTACATACAATAATATGGATGAATCTTACAAACACATGTTGAATGAAAGAATTAAAGCACAAAAGAATACAAAGAAAATTTACCTATAAATGATCAAATTAAACTATAAAAATGCATATACTAAACTATGAAACCAAAACTAGTTGCCACTGAGTTAACTGCAACTAATGGGGACCCCATGTGTGTCAGAGAACTGGGCTCCATAGGGTTTTTAACAGTGGATTTTTCAAAACTATAGATTGCCAGGCTTTTCTTCCTATGTGACTGTTACAACAAATTATTGAACCCAGCAGAGAAAGACAGTGCCATGAGGGGGATGGCTGGTGTCAGAAATAGTGGAGAAACTGCGATATATTTGACCTCTGCCTCATGTGAACCAGCTTTGTGCTGATGCTTATACTCAGTTATTTAGTCAACACTGTACATTTTCTGTATATATGTAATGTTAAAACAAACAAACAAAACACCAAAAAATACAATTACATGCCCACCAGACTAGTAAATATTAAAAAATCTGACCATATCAAGTGTTGCTCAGAAAGTGGAAAAACGGAATTCTCACACGTTATTAGTGAGAGGGTGTTATGGATTGAATTGTGTCCTCTAAAAATATGTGTTGTAAATCCTAACCCATATGGTTATAATCTCACTTGGGAAAGGGTTTTCCTTGTTAAGTTAATGAGGCAGTATTAGTGTATCCTGTGTCTTAAGTCAATCTCCTTCTGAGGTATAAAAGAACAAGATTAAGCAAGTGGAGAAGGAAGCAGAGATGGGGGAAAAGAGATGGCATGTCAACGAAATACAACAAGGAGCCAAAGAATAGAAGCTGAAAAGAGGCAAAGACCTTCTCCCAGAGCCAACAGCATGACAAAGCCTTCCCTAAAGCTCCAGCCCTGAATTCATACTTCTAGCCTCCTAAGATGTGAGAAAATAAACTTGTTTGATAAATAAACAAACAACAAAAAAAACCCACACACATTGCCATCAGGACTCAGCATTAAATATATTCAGCAATTACTTCATGATTTTTTTATTTTCTGTTGAAAATAAACCAAAACTAGCTCATTTCCCAATGTTTTAAAAATCAGGCCAAACAATAAAATTAGTTTTGGCAATGTTATTGGCTGGTTCCTGTCACTTAAAAATTTGCAACATGCTATTAAAAATCTAGTGATGACGAAGCACTCCGGATATTGTAATGTCTTAACTAACGTGAATAAATCAGGATTAGCCATATATAGCCTATAGTGGTTCCACACCAGCCAGTATGTATATATTCCAGTATGGAAAAGCAGGAAGCAGTAAGTGAAAGAGCAGGACCACACTAGACTATTTTGTGAGGAACACTGTCCACTTCTTTGTCCTTTCCTAATCATACAGCCATACAATTACTTAACCTGGACTCAATTTTTAATATGAGGGATTGGTGACTCAGTGGTAGAGTTCTTGCTTTTTATGCAGGAGACCTGGGTTTGATGGCCAGCCAATGCATGTCATATGCAGCCATCACCCTTTTGTCAGTAGAGACTTGTGTGTTGCTATGATGTTGAACAGGTTTCAGCGAAGCTTCCAAACTAAGATGGATTAGGAAGAAAGTAAGGAAGGCCTAGCGATCTTCTTCCAAAAACCAGCCACTGAAAACTCTATGGAACACAATAGTCTAACCTGCTATTGTTGTGCGTGGGGTTGCCATGAGTCGGTAGCCGACTCCATGACAGGTAACCACCACAACAAAAACAAATTTTTAATAGTGACATAAAATGTTAGTTTCCTTAAGAATTTCAAGATCATTGGGTTAAATAACCACCTAGTGTAAAACAGGATGAAATCTACCCGACCCCCACTTCCTCATGTCACCTCATGAACTCTTCTCTACACCTGTTTTCTACTCTCTATCACTAATTTGAGTTTCTATTTGTGATCTATAGACACCAACTTTGGTCCTTCTGAAGATGTATTCAAGTATTTACATTATCTGGGTAGAACTGAATTAAGATCTTGATCCTCTGACTTCTAGTGGGCCGCCTAGTCTACAATTAGATAGACCTCACTCATATCTCTTTGCAAAAAAGTGAAAAGAGATCTTTTCTATAGTAACCTAAGCTGAGTGTGCTAAGTACATTTGCCTACCCGCTGCCTGCTCCCTGAACCCCCTCCATGTTTTCCTTCTTTGACAAGTATACTCAGGACTCATGCAATCTTGTTTTACAAACAAAAGCTTAAGAGAATATAATTATTTTTGAAAACCACTAAATTCTGAGTCAACCCTTATATAGCTTTGCTACTTTCTGTCTGCTACCATTGTACCTAAATATGTCTGCTTCTAGCAAACAGTTAAGGGAGCTTCTGAATCTCTAGGCCTGCAGGGCAGAAAGGAGACATGAATAAGTCCAAGCTACTTATGAATTCTAAAATTCATTGATTTTCACTTAATTAAAAAAAAAGTTCATCAAGGACAGCCCCCGTGTTATTACCAAATCTTTTCTTGAATAATTGAGAATAGAGTATATCATGACCTGCAGTGATATGGATATGGGCTCCACCAAATGGAAAGCAGAGGTACAGCAAACAAGCTACTATTGGAAAGAAAAAGAACGCAACACTCTACGGAGGAAAAAGGGTTGCTATGCGAGATGATGGTTTGGGAGTTCTTTCCAGGAAGATCTTTCCAGGAAGAGGAGAAGAAACAAGCAGAATATAGTTGGAAGTAAAGACGGACATTTTTAAAGAAGTCATACCTGGGACTGAGAAGAAAGCCAAAAAAATACATCACCTATTGCAAAGGATATACGGACCTTTTGCAATGAGTGTCACAACTGCAGAAAATCATCTAAATAGACATGTTAACTCTGAATGTCTTGGTAATGAGTGAAAAGGGAAGAAGCTTTTCATGATAGATATGTAAAAAGAAGGCCTCCATGTACACTTAAGTATTTATGATCTGTCTTAGTCATCTAGTGCTGCTACAACAGAAATACCACAAGTGGATGGTTTTAACGAAGAGAAGTTTATTTCCTCACAGTCAAAGTAGGCTAAAA
>NW_004443938.1:27375159-27380860 GCF_000243295.1 Trichechus manatus latirostris
TCCAGTCTTGTAGATCAGGTCCTGCCTTACTAACACAACTGCTACCCATCGTCCCTCATTAACATCATAGAGGCAGGTTTACAACATACAGGAAAATCACACAGTACCAGGAATCATGGCCTAGCCAAATTCATACACACATTTTTGGGGGGACATAATTCAAACCATGACATGATCCAATTTAATTTTAGGTCTGCCCTTGTTGTTAGATGTTGTCAAGTTGGCTCCAACTCATTGACACCCCACGTACAACAGAACAGAATGTTGTCCAGTCCTGTATCATCTTCCAGATTGTTGGTATGCTCAAGTTCATTGTTATGGCCACTGTATATTTTGAGTGCCTTCCAACCTAGGGGGCTCATCTTCCACCACTATATCAGACAACGTCCTATTGTGATCCATAAGGTTTTCCTCTCATTGGTCAATTTTTGGAAGTAGATCACCAAGGTTTCCTTCATAGTCTGTCTTAATCTGGTTTTAGCACACTGTTAACATATAGGGAGATACTTAAGGAAGTAATAGTCTCTATTTTTACTTGGGCTATCTCCTCGCCTAGGAATATAAAAGGGTTTGATCTCTGAGGGTAGGGTTTCAAATCTTACTGAGGTCTGTGGAGACACAGGGGTATCCACGAGTGGGGATGGTTGGAGGAAGGCAGGGTGGGCAAGGCACCAGGCCCCTTACCCAGACTGCCTCAGCCAGGGAAGCTCCTCTTCTAGTTTATCTATATTTTGATTCTAAATGAACTCTTGTTTAGAAAAAAAAAAGACACATCATTCAAAAAGTGCAAGTTCAATTCTACATCATGTACCCTTTAGCTAAATATATTCTAGCCATGTTTAAGAACAAAAGCCAACAACAATCCTCTCCTCATCCCCAAAACACCTACCTGCCACCCAAAAAGTTACAGTGGGGGCTAAAATGAGTTTTTGATAACACTCAAATATTAGAAAAAAATTTATGTAGTGTCATACAGAAATAGCACATTTTTATTTCCTCATTAATTTTTGTATCAAGGAAAAAAAAAAAACTACCACCAGAAGTTGTAATCTGAGGACACTAAATTTGGTCATGCCATAAACTTCATGCAGTATTAAAAGAAAAAGTGAAAAGTTATTCATCTCACAGGAACTAGGGATTATATTCTGGTTAAACCAAAACCAAACCCATTGCTGTAAGTTGATTCTGACTCATAGTGACCCTACAGGACAGATTAGAACTGCCCCAGAGGGTTTCCAAGGCTGTAATCTTTATGGATGCAGACTGCCACATCTTTCTCCCATGAAGCAGCTAGTGAGTTTGAACTGCTGACCTTCCGGTTAGTAGCCAAGCACTTAACTACTGCGCCACCAGGGCTCCATATTCTGGTTAGGCGAATGTAATTCTTTAGTTAGGACAGAGCCAAGAAAATGAATTAAGCCCATTTTCTCATCAAACCTGTTAAAAGATATTTATACTTACTTGGTCTAATTTGCTACCTAATGACAGTACCAAATTTTTCTCTATTTTAAAGTGCCAGAGCAGTGAATTGCTAAAAATGAAAAACGAGAACTACTCACTTAGCATAATGAATATAATCAAACTCAATTTCGCACTAGGTATAAGTCTTTGTTCCATACCTAATTTTTCTCTATTTTAAAGTGCTAGATCACTGATTTGGTAAAAACGAAAAGGAGAACTACTTAGTTAGCATAATGGATATAATCAAACTCAATTTCACACTAGGTATAAGCCTTTGTTGTTTTTTTTTTTTAAAAAAGCAAGTAACTATTAATATTGTGATATGAAACGAAAGTGAAGGGATCACTCATTACTATAAAAATTAATCAATATTTTTAATTATCCATCCACTTCCTGAAAGACCAGTTTTCATTTATTGCTGTAAGAAAAGAAAGAAGGATAACCAAAGGTTTTGTAGATCCCACCAGATTAAGTGAGGGTAATATATTGGCACAGAACTTACAAATTGCTTTCCTTCGATCTCATTTAACCATCATGGCCTCTGAGGAAATTATCTCTCTTTTTTTTACATGAAAGGAAACTGACACTAAGAGTCTCAGGGACTCAGCCCTACAAGGACACAGCTGTTCTCACAAACCTGAGTCTTTCCGCCACACCAGCACCAGCACACTTCTCTCGGAAAAATGGAACAGTTTTAATTTTTCTAGGAGATATAATCTACAGCCATTGACCAAGTTGTCTATTACTAGGTTCTGTACTTTCCCTTCATTGTAAATAAAATACTGCAAAGATACCATGTAACCTATTGCCAGCTATTCAACCACCCACATATAACCACTCTTAAACATGTTGATGTTTGAACTGATTTATTTTTATTCTTTTGTATTATAAAATAAAACACAGATACATAAAACCACACTGAACAGATGTATGACTTAATGAATTATGATAATGCAAATACCACAGAGGTCAGGGAATAAAACTTTACTGGCCATTCTGGAAGCCACTTCCAAGTTCCCATTCCAATCACAATCCTCCCACCCTCATAATAACCATTATGTTGATTTTTATACATAGTAACTTCCTTGGGTTTTACAAATAGTTTCATTACTCAAATGTCTACCCCTAGATACAATAGGTTAGTCTTGCCATGAAAAAAATGTGGTATCTTTCAAGTCCCTTTTAGTTAACAGGTTTCTCCTCCGTATCTGCCATTTCTTTACAACCTAGGAGTTAAAAAACTCATTTGACCTGTGGAGTTTTCCCGAGTTTGGATTTTGCTGAGTTTTCAGTGCAGTTCAGCATGTTCCTCTGTCCTCTGGATTTCCTGAAAATTGGCAGCTGGATCCAGAGACTGCATGACTCAGGTTTGATTCAATTGTAATGTCTGGCAGGATTACAGGAGTCACATGATATCTGATCATCTGTCTTACTGTGATCTTAGCAGCTGTTCATGTTAACTCCCTATGTCCATTCATCGAGGGTTGTAAAATGGTGATATTACAATTTTATCATTCATTTTTCATTTATTAGTTACAATATTTTTATAAAGACATGCCTCCCTCATCTGCTACTTAGCTACCCAGTGATGCATTCAAGAAGTGAGAAAAATGTTTAACTTTTTCCCTTATTCCTTTATTAATCAATTTTTAATATAACAAATTGGTTTCAAAGATGACTAATACTTTTGTTGTTTTTAAATATCATTACAAACTCATAGTTTTTAATGTATTTAATGGGTTTCAATCTATTGTAATTATTATCATTATTGAAGCTCATATTGTCCCATCTTTGGTCAACAGCCTCTTCTAGTTGGCTCCTTTTAACATGGGTCTGGTAGTCTTTGATAGCTTCTTTGCTATCCTGTATTATAAGATGTTCCAAGCCTACCTTTCCTTATTTCTAGACTTTTCCCATAAAAAGGGCTGGGAAATAAGTATTTAAAGATAAAATTCCTCTAAAGCTTACACCAATATTGCCAATTCAAATTCTAGACTAGGGGGCTTTTACTTAACCTCTTCTCTATCACATTTCTATCTCTTTTCTTCTACACTAAGAGCTCTGGCTCTCAAGGCTGCAGAGGATGACAGAACTAGACTATCCTGTTATTCATTTACTTTTTCCACTATTACACAGACAACAGTCTCAGAATACTAATACTACCACCAATATGATTACTGAAAACGTTGTTTTGCCTTTGTCATTCTCCTCTCATTTGTAAAGTAGTTACACTGCAACTATATTCTCAAATGCATTCTCAAATTCTAGAGCCACTAGATATGATACTCTCTCTCTTTTTGCACTCATTTAGTCCAAGCTCCACAGGAAACTATATATTTAGTGCTCTGCACTAGGAAGATGTTGTCTCTTAATGTTGGCAACATTAAGATGTTGTCTCTCCAGTTATTTTGATTGGCTGAAGCTTCATCTCTCATAACTCAGGGAGTATTCATGGGAATAATACCACCTGAATTCTTGCACGATGATGACAGTTTTTCTGTGTTGTTTATACTCCAGTAAACAGTTGCCATCGAGTTTATTCCCACTCAGAGTAGAACTGTGCTTCATAGAGTTTTCATTGCGGTTACTTTTTAGAAGCAGATCACCGGGTTTTTCTTCAGAGATGCCTTTGAGTAGGTTAGAACCACCAACCTTTTAGTTGGTAGCTGAGCGCTTAACCATTTGTGCCACCGAGGAATTCTGTCCTTTATACTAGAAGGTTGATTTTTCTGTATATGAAATCCTTGGCTCATGTTTTTTCCTTCAGTATCTTAAACATGTTCCTCTATTTTCTTTTGGTATAAAGCATTGCTGTGGAAAAGCCTGGTGATACTCTAATTTTCTTTTTTTTTCTACTGGTTTAAAAAACCAGATGATCTTTGCCTTTTTCTCTAAAGTCCAGTAATTTGACCAGAATATATCTTGATGTTGGTCATTCAGAGTCAATATTCTCAGGAATGTGATGTATTCTTTCAGTATGTAGTTTCACACCTTTTTTTTGGGGAGAAAAGTATTCTTGAATTTTCGTTTTTAGTATCTATCTGCTTTCTTGCTTTAGATTTTTTCTTCAGGGACTCTTATTATCTACATATGTACAGATATACACGGTGTACATTCAATCTTATTTTTTCTTTGCCTGTCTTTAATATTTGTCACTTTCTCTTGAATTCTTTTTCTTGTTTTCATTTGTTTTTGAGTTTTAAAGTTTTCCTCTTTGGCACCTTCTATTTCTCCAAGGTATTTAACTGTTGTGTTTATTCACTCTTGTCTTCCTTATGGCTAGTCTTAATTTCTGAAATGAATTTTTTTTTAAATGTTTCCTGAGTTCTGCCACCTTATTTCTGAGATTTTCCCATTCTGATTTATGCTTCTCTTTCATGTCTTGTACTATTTTCTTAATGTCTTATAGCTCATTTTGAAATAGTAGGTTAGTTTTTATCTGTTCAACAGGTACGTGTTTCTCGCATGCTTTATTTGTTGTTGTTGCTGCGTGCTATCAAGTCAATTTTTGATGCAGAGTTACCACATGTGACACAGTGGAACTGCCCCACAGGGTTTTTTTGGCTGTCATCTTTACAGAAGCAGATCACCAGGGCTTTCTCCCATGGAGGCACTTTGTTCCTTACTCTCCTTTTTCTTTTATGAGATTCGTTCTTAATACTTTTTTTTTATTGTGCTTTAAGTGAAAGTTTACAGTTCAAGTTAGTTTCTCATACAAAAATTTATACACACATTGTTATGTGACTCTAGTTGCTATCCCTGTGATGTGACAGCACACTCCTCCTTTCCACCTCGGATTTCCTGTGTCCATTCAAGCAGCTCCTATCCCCTTCTGCCTTCTCATCTCGCCTCCAAACAGAAGCTGCCCATCTAGTCTTATGTATCTACTTGAGAAAAGAAGTACTCTCTTCACGAGTATCATTTTAGGTCTTATAGTCCACTCTAATCTTTGTCTGAAGAGTTGGCTTCGGGAATGGTTTCAGTTCTGGGCTAACACAGAGTCCAGTGGCCATGTCTTCTGGGGTCCCTCCAGTCTCAGTGAGACCATTAAGTCTGGTCTTTTTACTAGATTTGAGTTCTGCACCCCACTTTTCTCCTGCTCCATCAGGGATACTCTGTGTTCCCTGTCAGGGCAGTCACTGGTGGTAGCCAGGTACCATCTAGTTCTTCTGGTCTCAGGCTGATGGAGTCTCTGGTTTATGTGGCCCTTTCTGTCTCTTGGGCTAATACTTTCCTTGTG
>NW_004443938.1:27380960-27460902 GCF_000243295.1 Trichechus manatus latirostris
GCTGATGGAGTCTCTGGTTTATGTGGCCCTTTCTGTCTCTTGGGCTAATACTTTCCTTGTGTCTTTGGTGTTCTTCATTGTCCTTTGCTCCAGGTGGGTTGGGACCAATTAATGCATCTTAGATGGCCACTTGCCAGCATTTAAGACCCCAGACGCCACTCACCAAAATGGGATGCAGAACATTTTCTTAATAAACTTTGTTATGCCAGTTGACCTAGATGTCCCCTGAAATCATGGTCCCCAGACCTCTATCCCTGCTACTCTGTCCCTTGAAGTGTTTGGTTGTATTCAGGAAACTTCTTAGCTTTTGGTTTAGTCCAGTTGTGCTGATTTCCTCCGTACTGTGTGTTGTCCTTCCCTTCACCTAAGATAATTCTTATCTACTATCTAGTTAGTAAATACACCTCTCCCTCCCTCCCTACCCTCTTAACCATCAAAGAATGTTTTCTTCTGTGTTTAAATCTTTTCTTGAGTTCTTATAATAGTGGTCTCATACAACATTTGTCCTTTCGCGACTGATTAATTGCACTCAGCATAATGACTTCTAGAATCATCCATGTTACAAGATGTTTCACGGATTCATCGTTGTTCTTTATCGCCGTGTAGTATTCCGTTGTGTGAATATACCACAATTTGTTTATTCATTCATCCACTGATGGGAACCTAGGTTATTTCATCTTTTTGCTATTGTGAACAGTGCTACAGTGAACATGGGCGTGCATATATCTATTCATGTGACTGCTCTTATTTCTCTAGGATGTATTCCAAGGAGCAGGATTACTGGATCGTATGGTACTTCTATTTCTAGCTTTTTAAGGAAGAGTCAAATTGATTTCCAAAGTGGTTGTACCATTTTATATTCCCACCAGCACTGTATAAGTGTTCCAGTCTCTCCACAACCTCTGCAATATTTATTATTTTGTGTTTCTTGGATTAATGCTAGCCTTGCTGGGGTGAGATGGTATCTCCTTGTAGTTCTGATTTGCATTTCTCTAATGGCTAGTGATCACAAGCATTTCCTCATGTGTCTGTTGGTCGCTCGAATATCTTCTTTGGTGAAGTGTCTGTTCATTTCCTTTGCCCTTTTTTAATTGGATTATTTGTCTTTTTGTTGTAGAAGTGTTGGATTTTCCCCTAGATTTTAGAGATTAGACCTGTGTCAGAGTTGTAATAGCCAAAAAATTTTTCCCAGTCTGTAGGTTGTCTTTTTACTCTTTTGGTGAAGTCTTTTGATGAGCGTAAGTGTTTGATTTTTAGGAGCTCCCAGTTATCTAGTTTCTCTTCTGGTGTTTGTCCATTGTTAGTAATGTTTTGTATTCTGTTTATGCCATGTATTAGGGCTCATAGCATTGTCCCTATTTTTTCTTCCATAATCTTTATCGTTTAGATTTTATATTTAGGTCTTTGATCCATTTTAAGTTAGTTTTTGTGCATGGTGTGAAGTATGGGTCTTGTTTCATTTTTTTTGCAGATGGAAATCCAGTTATACCAGCACCATTTGTTAAAGACACTGTCTTTTCCCCATTTAACAGACTTTGGGCCTTTGTCAAATATCAGCTTCTCCTAGGTGAATGAATTTATGTCTGGATTCTCAACTCTGTAACATGGGTCTATGTATCTGTTGTTTTACCAGTACCAGGTTGTTTTGACTACTGTGGCGGTATAACAGTTTTTAAAATCAGATAATGTGAGGCCTCCCACTTTGTTGTTCTTTTTGAGTAATGTTTTACTTATCCGGGGCCTCTTCCCTTTCCATATGAAGTTGGTAATTTGTTTCTCCATCTCCTTAAAAAAATGCCATCGGAATTTGGATCAGGATTGCATTGTATCTGTAGATCACTTTGGTTTATTTAGTTGTTCTACCTCTGTGTTAGTTTAGGTAGGTAATGAGTTTCTAGAAATTCGTCCATTTCCTCTAGGTTTTCAAATTTGTTACAGTACAATTTTTCATAGTCTTCTGTTATGATTCTTTTAATTTCAGTTGAACTAGATTGCTAGGCTTCTCTTCTGAGGCACCTCTGGGTAAATCTGAACCTCCAACCTTTATATTAGCAGCTAAGTGTGTTAACTATTTGTGCCATCCAGGGACTTCAATGAATACCTGTTGCCTATTTGGGGGCTCCCTAGTCTCAGGCATCTTTGCTTCCTTCTCTTTCCTCAAGCACAGAAAATGACACCTCACAGATTTTGTGGTCAGTGATGGCTTGTCACCACCCAGATTTATTTTGGGATTATTTTATCACTTAGTTTCATGTCAATGTTGTCCATGTCTTTGCTGTTAGTTGCTCTGTCTGTTTTTACGTAAGTACTTTACCACTGGGAGGAGAAAGGCAAAGGAAAAAGAAAATGAAAAACTCTGTTGCTATTGCCACTGCCACCCTCCCAAAATCATTCTGATTTTAAAAACCATCTAAGAACTCAAATATCTAAATGAGTACTGTCCTTCAAATTGTCCTTTTGGGAAGCTAATGATACTGAGTTACTGTGAAAAACATTTTAGAAGTGAATTATATAGACACGTGGGCATGTAAACACTGAACATCATACTTCCCTCTCCTATACTGTTATTAAGTAACAGTAAGATAATAATTAAAACTTATTTGGATAATAAGAAGGAATTAGTTCTTACCTTCTTCCCCACCAAGTAATACAAATGGATAAATTTGAAAAAGGCAATGAATTATAAGAGCTACTCTGGGATACATCTATCAGAGTAACTCTCTACTAAAACCCTAAAAAACAAAAAGAAATCCTGTGTAAGCTGGAAATGGATGATTGTTCATTACTGAGTTTTTCTTTTGCTAACACCGCCCCCACCAAAAGTAGGAGTACTTAAAAATTCCTTCCATTTTATTCCTTGACTGACAACAAATATGGATGCTTCTTATGGAGCACACTTTAGAGTTATTTTTCTTTGCTTGTGTTTGTATATCTACATGTGAGTGCATGTCTGTTGTTCTGTATGTCTTTGCCGATATTTCAAACTGCATACTCTTATCTCAAATGCCGGCACCTATGCACTGTTGAACTTCAAAAACATTGAAATATGGCTGGAAAGTCTTTTCCTTCTCATTGAGGTGAATCACAAAGAGCAGCAAGGCTAAAGCGTAGAGAAATCTGGAATTGGTAACCCCCACTGTATTATACTCAGGTATGTGCTTGAATAAATTGCTTTACTTCTTCAGCTCAAAAAACTTGTATGATAGCAAAGATCCACAAAGCAGCACCTACAAAGGAGCCATTTACAATGATGCCAAATAACAAAAGGCCAAAACACCCAACTTTTACTAATGAACAATTTGAACAAACGCAACAAAAAGACCCGGAAATAAAGAGAAAAAAAAAACCCATATTAGTTTTAAAACTCTCAACATTTTTGGGAAGGAGTCAGTTCATCACTTCATATGGCATTCTTATCTAATCCTTAGCAAATACTCCTCACTGCTAATTACAAATCTGAGTAAGTTACACTCAGAGGAAAATAAAGAAGTACAAAGAATATCAAGGTTATATAAGAAACAACACAGTTATTTGGCACACAAGTAGAATAAACAGTAGCATTTGGACCATGCACGAGTACCGACATCATTGTTGAACAGCACCCTCATTAGCAGGATTTAGTTCTTAAACAAAGAAGTCAATAGTCCCAAATGGCATATGCATATTTCTAAGCAGCTCATTTCAACATCATAGGACTTATCTTAAAGACACTCTGAATAGTTTTTTTTTTTTTAACTTGCAAAATACTCTCTCTGTTTTTTATTTAGGAATCATTGATTTCAACAAGTTTGAATTCCACAGATAGGAAGAAATCAGTAAGAAAAGCTCAGTGCTTTTCAAGTCCTAATGGAAAAAAAGGAAACTAAAAAAATTAGCATTAACAGAGTCACCAAGGGGTCGAGAACAAGTAGGGCAATAAAGTCATCCAAAGTAGAATGGATCTTGTCAGGCCTCACCTTAAAAGCTAGTGACATAATCTAAATGCACTAGCCTCCCTGGGAAAACAATGGAAGATGAGCAAAGACTGGAAAACCATTTCAGGACGCTGAAGTCAGAGAAATAGCAATCAGGCTGCCTTTTTAGCATATTGGCACACATCCCAAGTTGCCTCTGAAGGAGCAAGACTGCCAAAAACAAACTACACTAACACAATGTAGAGCTTTCCAAAGAATGAATCAGCATTTTCTTATATTTGATTTTTAGACTCTCGAATACATTGAGACTGGCAAGGGTCAAGAGGAGTGGGCAAAACAACTGCTTCTCGATTTTTTTTTCGTTTGTTCTTTTTGTTTTAGTGTTTTTTTTTTTTTCTTTTGCCGACAACATACAGTCAATAAAGGAAAGGTATGATTTAACTTTTAATTTAAAGAATTTTTTTTTTCTGTAGAAAATTGAGATTCTTACACAGTCCCTAAAAGCATTGAAATATGAAATTTTGGTTTATTTCTGCATATATTAATCAATATCAACAAGAATATGCTTGAATCTGTTGCTTGAAAGCCACACACACTTGCTTAAAAATGCAATGAAAAATCTATTTTCAATGTTAATAACTTAATAAGCAATATTAAGTACATCTGAAGTATTTTTTTCCTGTTCTTCCTTCTTCACACCAAAATCTCAATGAGACTATCAGTACAAACTAGCCCTGTTCGAAATCCAGTAGGTAAGCCGGGGAATTTGTAATGAATCTACCACAACAATTAGAATGCTGATGTCGCTGACCTTTTCTGCAACAGACTTTTGCAAATATTCCATTCTTCTCCCTTCACCTGTCATTCGAACCATGTTCGTATCCTGACTAGCCCTTCAGTCCCTGATAGCTAACTGGGCAAAGTACTCTCTCTACTACCTTTCCCCATTTCTCATTTTCTCTACACGGTTTGAGTCACTGTTACCCATCAAATGCACATGGCCTCTGTCCATCTACCCTTCCTTCCCCATTTTTGTAGACTGTTTGTGCCTTTGCTTATGAACACAGCCCTTTTCATCTTATTTATAACTGCTCTTTCAACCTTTCTCTTTAAATGAATCCTGATGCCCCCATGATAATGCCATTTCTTCTACCACTGTCTCCATTATGGGCTATATAATAGCTCCCTCACTAAGGTCAAGAAAAAAGGAGGTTTATGCCATTTTCCCTTAAGTCTTAGCCTTATTGCCTACTAAAACCAACCAGTTCTTCCACTCCCCTTTGAAACTACGTTGCTAGACCCAGCTATTATTTATCAATTCCAGAGACCTAGTGACCCTCTTCTAAATGTCGTCACATCTCTAAAACCTTCTCCAGCCCACTTCATTCACACAATAGAGTATGGCATACCTTGGGCCTCATCACAACTCAAACAGCTTTGAGTCTATCTCTAACTTTAGAAAACCTTCCCTGACTGAAATCTCCTGACCCTTCCTCCCACTTCTTTAATATGAAGAAACTTCTCCTTTCTCCCAACAAAAAGGTCTCTGGGTGGCACAAATGATTTGCACTTGACTACTACGGGTGGTTTGAACCCAGCGGTGATGGAGAAGAAAGGCCTGGTGATCTGCTTCCATAAAGATTACAGCCAAGAAAACCTTATGGAGCAGTTCTACTCTATAACACATAGGGTCTCCGTGTGTCAGAATCTACTCGACAACAGGGTTTTTTTGTTTTGGTTTGTTTTTTTTGAGATGTCCCATCATCTTGACCTGTAGCCCCTAACCTCCTTTGAGATTTCTTCAGCATGGAGATAACCCAAATCAACCACAGTATCATTAACAGCTTTGAATCTTTCATTCCCTTGGCTTTCAACGATCCCTACCATTTTTTTTTTAAATGGCAAAAGCTGCTGAGCAATGATAGCATCACAAACTACAAACCCTTGCCAATTAACCTCAGCTGCACCCTTACGGCAATGTAGCAACCAATTTACTCATCTCTTGGTGACTCAGGATTGCCCCCAAAAGGTATTCCAATCATTACCCATTCTCCTTAATATTAACCCTATCCAGTTCTCTCTTACTGTCAGCAATTGCATGGACTCTTATTTATCATATGTGAAATTCACCCTCCCCTCTCTCTCTCTTTCATTTAAAAAAGAAATGTCTTTTATGAGTCCTAACATATAAAAATACTTCTAATTTGAATTCAATTTTGATTATTCCCAATAGTTTTTGAAGAGAACAAAGATGCTTTAAAACAATCCAATGAGGGTAATTTTTACTATGAAATTAAATGATCATAAACTCTTATTATAATAAAAAGTAAATGCAAAATCAGAATATTTTTGATATAAAATATAACTTTTAAATGAATAACTCTGAATTCAAACACAATGTAGTGCACAGGTAGTAAGAAAAAAAATTGACTACTACCTTAATCCTTAAGCTTAATCATTCCAAAACATGTTATGGAGGCTTCTTAAATTTCTCCACATGGAGACCTTTTTTCCTCTTTCATTATATTTTATTTTATTTTCATCTTCAGTCTCCATAAAAATGTCTAGTATACAACAGGGACTCAAGAAATATAAGATTCCAGTAAGCATACATATAACACTGTTTGCTACTGTGCTAATATTAAGGCAAGGGACTGAAATGCAAATAAATTTATCATGTTCTGGGGGAGTGTGAACGATGAGTGAGACTGGAAAACATCTAAATCTGTTGTTTCCTTTTGGGAGAAAATAGTTTCAACAAAAACTTCATTAATGGAAATCAAGAAATTTTTTTTTATTAACTGATGAGTCAGTAATGTTCTATTGCTTTATTGTTAAAAAGGATTAGAGAAGGGAAAAAGGTACAGATAAGTTAATCTCTCTATTTAATACCTATCTACTAAATTCTGTGTATGTATATATCCATATCCATATATATAGTGTGTATGTGTATACATGGAAACCCTGGTGGTGTAGTGGTTAAGAGCTATGGCTGCTAACCAAAAGGTTGACAGTTCGAATCCACCAGGCGCTCCTTGGAAACCCCATGGGGCAGTTCTACTCTGTGCTGTTGGGTTGCTATGAGTTGGAATCGACTCGACGGCAACGGGTTTTTTTTTTTTTTAATATATATTCCCCCTCTACTGGAGTTAAATCACCAAATCCATGGCACTAACTTTGCACAAATCACTTACCTTCTCTAAGACTTAGTTTTCTTCCTCATAATGAGGATGAATTAGATGACCTCTTAGTATTTATACCGTCAGATGTGAGCTCATTTGGCTTTTACAATCCAGATTTAAGTAAGCACGGTGAGGAAAGTATAAGATTCATCCTTGTCCTCAAGGATTTAAAAAACTGGGTGGGGAGGCAAAAATACCATGTAGTGAGAAATGCTATAATACAGAGTCAAATACTAACTGGTGAAGCACAGGCTACTGGTGGAAGCCCCAGATAGAAGTGTGGTGGCAAGGAAAAGCTAGAGGAGTTTGGGAAGATTTCACACACAAAGACAGACTTCAGCTGTACTTTGTGAGAGAGTGGGATTTGATGCATGGTGAAAGGCATTAAATCTATGTCATATCGTCTCTTGAGGATGAACTCTTATTGAGCCTAATGAAAGAATTCCCACATGTACATATTTGGAATATTAGAACGGTGGTGGTGGTGGGAAATACGAGTTAAAAAAATCACTCTGGAGAAAGAAAGAATCTACTTCATTTCCTCATATAAATGTTTTGTTAGCAATCTCATCAAATGCCTTCATAAATCATGATAGCTAACTCATACACCATTAGTCTTCCTACACCTAAAAACAAACAATTGCCATTGATAATAAGTTAACAGCTGATATGAAATATTTTTCGGGTAAGATATGAGTTTAGAGGTTGAAAACCAGGCTTACAAACTGCAGAAGGCTTTCAGCAACAGACGCATTCAAATTCAGTTGAAAAAGAAACTGGAAGGGGAAAGAGACCAAGTCTGCAAACATCAAGCTTGTACTCAAAGGTTGGATCCATTTAATACTCAAGTGGTGCTTATTATCACCACACTAAACAAATTCTCATTGGAGTTCATTTTGTAAGGCAGGCATTAAATGAGTTTAGGGACTGTTGGGTAAAAGATGGATGAACCATACATAATGCTTATTTAAAAGGGCAGAGCAAAAATTCAAAGACTGTGGATGAAAAGAAAATAAATTTTGGAAAGCAGGTAAATCAAGTTAATTCATTACTATAAAATGCAAGAGTGTGCCTTTCAAGACTCAATTTGCATATATCTCCAGTTATTTTATAAAAAGTTGTGGGGTCAGATAACCTCTCATAGAGATAATTTATAAGCAGGTTGCTGATCAGATCGCCACACAAACTTCAGAAAGGGGCAAAGCACCTCTTCAAAAGAGAATCCGTCCCTGCATGAACTGTAACCTTAAAAACCGTAACAGTTACTTTGCAAAGACTCCTCAACAAGAAGAGTTTTGGGTAACTTACAGATTTTATTTAAAAATGGTAGTTGGAGAGTGAAATTCATCAGTGTATCAGTGATTCTCATGCATTACCTGACTGGCCAAAGAAAAGAATTCACAGCAACTTGGCAGGTATACTTCCTGTAGCAGAGATGGAAATGTTTGATCATATTTTCCTTCAGCTCAGTTAATTTCTTCATGCTAACTCTGTTGTTAGCTGCCATGGAGTCAGCTCCCACCTCATGGCAATCCCGTGTAAGAGGAAACAAAATGCTGCCCGGTGCTGCGTCATCCCTATACTTGCTTGTGGATTAGACATTCCACTACAATCTACAGGTTTTCATTGGTTGATTTTTGGAAGTAGATCACTAAGCCTTTCTCCTTAGTTTGTCTTAGTCTGGACATTCCGCGGAGATCTGTTCAACATCATAGCAACTGACAGATAGGTGGTGGCTGTGCATGAGGTACATCAGTTAAGAACTGAATCAGGGTCTCCCATGGTAGGAGAGAATTCTACTTACTGACCCACCAATGTCTCATACCCTAACTCTACATTCATGTAAGAACCTTCTGATACTGACTTAATTTCCTAGTAGAAAAATAATACATTGAAAAACCGATAACAAATATTGTGGTTACTTAGAAGTTATATTTCTCAGTGTAAATTGATAAACTGGCCTCTGGTTCTTAAATACGTCTTTTATGCGTTTGGTTAATGTTAATCTGTCCTCAGAACTGACTGCTCGGGGTGAACTGAAAAATCAGCGTTTTTAAACCTGCAAAGGTGAGGATCCCAGTTACTCTAGATCCATTAAATTATAGGCAGGCACTTCACAGAATTTTAAAGTTAGCATTAAAAATTATATTAAGTAAAACTTAATTCGTTTCATAAAATTTATTTATATGGACACAAATATTTTGAGCAATTGTATACAAGGAGAATCCTAATATATTAATTGTTTGTGTTAACAATTCCACTGTCATCTATAACCATTTTTTGAACTGTTTTTCCTAGTTTCTCATAATGAGTATTTACAGTACAAAAGGTATAATTCATGAAAAAATTATATAAGGGACTTTAAGTAATTTGTTATTAGTAATTCCCTAGTCAAAGACTTTAGGTTATATCATGAGCATTTATCAAATGCATACATCATACGCATTACAGATGTGAAGAGGAAGATAATGTAAAGGCAACACAAAGGTTGTAGATTTCAAACTGTTTAGATATTTTGCAAAATCATTAGGAATTATTGCATTTAAGAGCATGAAAAACAGTGATTTTATATGTCTTTACTACAGTCAACTTATGATTTTTCCCATTTTGACATTAGCTCTTTATAATCAGTTTTCTAAATTTCTAGCTATAATCATGTAAATATTAACAGTATATTGCTCCCCAACACAAATTCTTTACAATGGATCACATGCACAGTCTGATGCCTGCTTCTCTCGTTAGTCCCATCTCCCACTTTCCCCTTTGTGCGGTTCACTCTAGTTTCTTTCTGTTCCCTGTCACGTACACTTCATTCCCATCCCTAGAGCCAGTTTCCTGAGTACACACTCCATGCAGCTGCACAGGCCCCACACTCCAAAAGGACCTGGGCTTGGTTTAATTTCCTGCTGTCGCTGTCCTGAAATTTTTAGTAAATTTTGTACAAAGGGCATTTGCACTGGGCTCCGCAAATTATGTAGCCAGTACTGTCTACTGCATGCCCCTTGTACGATATTCTCGTTTCTTCCTGTGCCCCAACTGTACCAATCTCTTTGCTCCCTCTTGACCACCGTGCATGCTGTTTCTTCTCTCTGAATACTCTTCCGCTAGTTCTTTGCACAGCTTTCTCATCCTTCATTCTCAACCTATATGCTAACTTTCAGACAGACCTTCTCTGATTTCTTTATCTAAAACACCTCCTCTAATCATTCTTCCTCATTATCCATTTATTTCTTTAGAGGCACTGATTACAATCTGTAATGATCTCATTTATTTGTTTTCTTGTTCCTTGTTACACATCCCCTTCTTCTACGTGGCAAGTAGCACTAGAGTCAGCAATCTTGTCTTATCTTGGTAGAACACTGATGATTTCTCAGAGCTGAAGACAGTGTCAGGCCCATGGCAAGTATACAGTATTTATTTATTGAGTGAATAAATAAGTTAATAATGGTAATAAATGATGCGTCACAAATTATCTTGGGGAGATTTTGTTTTTCCTGTTAAAATTATTATACACTATGGGTATTTTATCTACTATTACTCAGCAACATTTTCTAGAGATTTCCTCTCTATATATAGGATAGCTATTTATTTAAGATACCTAAGAATGTGAGATTTATATGCATATATTTTATAAGTATTGCTGCCTTTCTGTGAATTTATGATCCAAAAAGTAACTCAATTCCCTAAACTCAAGAAAATGTACAGCTCTATCAATAAATTTTGGTTCACTATTTGAAAGGAAAACTAAAGAATAGCTGTTCACAGAAAATGAGAATAATTTCAGAAAGAAAAAAAAGCTTTACATCAAAGGAACAACAGGAACCAGTATCCAATGCTAGTGAGGCTGTAGTAATAATTGGGATATTAACAAACTGTGATAATAAAGTGGTCTACTACTCTTTAAGAAAACAACTCGGCATGAAGTATTTTGGCTGTAAAAATACACATATTCACTGACCCAGGTCATCCACTTCTAGTCCTTTACCCTATGGAAATATAATTTATATAATATATGGAAAGAGCTATATCCATAAATATATTTATAAGAGTGTTACTTATAAGATCAGAAAATTGAAAGTAAACTAAATGTCCAAATTTAAGGGAATGGTAAGGTAAATTATAATAATGCACTCAAGTAAATATTTTGTAACTAGGAAAAATTATACTGTGTGACAACATGGGGGAACACTTATGAAATCAAATGTTTAGTGAAAAAAGTAGGATCAAAATTACATAAGTAGAAAAATAAATAAAATTTTAACAAAATCTGACCCATGGAAGACTGGAAGATAGTTTATTCAATAATTTGATTTATGGATGATATTTTTAATTTCTCCATTTTTCACATTTTTGTTAATGTGAATATAACATTTAATTATGAAAACATATTTTAAATATGTCTAAAATAAGTGATTTCCCATCAAATAGCATCATTTTCAAAGTAGGTCAGTGTACTCTTAAAAGTGTTTGCTTTTAAGAGCTACATTTAAAATAAAAATGTGAATGAAATTTTAATAAACTAATTTTTCTGAAAAAAGCAGAATTATTCTGTGAAGGTATGACAATTCAGTATAGATGTATTTACTTAAAAGAAAATAAAACAATAATCAAAGTGTAGTTGGTAAGTCGAAAGTGACTTTTTTCTTCCAAAAAAAGTTAACTCAAAACAAACTGAATAAAATTTTAGACACTAGTTAGTTCAAAAGCAATGCATTAAAAAACAAAGCAAACAAACAAAACAGTAGCTCAGTACTCACAGGTATACAATATTCCACCATTGGGTAATGCAACTTGTGACCTTTTGCTGTTCGACCAGAAAAAAAGCAACTCTGGCAGACATCATAGTTAAAATGCTTTAGGCTTCTATATCTAGAAAGAAAAAAGGAAAATTCATTGGCTTGCATGCCTATTATGTAGTCCAAATCAATCATTTGTGGTAAGAATTTCATTCATCCAAATCACCATGGAAATAAAAGAATTCTTATAAATTTGAGATTTACTTAAACTTGGTCTTTGTTCCAAATTAGAACGAAAGAATCCTGAATTTCACAAGCGAAACGAATGAAATCACTAACCAAGTGAGAAAAAAAATTAAATTCAAGTTTCTAAAACATGTTTCCATATGTTTAAACATGACTGGAAGACAAAGATCCACGTCCAAAGAATTTCTGTAATATTTGAACGTGAATGCAAAATGGCAGAGAAGAGAGTTGTATTCATTATCTTGAGACATCAAATTTTAAAATATCAATTATACCACCACCAACAAATGAATCTCAAAATTTCCTCAACGACATTATTTATTTACAAAGGCATTTATATATTTAGTTTAAACTAACCATCAGGAATAAATATTAAAAACCATGAAATACCCAGGAATGAAGAAACAAACTAAATAAAACTTTGATCACAGTGCATTCTTGAATGGAAACAGTGTTTTTTAACTCTCTCACATAAGAATGACACTGTACATCAGCTTTCATTTGCAGAATCTTATCTGGGGAAGAAAGCTCTAGATACTAAGTTTCTATGGGTTTACATGGAAACTATCTCCTCTCAAACTGTCCATTCCGCCTGAATGGCTGGTAGTAACTAAGAACATAAATATAACTGTCCAAAAAAAACCAAACCCATTGCCATGGAGTCGATTCTGACTCACAGCGACACTATAGGACAGAGTAGAACTGCCCCTTAGGGTTTCCAAGGCTGTAAATCTTTACGGAAGCAGACTGCTACATCTTCCTCCCGTGGAGTAGCTAGTGGGTTCAAACCACCGACCGTTCAGTTAGCAGTCGAGTGCTTTCACCACCGTGCTACCAGGGCTCCTAAATATAGCCATACCTACAGAAAAATATTTGAAAGAAGATGAACAAAATGAAAGTAGAAACAAAATTTAAGGTTAGATGAGGTCAATATTGTAAACTATTAAGCGCTGAGTAGCTTCTAAAATGACCTGCCAGATCACTTGTTAATTGTTCTGGAGAAAATCAATCCATGTATACCACAGCCATCTTACTTTGTCAGGGAAGCTTCCTGGTTTGAAACAATCACATACACTAACAATATTCTTTGACCTATCAGCATGACTTGACACATATGACTGACATCTTCTCTTTTAAAGTGGAGTTTTGTTTATTGCAGAATATTTCTGTGGCAGATAGCCATTCTCCTTTTCTCCATTAGTAACAGACTTTGTGCTGTTAGTGGGCAACGTGCCGTGCTAAAATGCTGTTTCTTAGTCCTTCTTGCCCAGAGTCGTAACTAGTGCAATACAAGTTGAATTTACTGGGGAGGTTTCTAGTTGGGGTGTCATGGGGCTGAGTCAGTTGGGAGAGGCACTCTCCCTTGTCCTCCTTCCTGGAAATGGACCTGACCTTCATCTGGTTAGCATGAGGTGATGATAATGGAAGCCACACATTAGGAATGGCAGAGTAGAAAGAAAGATAGAGCTTGGGGTCCAGATGAGCATAGAGCCACCATACCAGCCCTGAATTGCTGACCTCTGGACTTGGGTTACATATAAAGGAAAATAAACCTCTAGCTTATCTATTCTACTAGAAGCAGCTGTATGAGATCCTAACTGAAACCATTCCCAGCTTACAAAACATACTGTAAATCTAAGATTTCATTTGGAAGTAATTAGAGAGAAACTCTAACAGTATTTATAAAAGTTCAGAGAAAATGAATATATATTTAAAGTGGCAGCTTTCTACAGAACAGCCTGGATGAAGTCAAGGTTTTTCTACTGCTCATAACCCCTCTATCTTTATTTCTGTATTTGGCTTTTGATTCTTCCTTGTAGCCTCAGAGAAAGAGATACCCCTTGACCTAAGAGCTAATCAGACCTACCTATTCTACCTTGTTCAGGTTTACAACTTCTGTTATTTTCACTTAATGGAACAGTTCAATAACACTGATCTGCTTAGCTACTATCCCAATAATGATGTTATAGCGACCCTATGTACCACAGAATGAAACACTGCCCAGTCCGTCGCCATCCTCACAACCCTTGTTATGCTTAAGCCCATTGTTGTAGCCACTGTGTTAATCCATCTCATTGAGGGTCTTCCTCTTTTTCACTGACCCTCTACTTTACCAAGCATGAAGTCCTTCTCCAGGGACTGGTACCTCCTGATAGCATGTCCAAAGTATGTGAGATGTAGTCTCAGCATCCTTGTTTCTAAGGAGCATTGTGGTCGCACTTCTGCAAAGACAGATTTGTGAGTTCTTTTGGCACTCCATGGTATATTCAATATTCTTCCTCAACACCACAATTCAAAGGCGTCAATTCTTCTTGGGTCTTCCTTATTTATCGTCCAGCTTTCCCACGCATACGAGGCAAATGAAAACACCATGGCTTGGGTCAGGCACACCTTAGCCTTCAAAGTGACATCTTTGCTTTTCAACACTTTAAAGAGGTCTTTTGCAGCAGATTCGCCCAATGCAATGTGTTGTTTGATTTCCTGACTGCTGCTTTCATGGGTGTTCATTGTGGATCCAGGTAAAATGATGTTATCAGTAATCATAAAAACACCTTAGATGTATTGAATGACTCTACTCTGCTTGTAGAGGATACTGGTGGCTCAGTGGCAGAATTCTCACTTTCCTTGCGGGAGACCTGAGGTCAGTTCCTAGCCAATGTCCCTCCCGTGCAGCCACAACCCACCTGTAAGTGGAGGCATGAGTGTTGCTATGATTCCAGACAAGTTTTAGCGAACTTCCAGACTAACATGGACTAGGAAGAAAGGTTTGGTGACCTACTTCCAAAAATGAGCCAAGGAAACCCTATGGATCACAACATCAGACCACAGCTGATCATGGATATGGCACAGTACCAGGCAGCATTTATTCCATTGTGCATGGGGTTGCCCTCAGTAAGGGGCAGACTCAATGGCAGCTTACAACAACCCTGTCTGAGGTAGGAACTGTCCTGGGCATTTTTCATCTCTCACTTAATCCTATGAGAAGACACTCATAGGCTTTTAAGACGAAGAAACTCAGGTTCAAGAAGGCCAACTACCTTATCCAAAGTTATGCAGCCAAATAGTAGATCTAGGATTCAAACTCAAGCAGCCTGAACTACAGAGCTAGTTTTCACAGAAACTAGACTTCATTGCCTCCCATATATCATGCTGGAAGCTTGATCTCTGACCACCTATCCAGCCTCGTATCTTTATCTTGGAGACATCTATATGTGAGTATTAACACTTAACGTTGTTTACCTATTATAACTGCTTTTTCATATTTCTCTTATGAAACATTTCAAGTTTATGCAAAAGTAGAGAATAATACAATGAACATCCATGTTTTCACAACCTAACTTTATTAAATCTTACTATTTTGCTAGCACTGCTTCAAATAAATATTTTAAGAAATAAAGCTTTAAAGATGCAACCAAATGCTAAGAGTATTTTTTACCTGTTTTTTGCTCTCCATGTACACAGCCCTCTGGGCCCTTACTGCATCTCTGCGCTACAGCACTGGTCACATAAGACTGGCTTGTATAAATCAGTCTCTTCCCAAGTCAATTAATCTGAAATTTCTGTGGTTTCACATTACATTTTACACACTGTAATATACCTAGTCTAATAATCAATATCCTAAATCAATTGTTCTGTTTAGCATCATCCAATTGTTTCCTAATATCAAATCTAATCTGCCTTTTTTTTTTTTAATACCATATTTGACTCCAGAGTCAAAAAGATCTGGATTTTGAATCCCAACTTTACCTCCAGTTATTAGATATAAGGCCTTGAGCCTAATCTGAGTCTTAGTACCTTCACGATTAAAGTAGAGATAATACTACCAGTCCTAGAAGGTTTATATGAAGAGTAAATGAAATAATAAATGCAACACGTTTAGCACAGGGCCTGGCATACCGTAAGCATTCTACAAATGGCAGTTATTATTAGCTCTGATGATTATATCTCTCATTTGGATTATCTTCACACCAGTATTTTGAGATTGCCACATTCTACTATTTCCTCTGCTCTCTGTCTACATATGTCTAGCAGGAGCCCTGGTGCCACCGTGGTTAAGAACTAGGCTGTTAACTGAAAGTCAGCAGTTCAAATCCACCAGCTGCTCCTTGGAAATCCTATGGGGCCGTTCTACTTTGTCCTACAGGGTCGCTATGAGTCGGAATCGACTCGACGACAACGTGTTTGTTTTTTTTTATGTCTGTGTATGTCTAGCAGGTTCTTAAAATTTAGCCATTCCAAGAAGCATGCTCTATTGAACATTGTGTCTTTCTTGTCTTCCTTTTCCCAATGTTTGTGCTTTGACTTCCACTGTGGCATCTGTTACCTTGGCTGTCATGCTCATGCCGACCCTGCTTCACCTTGATAACTACCTGCCTTTCCATCCTCTTAGAACTAACAGCCATATTGATACCAAGACGCTCTGAATTTACAACACTTTAGATTGTCTTCCCGGCCATACTGTAACTTATAGAAGAACAGGAAATCTGAGTTCTATTTCTTGAGTTAGCCATCTACAGAGACTGCAGTGGTGCTCTCCATACAAATTATGCTGATAAAGCCAAGTCAAATTAAAGAAATTTTGTTTAATTCAAGAAACTGGGTCTATATACAACAACAATCCCAGCTGTACTGATGTGACTCTTCCTCACCATCTTAGCTGACTTCTCTTCTGGCATGAATGAAAAGGTACACATGAAAATTTTGAGTTCCCTGCTCAGTAGGCTTATATTCCTTCACAATAAACCAAAAAAAACAAATCAGCTGCCATCACGTCAATTCCAACTCATGGCAACCCCATATGTGTGAGAGTAGAACTGTGTTCCATAGGGCTTTCAATAGCTGATGTTTCAGAAGTAGATTGCCAGGCCTTTCTTCCAAGGTGCCTCTGGGTGGACTTGAACCTCTAACCTTTTGGTTAGCAATTTAGCACATTAATCATTTGTACTACCCAGGGACTCCTACTTCATAACAGATTTCCTAATTAAACTGGAGGTATTTACCAGATTCTTCCCAGAAGAAAAACAGAATACTCTAAGAGGTCTAACGCATACTCAATGAAAGAGAGTAAGGTGGAAGGATCATGATAGGCAAGAAGCTTCAGCTTGGGACAAACCACAGACCCTGCAGACAGGATGCTCTGGGGTCACAAAATGATGAATCTGATTACATTAAAGTATGACATTTAGCAACGCTCCTCATGTGAAGGTGAACAGTAGGTGTAATCTACTTCACAAGAAACTCAGCAGAAGTAATGAAAATTAATTTGATTACTTCTCAGTTAGTATTTAAATGTTGCTTCTTGTTCATTAACTTTGACCACAAAGGCCTCAGAACACCCACCAAATTCCATCAGGGCCTTGTATTCATAATCAGTCATATAATTATCATGCATGAACATTTCTATGACACATATAAATGGAAATTCATTAAAAATGGCTGGTTTCAGAGCGGAGTAGCAAATAATAATAAAAATAAGCTTCATGTGCTAGTTATAAGAAGGAATGCCATCTTTAGATAGACGGAATATGCTAAGCATCATATTTATTTACAGGGCAAACCCTAAATGGCCATAAATGGGACAGCTACAAAAACGAAACAGAAAATAGCCTACTACCGCCATTAGTGGTAGATTATCTTACCGGAATCCAACAATTGGACATTCTTTACAGATGTTGCATTTGGCCTGATGTTTTGCAGTCTCAGCTGCTGCCACTCGATGTAAAACTGGCAGCCAAACCATGGACTGTGGTTCCAGACGCATCCAGTCTATAAACTCTTTCACACTTATCTCTGGCTTGTTGTTATTCTGGTGAAGAAACAAATATATTAAAATGAAGAAAATGTCTTCATGTAAACTGCAGCAAGTGTTTTTGTTTCAAAATCTTCTGAAAATCTGAAGTAAAGGAAAATGATGAAACTCTTGTCAGGTAAGTTTCAAGATCTTTAAGGTTCTTCAAGGCAAGAAAATTCTAGAAACTAAAGACAGAAAGAGCAGAAATGACTATATACGAAGAAGAAGAAGAGCTCCAAAACTTATATAACTCAGATTTAAAAAAACAAACAAACAAACACAATTCTAGGTAATCTTGTCACATAAATACTGTGTTCCTATAAAACTCTTCTAAGACAGCTGTATGCATCAGTAGTAACACTTCTAAAACGCCTTTATACTCAGTAAACATTAAAAAGAAACTAAAGTGCTTTTTTCAGTTTATAGTCACTTAGATTGGATTGCTATAATATTTTGTACATAATTCTCCTTTTGTAAATATGTTCTAAAAAATATTGTTATTTTACTAACTTACTGTTGTGGATTGAATTGTGTCCCCCAAAATGTGTACTGAAATCCTGGCCCTTATACCTGTAAATATGATCCTGTTTGGAAATAGGGTTCTCTTTATTATGTTAATTAGGTCAGATCTCCTGAGGGCAGGTTTTAAATCCAATCACTTCTGAGTTACGAAAAGAGCAGAAGGGACACAGAGACGCACACAGGAAGAAGAGGAAGACAGACAACAGAGCCAGACGCATCTATAAAGATTTTTGGCAGCTACTAGAAACTGAAATAGACAAGGAAGGGCCTTCCCCTAGAGCTACGCCTTAAAGTTGGACTTTTGGCCTTAAGAAAATAAATAAATTTCTATTCTTTAAAGCCACCCACTTGTGGTATTTCTGTTACAGCAGCACTAGGTAACTAAGACTCTTACTTTTAAATTGTATTTTCTAAAAATCTTGCCAACAAAGAAATCTGGGCATTTTTATTAATTTATTTAGCAAATATTTACTGAATGGCCATGATGTGCAAGGCACTGTATATAGGGATGGATAAACACACAGAGCTCAGATTTAGGGAGAAACAAACACTAAACAATCAATCACACAATTCAATATGTAATTACAATTGTAATGAGTATCATAAGGCAGAGGTGGAGGCCATTAAGGTACACAGAAGGGTACGTAGCCTCATCTGAAGGGGTCAGGGAAGGGTTTTCTGAGGGTGTGAGATTTACACTGACATCTAAAGAATGGATAAGGACTAGCCATGGGAAGGGAGTTGGAGGGCAGAGGTTAAGGAAGAGCATTCTACATAGAGGGCACATGTTCAAAGGCACTAGGCAGGAATGAAGGAACTAAAAGAAGGAAAGAATGGCTAGAAAGTAGATAGCAAGGGGATGAGTGGCAAGAGACGAGGTCAGGGCAAAAACGGGCAAATCACAACCTCATGGCACATAGTAACAATATTATATCTGAAGAGAAATAATCGGCCTCCTAGAGACAGTCACGGTCCCTTGAATCAAACGTGCCTTAAGAAATAAAACACAAATGTATTAGGATGGTCCCCTAAGTCTTCCACCATTGGTTCTAGCCCAAGCTCCCTGTTCCATTTCTCAGCACATCCTTAAGACCCTGCTCAACACATCCTAAGCCCCAGTGATCCTTTGTGTTTACCTGTTGGAAGCAGCTGCGGACACTGGGTTCAATATTACTGCCTCCAAAAGCCGCTACTTCCCCCAGCTGCCGAGGGATCTGGATGGCATCATGAAGTAACAGGCCCAGCTGCCTCTGGTCACACATTTCTGTCGGACCCGCCACTTCCTTAAAGAGATCTACAAGGAGAGGCAAGGGGTTAACTTCCATCTGCCTATAGAGTTCTTTTATTTAAAATACATCTTTGCTTAAGTGGATTTAGCTCTATAGATCAAAAAAAATTTCAGAGGGACATGAATCAGAAGCACTTTCCCCCGAGTTCCAATGCTCAAGACTGGACAGTCTGTTAATATTCAGTGTGTCTGTGATTAGAAATCTGATTAACCACGTTTCTTAGGACAACCTACTACTGTATGTCAATACACACACACAAAAACAACAGTTGTCGTTGAGTCAATCCCAACTCATGGTGACCCCATGTGTGTCAGAGAACTGCACTCCATAGTTTTCAAGGGCTGATTTTTTTTGGAAGTAGATCACCAGATCTTTCTGCCTAGGCAGCTCTGGGTAGACTCAAACTACCAACCTTGTGGTTAGCAGTGGAGCATGTTAATCGTTTGCACCACCCAGGGATGCCCATACATATAAATAGATGAATTAATACAAACTTCCTTTTTCAGTGGTACAATAAATGCATGTGGGTTAATTTTATGATCTCAATAAGGGTTTCACTTCTTCTTGAGAAAGAGAATGTGTCAAAAACAAAGCTTCCTTCACAACCTACCAGAGGAATAAATTAACCTCAAATAGCAAACCTTAAATTTTAATAGACTCATTTATCAACTTTTCTGTTTCTTCCTAATTTCAATATTTTATTAAATATATATTTTGGCTTCTTTTAAAGATTACTATATTTTTATAAGTACAAAGAGGTATCTTACAAGGAGGTATCTTATCTTTTAGTTTTAGGAGAATCTCATGTTATGAGAAAACCCAGTTTCTCATTCCTTATTAGTTACAAAAAGTATTTTTGTTTTACTTCATGTAATGAAATACATTTGTTCAAATTTAAATGACTTATTAAAAAATCTGTAAAGTAAAAAGCGTACTTTCACATAATTCTTAAGCTTTCTTATTCATAAGAAAACACTGATCTGTTTTATAATATTCTTGATTCAATAACAATAATAACTCTTCTTTCTAGTATTTGCTTATCTTCTATTTACCACGTACAACATTTTGAAGATTAAAATGATTACCATATTTCCTGCAAAAATGTTAATGTACTTAAGTAAGTTACTCTTGAGGTATGGAGAAATTTTACATAAAAACAATCCACTTAATAATAGAAACCAATACTTTCTGGAAAGAAATTTCTTAATTCTAAAAAATTCAAAAAAATCTAAATGTTTTAAATGTGAAGTTTTCCAGGAATAGGAGAAAGTGGGGTAAATAGTTACTGGGTCACAAAACTCATTTTGAACATTAACTGATATATGAATATCAGATTAAAAGATACCATTATTTTTTTAATGGGACTAATGTTGCTGAAAAATCAACCAATGAAAAACCCAATGGATAGTAACAGTCCGATTTCATTGTGCTGGGATCACCATGAGTCAGGGGCCAACCCGCAGCAGCTAACAACAACAGCAATACTAGATCTAACACTGTCAAGAGTGAATTTTCAAACAAGTGAACCAAACTTGGTGATATTGACACAATCATGATAATGAAATACAACTTTAATTATAAGCATACATAGGGAAAGCAAATTCAATTGAGATAAATGTAATTTTTATCATCATTTGTTTTACACAGTTTTAGAGTTCTACTTGTTTCTTTGCACTTTTTAAAAATAAGACTATCACAGCCAAAATATATTTATCCTGGGTTCTTATTATGATCCCCATTTTAAACCCAGTCCCAGAAAGAGATTTATTAGGTAAATACAGAATTGAAGCATATGTTTAATAATCTTTATGGAGAGGTGCACATTTTCAGCGAGATCAGCCGTGCCCAATTTTCCTTTTTTGAGGCAGAGAGCAATATTACTATGCTATTGTTAAGACAAAACCATCAATAAAACACAAGAAAAAAAGATTCCTTAAACAGTTTGACATATTCCTAAATTCTTATGAAAGTTCACATTTTGATGTAGTTAGATACTAAAAGTCTCAGGATGTGGAGACTGGGTCAGAGATAAGTCACAATCTAAAACCCAAATTCCAATAAATCAGTGGATGAGAGAGGCAACTGGCCTTTCAAAAGGATGATGTATAAATGTCTTTTTGATGAGGCAAGGAAGCTGACCAGCTTTAGGCAGGAAAGTAAGGATACTTTTGGAACCTATTCAAGGGATCTTTTCATGAAGGCATGAAGAGCAAAGGAGAGGTTACAGCGGTCACATCAGCCATTGCAAAATCAATAGTCAGGTGGATACCAACTGACCCTGATGCTGCCTCTGCCAGTGAGTCTGAAGAGCAAATTGTCTTGAATATCAATTCTAACAAAGCAAATAACAATGAGGAAGTGTTTTAATATCACTGGGGAAATCACAATAGGAATTAGAGTTGCTAAGGACCTCAAACTAAAAAGCAAAACAAAACCCCAGAACATCTCCAGAGTTTCAATACTCCCAGTAAAGATTTAGATTAAAGATTTCAACCCAAAACAGCAATTATTTAATTGTCCTAAAATGACATGCTTAGTGGATTAAATTAAATATCAGAAATTCTCATTGCAGGGGCTTTTGCTTCTTCCACAACCTGAAAGTTTAATGTTGAATAATAGGAAGTATTATGTTTCCTGGCATTTGTAGAAAGTGTCTCCATTACGGTACACGAGCACATGTGTAGTTATGTATGCCGAAACACACCCCTCATTTGAAAGATTACTTATTTCAGATGTGTTTGAGCATATGTATGTAGATAATTTACATATTACATTTTGTAGAATTGATTTTTTGCTCTGTTGCTACACTCTGTTGTAGCTCTTTTGGCCTCAGGTTATTCCCTGCTAATTATCTTAAAAAGAAAGGGAGGAGAGAATCACTGATCTAGGAAAACAGATGAAGCATACATTTTTAGGATTCCTGACTAAAGGCTGAATTTGCATTCATTTCAGAACAAATGCAGTACTGTGATATAACTGTTTCTTTCAGAGAACCCTAATTTTATATGCTTTCAAGACCACGTGAAGACTTAAACTCACAGACCATAAAAAACACTCCTTTCCAATTTTAATACATTAATGCTCTCATTAAATTCTCCTTTCTTATTCACAGAAATAACTTTTTTAGCTTTGGAAATTAAATCTTTTGGCAACTATGTTGGTGAAGACCCTTTAACTTCTGGGTACATACAGTGCCACAAGACAAAAGCCTTGTGCAAAGCTGTTTTCTGCCTGGCTTACTCAGCTCTCACTCCATCAAGGAACCTCACCTCTTGATCTTACAACCAGCTCTTCATTTCACACATATCCTCATTCCTTTTCACTGACATTTTTGTCAAACTATATAAGAAAAACAAGCCACCAGGTTCTAGACCTGAATTCAAAATCAGATACCCACGTAGCAATTCTGGAATACATACTTTTCTTTTTAATCGGAGCCCGGGTGGTGCAATGGTTAAGCACTCAATCGAAAGGTTGGCTGTTCGAACCCACCCAATGGCTCTGCAGGAGAAAGACCCGGCAATCTGCTCCTGTAAAGATTACAGCCTAGAAAACCCTAAGGGGCAGTTTTACTCTGTCACATGGGGTCACTATGAGTCGAAATGGACTCTATGGCACCTAACAATATCATGCTCATATAGGACACAAAACTTACTAAGTTTAGAGGACAGGCAGATCACATAGCCTCTTGTTTTTTTTGTATATTCCCATTCATAAATTACCCTATATCACTCCCCACATACTTGGGCATAACTGTAAAGAGAAGTCCCTGGGTAGTGTAAATGGTTAACGCACTCGGATGCTAACCAAAAGGTTGGGGGTTCAAGTCCACCCAGAGGTGACTCAGAAGAAAGGCCTGGTGATCCACTTCCAAAAAAATCAGCCACTGCAAACTCTACTCTGCACAGTTTTACCATGACACACATGGGGCTGCCATGGGTCGGAATCAATTAACAGCAACTGGTTGGTTTTTATCTGTAAAGAATCATCTGGGAATATGCATGGCAGGATCAAATTACTCAGATTTATTGGACAAAATTAAATCAAAAGATATTTTACAGCAGTTAAGAGTTTGGGAACACAGCACCAATGGCTATCGTTTATTCAACAACTGTTGTTTCTCAGCTCTTTTCAACCTATATCTCTAATTCTTTGCAAAGCAGGAATGGTTATCTTCATTTTCCAGTTGAAGAAAATTTGCTAAATTTCACCTTCCTAAACCTCTTGACTGGTAGTATTCAATGAGGCCACACAACTTGCCCAAAGGCACTCAGCCACCAAGTGGTAGAGCTAAGACTTGAAGGCAGGTCTCCCTGGCTCCAGAGCGTGTGCCCTGTCTGGATGCCAAGATACCCTTCACTAACTGACAGTTAAAAGGACACCACTGATTTATTTGGTAGATATAAACAAACATAAGGAAACAAAAAAAAAAAAATCTATCACTTTTTATTTTGTCATGACTACAAGATATAGTTACTTGGGATTATTGTCTCACTATGCCAATGTTCATTTGTCCCTTTGTTGTACTGTGGTGGCTTGTGTGTTGCTATGATGCTGGATACTATGCCACTGGTATTTCAAATACCAGCAGGGTCACCCATGGTGGACAGATTTCAGCCAAGCTTTCAGGCTAAGACAGACTAGGAAGAAAGGCTTGGTGATCTATTTTCAAAAATCAACCAATGAAAGCCCTATGGATCACAGAATATTGCCTGAGACTTCAACTCACTTACTATGAAGAGACTGACTGCTAAGAAGGACTTCATGTTTGGTAAGGTGCAGGGCTCTCGAAGGTTAGGAAAACCCTCAATAAAATGGACTGACACAATGGCCTCCACAATGGACTCAAACATACCAACGATCATGAAGTGGTGCAGAACCAGGCAGCATTTCTTTCTGTTATACACGGGGTAGCCATGAGTCAGAGCCAACTGGACAGCTACTAGCAACAATAACGCCTATAAAGGTTCTAATCTATCTTCACATCTTTTTTTTTAGCACTTAGAAGTACACAGAAATAGAAGAAGCTTGGGCTTTGGAGTTAGAAAAAGCTAGGATCAAATTCTAGCCCCACCACTTACTGGCTGTGAAGCTTTGGACTAGAATCTTAACCTATCACACAGCATTAACTTTCTCAGCCGGAAACTGAAAACCAGGATACCTATATTATGGGGAGATTATTCTAAGAATTAAGTATAATTTGTAATACATTCTCACTCCGACAAGGCATCTCGCCTTTTAATCCCATAATAAGCTTTTCTTTCCACACAAATCCAAAGTCCTTGGCACTGATACACTGTCTGGCTTGATACGTGCATAATAAGGGTTAACAAAATGGGAACTACTGTTATCAGCAAATCATATAAAGTCAATTCCTAACAAATGATTATCATTATTATTACTAAAAATACTACTGGTATAGGATATGGTCTTACTTACATCTGTATTTTTCTTCTAAGAGACCTTTGGAAAGAGATATCAATCCAATCTTCAGACTCTGCACTCTTATTTTTCCTGTTCGGCCCCTGAAATGGTAAGTATCTCAGTGTTAGCTATATTTAAAACTGTATACAGTATATTATTTCTGAATATCTATTTTCTTAAGTCATTAAAAATAATTTCATCTTAAAGAAAAAATTCACTATTCATCTTTACCGCATCTATACATTTCATAATCAATTAATGTAAAACACAATCCTGTAATATCATGATATTTTAATCGTGTGCTTGACCTAGTAGGAAAGAATACATAGCCTGAAGTCACATTATAACTCATGAATTAAGAATGAATTAAAGCAAAATGAAAACAACAATTAGAAAGCTGAAAAGATTTCAATTTATAATTACTGGGAGTTAAAAGCTATCTGTTAATAATTATAAATGGAAGACCCAAAATAGATAGCTAGAAGTATATATAAAAACAAACGAGACTTCATAAACAGCAAGAGAGCACTAATGACTTATCAAAAAACAAATGTAAGAAAATTGATTAGAAAATTAACCGTATACTGAAGGCTTATAAACTTGCCGAATACTTAAAATTTATTGTCTTCATTTATCTTGGTCTCTGCCCATGCAGTTTTTTCATAAAGTACTATTGCAATTATAATATACAACGCTCTTAAACAGACAGGTGTGGAATTCTATTTGGGGAGGCATCCTATTATAATTGAATACAAAATGCCCTGGTGGTGCACTGGTTAAGAGCTCAGCTACTAACAAAAAGGCCGACGGTTCAAATCCACCAGCCGCTCCTTGGAAACCCTATCGGGCAGTCGTGCTCTGTCCTATAGGGTTGCTATAAGTCAGAATAGACTTAATGCCAATAGGTTTAGTTTTCAGTTTTTAGGAAATAGTTACACACATACGCTCATGAGAGATCATTTCAATTTCAACATATAAGGTGCCTAGAAGAAAATCTTTATCTTTATAAGCAGAGAGTTTTCTTTATTCCATCACTTATCAAGGAATTACTGAGTTGTCTATCAAATGTCCATCACAGCACTAGGTCCTGGGAACGGGGAAAGGGAAATGCAGAAAATATTTAAAAAAAGTTAATAAGATATAACCCTTGCTATGGAACAACCCACAGTCCAGAAAAAAGGCCTTTAGCGGCATCTTTATTAGTTCAGATTAGGGTTCATTGTTCAGTTTAGATATTTATTGTTATTTTCTTACATTTTTTCAAGAAACAAGAAAGTATGCCAAATTATACAAACATATAACGTGCCGTAATGCATGCAAGTCAAAAAACATGTAACCTCAATTCTGTTGCTGCTGCAGCTAGTTGCAGTCCAGTCGACTCCAACTTACGGCCACGGCATGTGCGTAAGAGCAGAACTGTGCTCCACGGGGTTTTCAAGGCTGTACTTTACAGAAGCAGATCACGCCTGTCTTCCAGAGGCGTCTCTGGGTGGGTTTAAACTGCCAATCTTTCAGCTAGTAATCAAGCACTTAACTGTTTATGCCATCCAGGCACTAACTTCAGTTTTAAGTAGTTTTATGGCCAAACTATATTTAAATCTTGATTTTGATATTTTTACTATTAATGCTAATTGAAATTCTTCCATTCTCAAATTACAAATACTCAAATAAGTTTCTGTATAGATACTATAACATATAAAGTGTGAAATAAATAAAAAAGGAAAATTTGCTTAGGGATTGGTAAAATATATTGTCAAAATAGTCCCTCAGTAGCCTGGAGTTTATAATCTACTGTATTTTTATGCAAATACCACACACCTTCTACAATTGTTTGCCAACTGCTCCCCCTCCCCCTGCCCCCAGGTATTTTTGTAAGCACACTATGCTAATTTTATTAGCACCCATAGGAAAATACCTGGGGGGAGGAGAGGGAGTAGTCGGTAAGCTAAGGTAGAAAGCACATGCTATTTGCATTAAAATATGGTATACTAAATCACATCTAACCAACTTATTGAACATCCTTACAATGTATGTGTACAACATTCAGAATTGACCAGTAAAATAATTTATTCCTAAATTTTAGAAGTCATTATAATAATAATTTCTAAATGGATATATACCCTAGTTTCTCACAATTACAGAAATACTAGTTTCAAATGACTCTTAAACTGAACCATGCTACAAATTGTGTTTCCATTTTATATCTTTAGGCATTTCCTAATTTTAACATGAAAATAGACAATGTCTGTTTTCTTCCCTTCAAAAATCAAATTTTTATTCTTCCAACACAATCAGAGGACCTGCAGAAGATAACAAAAGGCTGTGTTGAATGGATTGAGACTTGTACATGAATGTGGCTAAGGACAAAGCAATGTCTTAAGGGAAAATGATCAAAATGATATGCATTAGAGGATGCCCTCCAGTCTACTGTAACCACTAAAGAAAGGAACATCATCAGGAAACTACTGAACATGTCAATCATCATTCATTCCACCATCAACGTTTATGAAGGCTTACTGTGATCCTAGCATCAACCCGACTCATGATAAGCTCACAAACTAGCTGGGGAGGCAAGAGAAGAAGACAACTAGAGAATCATAAAAAATAAAACCAAAAAACAACACAAGACCAACTTTTAAGTAAATAAAGATTCTTTCGTGGAAATAAAGAAATCAAGTGCAAGACCACTGTGGCTGATTAGCCATTAGTGGATCACTGACTAGTTATTAGTCTCACAACATTTGATAGAAGAGATAAGCCTAAAATTGAAGACATGACATGGCCAGATTGCTCCAAGGAGCAATCAGAGTATCACAGAAAAGACCTGAGCAAGGGGACAGAGGCAGGTGTGTGAGTACCAGTGACCAGGCTCATTAGGGTGGGGCAAGGACTTGCAACAAAGCTAAATGGTTGATAAACTTGTACAGGTTATGTGGGATTAGGTGAAAGAGAGTTTGAATGTTAAATAACATCTCTAGATTTGAGAGACTATAGGGAGACAATAAAATTTACTAGTGAGTAAGAAGCATAATCTAATGTTTAAGTATCATATTGATTCCCTGATAGTTTACAAAAGCAACTACTGAAATTAGTTTAACTAGAAAAACATGTACCTTATAAAATTCAAATTATATGCATCTTGGAATAGAGAGAAAAAAACAAAACAAAACATGACAACACCATAGTAAAACCCAAAAAAAACCCAAACCCGTTGCCGTCAAGTTCATTCGACTCATAGCGACCCAACAGGACAGAGCAGACCTGCCCCATAGGGTTTCCAAGGAGCGCCTGGTGGATTCAACTGCCGACCTTTTGGTTAGCAGCCGTAGCTCTTAACTACTACGCCACCAGGGTTTCTGCGGACTTCTTAGAGGTCCATAAATGTCCTGGTGCTTTGGAGGGAGTAGATTAAAGTTTCTATCAGATTCTCAAAGGGCATTATGGCTTGAAAAGAGTTAATAATCTCATTTAGATAAATGAATAAGTCAAAGTTATTAGAAAAATTTCACAAAGTTAAGTTATCGACTCTGGTCATCTGAGACTACTGTCATAAGAGTAACTATATTACTTTCAGAATGCTCTTTATAAGTGAGGATGGTGAGACTTAGGCTCACTTACTTTGGACGTGTCATCAGGAAAGCCTAATCTTTAGAAATGAACTTCATGTTTGGTAAAGTACAGGGTCAACAAAAATGAGGAAAACCCCCCATGAGACAGATTGACACAAGAGCCACAAGAATGGGCTTAAACATACCAACGATCATGAAGATGGCATAGAACCGGGCAACATTTTATCTTGTTATGTATCAGGTCGCCGTAAGTCGGTGCCGAGTTTATGGCAACCAACTACAACACCACCCCTATCTGAGATTGAACGCTAGAATGAATGGGCACCACTCTGACCCAGTATGGTCTTTGCTGTATTTCTTTGACATGGGAAATGTGTCTTAAAAGATTTTTTTCCATTAAAATGGAAAATGGGAAATTTCAAGATACTGTCTTTCTAAGTAAGAAACAGTATCTTAGAGAAGCATTTCCCATGTGTTCACGTTTGATGGTGCAGAGTGGAAAAACGCCAACATTTAACCTCCTAGAACATGAATCGCAACATTTCATACACTGCTTCCTTCCCAACTAAGTGGCACTATTCCCTTCAGGCTGTGCAGGGAAAATGGCATACGAGCGTTAGAGCTGTAGATAATGCCCAGGGAGAATGATTGAACATCTTTCCTGGTTCTTCTTTAGAGACAGCTCAAAACATGCACCTCTACCATACTCCAAGGGGCTGAATGAAACTACTAAGTGTTCTATGAATTCAGCATTCTTCCTAGGACATAAGAGTAAGTGATAGCCTTTGTAGTTAAAACACCAAAATGACCAGCTATTTTGGTGAATTTACTATAGAAGATGTCTCTTTGGAAGGCTTAAAATATTGAAGAGCAACTTAATGGCAGATTAATGCTAATGTTAATATTTTGCTCTAGAAGAGTAAAAATTGGCATTAAAATGAAACTGATTAAAAGATAAACAGGAATACAGTAAATTCAATATTCATTATGGTAACAGAAACAGTCGTATTATCTGTTCTGTGAGTTTCTTAAGAGCCTCTGGCAATTTGATTACAAAAAAATATTTTGTTGTGAGATTTACAAATATGGAAAAATATTTTTCTAATAAAAATAAGTACAATTTTAGTTAAATCATCTCTAAAGCTATTTCATCATCATTTACTTCTTATACAGAGTTAACCAGCTGCTGAATGTGTGCATTTATAAACTATCATCTCTCTTCTTTTTCTCTAAATCAAATAAAAGACTGAGAGACAAAATTTTCATACGGCTAATTAATGGAAAATAACTTTTAGTGCGTGAGAAAAGCAATAGTTCTAAGTTTCTTATTTCATCTTTGCATACTTTAACCCCCTACCAGAAGACTGAATAATTCCTAATGTTTCAGAAATGTCAGCCCACAGCAGGTCTTTGTAGGATTGATTACTTCACAAATGCGTTGTCTTATTCAAAAGGGCCAAACTAATGGCAAATGAGTTATGTAAAAATTTGAGTGTGCTCTATGTAATACTGAATACCTAATTAAATTCCCAGATATTAGAGTGTCCAATAGCATAAAGTATTTAAAACACCATGAACAGTCATGTGCAACATAACATCCATTTGGGCAACGTCCGTGGTCCCATAAGGTTATAAATGAGTTCAGAAATCCAGATTGGAGAGTGGGAGATAGCAGAGGTAACATGTCTCTTGTATACAAATCAATTGCGCTGCCAGGCGTATAATGGTACAGTACATATATAACCTACAATACACGTCTTAAAAGTCATAATAAATGCCTATGTTACTGGCTTATGTATGTACTGTACTGTATTGTTATTTTAGATATGAACTTTCCCTACTTACAAATAAAAAGTTTACCATGTAACAGTGTATCCTTTGACTTGCAGGCAGCAGCATCCAATCTCATGTTCGCACAACGTCCAAATTTCACAGAATGTATCGTGGACATTAAGCAATGTGTGGTTGTATACATATACCTACCATTGCAATAAATAAAGCTAATACAAATGACAAATCTCTTTAACTGTCATTCAAAATCACTATTAAGCTGCCAAACAAAGGCTGTAGAGCAGAATATAATGAGCCAATAGATTATTTTAATTTATGACAAGAAATAAAAAATTTTGTCTTGTGGAAGAAGGAATACTGTAAGTCATTCTGGAAGAAGGCAAAGGAAACCTGGCTTAGCTTCTTGTATAACAATACTAAAAATGTGACATTCTGGTATATCATCATTTACAAATGAGAGGAATACAAACATAACTTTAATAATAGCAGCCTTTATAAACTGGAAGCAAAATCTTAAAATAAACATACACATGCTTTTTTGATCTATTGCTGGTTAAGAGCCCAATGATTTGGAAACTCGTTCATTTCCAACAATTTACATAAGTATTTCTACCGGGAAAAGTACTTTAAAAGTTTAAGTACCCAATTTTTTTTTTAAACTCACATTAAAAATGTTGGACATTTTCTCTTGTCAACACATTTCCTTCAATGGTTGCATTTTAATGGGAAACACACAAACTTACGTGTCATATACGTTCAGGAGCCAGTTGAGACACATATCCACACAGAGGGGAACATTGACCAGGTCCTTATGTATTTGTTCAAGTCCATCGTAAGTTGTTGTCAGACAGTTGATGACATCTGGAACGCTGAGGAGCTGATCATTTTGGTTTAGCTTGTGCTGTTTGAAAACTTCATTTGTTGTATTCAACTCTAAGAGATCCACTTATCAAATAAAAAAAAGGAATGCATACATTAATTACATTACACAACAACAATGAAGCAAAAACATTTCTAGTCTCAAGAATTAAGCTGGATTCTTCAGTTTAAGGATCTCTCCTTTTTAGCTAATTTCAATTTCTTTTTAGAATTAGTGCCATTTCCATTCTTACATTTCTAAAGTCCTTTTTGATCCATATTCCCATGCTTTTGACTCTGAACTCTCTCACTTTTCAGTTTTATCCCATTTTTTTGCTCTTTGGAATGCTAATTTTTCTCTTCTTTTCTGGCTTTCTCCTCTCCAGGCTCCTTCTGCTTTCAAATGTAAAAGGGCATAAATCTCCAAATCTACTCCAAAGGGTATAACATTTCAAATATTCTATTGCTCTCTTTATCTTAATTCCTGCGTAAAACCTGCTCACCACCTCACTTTCCAATTCATCCTTTATATTGTGCCAAACTAATGGTTCTTAAGCAGAATTTCTCCATGTGTATATCATGAGATATAAAGTCCTCTCAAGATGCTCAGCTTAAAAAAATGAGTTCTGTAGAAACATAACAGTTGTGTAGTGCCTACTGAACCAAGCCTGAGATATGCGGCCCTCACAATCTGGCCCTAATCTGGTTTATTTCCCATGATGCTCCAGCATATAGGCCATCTCTAGCTAAACTGAATTAGTAGAGGTGCACAGTGCAGGCCCACATCTATTGGTCTTTGTCTATTTGCCCCCATCTTACTCTTCATGTCTAGAACATCTACAGTGGGAATGGCCAGGTGCTAGAGCATCCAGGGGTCCACAGAAGAGTAAGGCAAAGCTCCATATGCAACTTTTTAATGTTAAAAAAAAAAAAAAAGTTGCGGGGAACTTTTTATTTTTAATATAACCAGCTACTTTTTTTGTTGCCTAATGCAAAATCGTTTTCTCAAAAAATATGACATATTTTGACAGTTAAATAAAATGAACAAATAGCTTCTTTGTATTTAACTTTAACCAATGAATAACCACTAATTTTGACTTTTTTTGAAATGTTCATGAAACATGTCCACGCTGGCAGTCTTAACACCAAAGAATTTTTTTTGAAATTATCTGCAGTGAAAAAGAACTGCTTTAAAGTTATACAGGTTAAAATGATTTAAAAAAAAATACTCAACAGAGAAGACATTTTTAAAAGAAAGACAGAGAGAGAAAGAAACATATAACACGCACAAGTGTAGATACAAGTCGAATCTATTTCCTTGAGATGTCAAATATATCATTGGTAAAACTTAGGCTCATAACAAAAATAACTCACATAAGCTTCACATGAATCAGAGATGGTGTCAGAAAAAAAATCTAAGAACCACCTGGAATTTTCACTGTTATTTTCACCATGGAATGCTTAAGTGGTACACATGATTAACGTGCTTGGCGACTAACTGAAAAGTTGGAGGTTCAACTCCACCTACAGGTGCTGCAAAAGAAAGGCCTTGCTATCTACTTCTGAAAAATCAGCCATTGAAAACTGTATGGAGCACAGTTCTACTGTGACACACATGGAGTCACCATGAGTTGGAGTTGACTCTATGGCAGCTAGTTATTGTCACCCCACTTCTTGGAACTTTATACTGTTTTCATTTTAAGCTTCTAGAATGCAGGGGCACTATCAAATTCATTCTTCACAGGGTCTGACAAAAGGAAATGCTTAATAAATGATAGTGGCTGCACATCTACAAATCCCCAGATACAAAGAAACCACCGTCCGAACACTCCCAAAATGCTCTAAGTTTTCTGAATTCCAATACTAATTATGCCAAGAACAAAGCATTGCTTTTGCATCCCTACATGGCATAAAGCAACAACAGAAGAAATTCCAAAACGACCATTTCCTGGGTCAGGCTCTCCTTGTATTTCTTCCAGAAAAGTCTCCTGTGTTAAATACTCAGAGGCTGTGACAGGGATTTGCCGCATCCCACGGACTGTCATGGCTTCAATTTTTAGTGATTTACTTTGACACTTTGTCAAAGTGCCTAAGCCAGGCATACATCTTTCTGAAGTGTGTCACGTTTAGGCACCTTTAAAGAACTGACTACAGTTAAATCACAGAAAATTATGATTTTCTCTTTTCAAAGGGAGACAAATGACAGCTCAGTCGTGTGGTAAATGAAACAAACAGCAGAATCATTTTCTAACCAACTTCCTGGCTTTTCTTTAATCCCACATATACAGCAGAAGAAATCAAATGGAAATTCATCATCACTGTCCTTTTCTGCAAAGGTGAACACCATTTAGTACCCGGCCTTGGACCTCTGTGACTCCTCTCCGGTTCTCCATCTCTTTGATCTATCTCCTCTTCCCCAAGTAGTGCAGAAACATAGGTGGTGCTCAGGGTTTCACATCTGGTCTTCCACTCACAAGCCCTTACTCACCTTCATGACTTCAACTATTACTTCTCTCTGGATAACTCCAGATTCTGTTTCATCCTGATCTCCAATCTGAGTGTCTGATCCACATGCCCATTTCCTAGTTCCCAACTAGAGCTACATCATTCTTTTTCAGGAACCTCCACCTTAATATGTTCCAAATAAAGGCCTTGCCTTCTTTGTATGCTGAGATATGGTAATGACATTACAATCTTCTATAGACCATGAGTCTGTAACTCCTGAGATTTCCTAACTCCTTTCCTTCTTTTCACTTCCATAATTTACCAACCACCAAATCCCACCAGCCATCATTCTCCTCCAGAAAGTCCTACACATCCATAACTCACTTACTTTCCTACCACCACAGCCCAGCCTTGGTTACTTTCTACCTGTTCCCTCTGGCCTTCAATCTGACTTCAATATTATGTAAAGCATACATCTGTCCCTATCTCCAAACTTTCATGAAACAGAAAATGGTTCTGTAGCTCCCCCCACAAATTCCAAACATTAAATATAACACTATGAGAGCTTGAGGAACAAAGACCTGGGGAATCAGAAATTTATGAAAAAAAAAATGACCTTCGAACTACACCTAAACTGACTTTAAGGCAGTTCCTAGATACTGGACAAATAGCTCAAAAATTGCTCCATTCAGACTCCATTACTTGATGTTAACTGAACTCTGCGCGTTCCTGATTAATAGGGGCAAGAAAGGAAGGAGTTAAATCCTGTGTGTCTGTTTTGGCTGTGAATGCCTGGCTAATTTGCCTCCTCCTCAAGGAAGCTTGCCTTGTTCTTTGGGATAAAGAGAATCTCCCTCCCCCTGAAACTATTTCCTTCTTGCTTCTCTTTTATTACCTATCACACAGCATCTTTAAATTACAATACAAAAGAATATGCATAATACATATGTGTAATTCAAAGAAAAATAATAGAACAAACACCTATTAATCCATCACACAGCTAAAGAAATAGAATGTTGACAATACCCTTAAAGTCACTTGGAAAACCTCCTTAATTACATCCCTTCCAGAGAGGTAACCACTAACCTTTGTATTTAACTTATGTTAAAAACATCTGTGTATATATATATATATATATATATAAATATATCCCTAAATAATATGCTTCTTAGAAGCAAAGATTGTGAGACTATGTCTCACATACTTTGGACATGTTATCAGGAGGGATCAGTCCCTGGAGAAGGACATCAGGCTTGGTAAAGTGGAGGGTCAGTGAAAAAGAGGAAGACCTTCAACGAGATAGACTGACACAGTGGCTGCAACAGTGGGCTCAAACAACGACGATTGTGAGGATGATGCAGGACCAGGCAGTGTTTGGTTCTGTTGTACATAGGGTCACTATGAAGTCAGAATCAACTCAATGGCACCTAGCAACAACAACAAATAATATAACATTTAATTCTGCATGCTTTTGAACTATAAATTAGTTAAATCAAACTATACATGTGACATTTAAACTGAGACCTAAAGGATGAGAAAGTATCAGCTGCGGGAAGAGTATCAGCAGTGAAAGCTAGGACAAGAGCTCTCTAGGCAGAAGGAAGAGAATACAGAGCTTGTCATTTCAACCTTCAGCCAGAACTGACTAGAGCCTCCTTGGAGTGCTGTGAACGTGATAGAATGTGGCTAACGGATGGAGAGATTGGCAGAGGTGAAGGCCATTCCATTCTGAGAGAAAGAGGAATCTGTCATAAGGTGATTTATTTGTGTTCTTTCTCTCTCTGAATTTAGGATTTTTAGTGTGGGAAACAAGTTCCTTTACATTGTTTTATCTCCTGCACAATCTTGGAGAACCACATATAAATGAACAGTGGCAGAACGGTGACATCAAAGCATTATGCTGGGTGGAGATTTACACAAACGACCAACAACCTCTGCCCTAAATCAGTCCTCAGTGGAAACCGCAATCCTCCTAACTTTCCACTATCACACAAAGGCAAGCACATGTCGCTTATGTGAGAAAGTCGTTACGGGCAACCATAAAGCTCTGGAAAAAACTGAAGGCAGGTGGGATTACCTTGTGAACATTTCCAAAAGGGGTAAATTTTTAACAGTATTTGCAAGGAATAAAGGGATAAGACAATTGCCGAGGAAGGGTCAGGGCATTTCAGGTAAACACAAAGGACGCGAAAGGAAGGAGTAGCTTAACCATCAACAGATGCACTCAGCAAGTGGCACAAAGGCTCTGGAGAGCAGTGGGGGCAGAAGACAGCTGGAAAAGGAGACGCCAGGTGTTTCCAAGGCTTACAACCAGACACAATCCAGCACTCTGTAACTGTGTGTTACTGAATTCCATCTACTTCAGAGGTTGGAGGGGTTTCTCTTGTGTTCCTCTCAGGTTTGAAGAGATGAACTGAAGGAGTAAACTCCTCACTCCCACCCTCTTAGGGGTTCCAAGAACCAGTAGAAGAAAACAACAAATGTATTCGTATGTTTATCCATCCAGAAGTATTACTGAAAACTGGGACCATGTTGATATGAGGCAAAGCAGGCTTCTGTCCATGGAGAGTTTGTGGCTGGGTTATTTGACCTCATCTTATAGCTTATCAGGCCTGAGAGGGCCTTCCCAGGCCTGTCAGCTGGATACTGGACATGCAGCCAAGCCTGTGTCAAAAGTGCTGTCACCCTGGACTCCATGAGAAGACTCAATACCCCTATTGTGCATCTGTAATTCATTTCCTAGTCTCGTCTGGCTTAACATACACATGACTAGCCGGAGTGTGTTGGCTTTCATTTTTTGTACTAGTAACTCTGCAAGCACTTGCTACTTCTCCTACAATTTGTTAAATACCTTTGGGGTTCTGCTGAGTGTGCAGGTGTCGGGGTCAGCTCCTCCTTTCTTCCATCACCTCATCTGGAGATGTTTTTTCAGTCCTTTATACTTCTCTTCCACATCGAGTTTAAGTTCTTCTTGTTTTAAAACTTTTCACTGCTATGTTTTCTCTGATTCTATACTTCTCTTTCCTCAACTGTCTTCACGTAGCCAGCTTAGAATTTACTGAAATTTCTACTGATGCCTAAGGAGCAGATTTTTCCACCCTCACATTTTTCTAAGGGTAATTTTCAGAGCTTCACTGAACTGCCTAGACATATAACAACTGTTAAGAAAAGGTAGCAAGCAAGAATGCATATTGCAATTATTCAAATTACCCTTGTTTTAAAAGCGTAGGCAAAAGTCACTTTCTGTACTATCTGACAAGGCCTGAATGTTCTTTGCGTAGACTCAATCATTAAAAGTACAAACACAAGTAGAATCCAGAGAGCTTAAATCTATGTTCTGTTACAAGCATTCATGTTTCCACTTAATTTTTGGTTATTTTAGCCGGAAAAGCCAACCTTTTGGTAAAACGACTATCATAGAATATCACTCTGAACACGCTCTCTGTGGGAAGCATTCACGTTTCTACTTACTTTTTGTTATTTTAGGGGGAAAAGCCCACCTTTTGGTAAAACGACTACCATAGAATATCACTCTGAACACGCTCTCTGCAGGAAAAGTTCATATTGATAATATTAACTGCCTCAAGAGATATTTAATGAAACACAGGGCCCTTTACCTAATTTTCTAATGTGACAGTTCAAAGTAGCATCAACAATGTGATTTCTAGTGGTTCTTTATTATATGATCGTATTGAGTCAAACTGTTTGGAATCCTACACTTCAAAATGGATACAAAGTACTACAAAGGCAATGACCAACTACTTTGATTCTTTGATTTGATCCTCCTAAATTGGGCGGTGGCATAATTTTTGAAAAGCTTTTTATATTACTCCTGCATTTTGGTTAATTTTGTTCTACACCTGAGAATGGGTGTATGGTCATGTTTTACTCCTGCATGCTAATGCAGCAAAACTAAAGCATTTATAGAAACATGGCCAACTCCTTGAGTAAGATACGATGAAATCAGATTAACTCTACAAATACATCACCATCTTCTTGTATCTTTCTCCTTTTTTTTTTTTTTTTTTTTTTAAAGGCAATCCAAAGAGCAGAAAGAGTAACTTTGGTAGAATAACTTACAACATAGTGCTTTTTGCAGTCTTCGGATTTTGATGGCTGTACGGTATGCAGAGAAACGTACATTATTCAGGTCAGCTGAAATGGAAAAGGGAACAATTCAAAAGCATGTTTATCATTTCACTTACACTGAATGCCAAGAACGTATCTGCATACTTCAGATAATGGAAAAATACTATGTCTGCCAGCATTAAAAACTCTTCCCCTAAATTCCACAGCATTTAAGAAAATAATTAAATGATCATTGGCACCATGTTGAGGTATATTTTAAAGGACTGCTATACGGAAATTTTCAAGAAAGTATTTTCAAATAGGAAAAGGAGAGAGATGAGGGAAAGAAAGCATAGCTATTGACTTTTGGTTGCTTAGTGAATACATCACACTGTAGGCTAACAGTCCTTCCTTTTCTGCTACTAAGCTGGATTCTCCTCCAGGGGTATTTTCCCCAGGGACAACTAGTTTTCTGTCAACTGGGCTGTAGGTCTCACTACTCATGAAGCTAGTCTTAGGTCTGTTTCTTCTGTCCCGATCTATTTGCTTCTTTTGCCCTTAATAGACCTGGATAACATTGTCCTATAATGAATATTCACATCCTTGGAAACAATGGATATTACAATTTCGTTCTCTGTCCCCTAACAGCAGAGTATCAGAGACTAGCAGAGTTGGAAGAAAATGCAAAAATCATCAAAATTTGCTCTCTCATTTTATAAACTATGCAAACCATTGTGGCCTTTCTGTTGCTTGTTTAAACTCTGCAGCCCCCCTCACCCACCCAAAGAAAGCTCAACATTTAAAGAGAGAAAAGTGGTGCCCCTCTCGTTGGAGCAAGAGTGGGGAGACCATGGTGCTGCTCTCCCTCTCCCCTGAACTACCCAAAAAGGAAACTCTTTAAGAGCCACCAGAACAGATCAGTTCAGGGTCATGATCTATCAGAAATTAAAACAAGATCAGAATTCTTATCCCAGGTATTTTCCTGCATTTTTATATTGAAATGAATTAAGCTTTTTAATGACTAGGACAAAACAAAAACTAATTTGATAAGATTTAATAAATAAAAAGTGAACTTAAAGCAGTGGGTGGGAGGTTGCTGTGTTGTAATTGTTCTTATTATTATCATTTTTTTTGCATGTAAGCTGAAGTTTAAGAAGACAATGTACGGGTGGCAAGACCTATAATTACATTCCTCCTTTTATATCAATTCTCTTTGGCTCGCACTATTTCAAATCACACTTTTTCTTAGAAGTTAAACTGCCTTTAAATGTCACTGACATGCTCTTAAACATAACATGCAACGGAAGAAAAGCTGGTGAGCTGTTTCCATTGAAGAATACAGTTTCTCCTCTGTATTCTCAGGTTCCCCATCCGCAGATTTAACCAGCCAGGAATGGAAAGTCCGAGGGGGGAGTGTGGAGGGGGAGAACATGTACAGACTTTTTTTCTTGTCATTATTCCCTAAACAATACAGTATAACAACTGTTTACACAGCATTTACTTTGCATTTACATTATATTAGGTAATATAAGTAACCTAGAGAGGATTTAAAGTATACTGGAGGATATGCGTAGGCTTTATGCAAATACTTCACCATTTTATATAAGTAACTTGAACACCCATGGACTTTGGTATCTGTGGGGAGTCCTGGAACCAATCCCCCACAGATACAAAGGGACAACTGTATACAGTTGTTTAGGTTAATTCATAACTATTAAAAAAAAAAAATACTCACCAAGGGACTGAAAGAGTTCAGTCATTTTTGGATGATCCCAACAGGTTGTTTGTGTTTGATGGCTGGAAAAAAAATAAGTAAAATATAAAAAATAAACAGAAAAATATCCAAATAGAACTTTTTTTTCATCTTTTCAAGAGCACATGCAAAATTATGCCCACCATGGATCACTCAGAAACCTGATGCCCAATTATAGCTTAGTACCTGGAATATTAATAATAAATTTTATCTGAGCAATTATATTGTGAAAATAGGGATGGAAAAATACACTTTACCTATTTCAAAAAGAATTGCAAGTAAAAAATAAAACCTAGATATAAAGTATAACTGTCATGGCCTCGTGGTGCAGTGGCTAAGCGCTCGCTGCTAACCAAAAGTTCTGTAGTTTGAATTCACCAGCTGCTTCACAGGAGAAAGAGGTAGCAGTCTGCTTCCATAAAGATTACAGCCTTGGAAACCCTATGGGGCAGTTCTGCTCTGTCCTACAGGGTCAATCAACAGCAACAGGTTTGGTTTTTGGGTCATGGCCTCGGGGGCCCTAGGCTTGATGTGGCCAGATCAAGGCAGGCTTCAGGATAATTCCACTCTGTTAGGCAGATGTAGATTCTCGTTCAGAACAAATCTTCTGACAGTGGAAGTGCCAGCAAGAGTTGCTAAACTTTAGATGTCCTAATGAAATTTCCAAAGAACAGGGAAAGGAAGAGTTTCACTCTAGATAACATCTTTGCCTCACAATCTACTGAGCCTCCCTCCTCTTCAACCTGAGTCTTTTCTTCACTTCACCAGTGTAAATTTGCCCCTTTCTCCTTCGTGTCTGTCTAGATTCCCCCCATTTAGGTATGTCTCTCTCCCTTGGTTTGAACCTACCAGCTGCTCGGCAGGAGAAAGATGTGGTAGTTTGCTTCCATAAAGAGTACAGGCTTGGACACCCTATGGGGCAGTTCTACTCTATCCTATATGGTCACTATGAGTCAGAATCAACTCGACGGCAGTGGTTTGTTTGTTTTTTTTCTTTCTTTCTCTCGTTATCTTCTTGGTTTCCCTCTGTTAGCCAGTATTATTTTTTTTTAATATGTATTGAAGTGTTTTTCTCATGATCCTTATTCTTCACATAAAAAGCAAGTTTCATATTTTTTTAGTTTTTCTCTAAATTTCAGAGTAATTCATGTATTAGAAGTCTTTTGGGAATGAGAGGAGGGTAAAACAGATAAATGCAGTGCTTAAATTAAGTTCTTTATTGTTTGTGTGTGTGTGTGTGTCTGTGTGTGTGTGTAAGGTGAACAGCTCATAATTTCGATGGGTCAGTGCCCTTACATTCAAAAAGAGTTTACTGTCCCTTATCTAGGTCAGAATAGAGTAATAACATTTAATAGTACTCAAAAGATTTCTTGGATAACACTCAGTTCTTCCAAAACTGTTCAGTAAGCTAAGTGAAATGGTACCCAAGAGGGAATGATATTAAAATATTCATAAAATCAAATTCAAGAGAAATTATCTTTTTGAAAAAACCTGTGTAATATATCAAAAAGTGGAGCATGTCACTAGGAATTGAACACAATTGCTGTTATATATACATAAGTAACAGAATCCCCAAATAACTTGTAATTTGCTTTGAAAATATTTAAATTTCGTATTTGAATGGGGTATGTAAAAATGTTCTGGAAATTCCAAAATCTGAAACAAAATAACAGAACTAGAACATGAAGATCTGAATTGGCTGACTGGGGAGGAGCTGAAAAGTTACCTGGCTCTTCTCCCTGGTTCCTTACCAGTGATGAGGCAAGCATTTCCGCTTGACAGTCTAATACTGAATTCCAACAAAGCCATCCCGCGCTTTGCTTCCAAGACCACACAGAAAGTACTGATGTTATTTCACCTGAAATTCTTGCTACTCATAGTGTGGTCCAGAACTGAGTAGAAATGCAGAATCTTGGGCCCCTTCCCAGGTTTACTGGATCAGAATCTTCACCTTAACAAAACCTCCAGTTGATTCATAGGCACATTAAAGCTTGAGAAGTACTAACTAATACATGAATAGGTCCCTGGGTGGTTTGCACTGAACTACTAACCTACAGGTAGCCACCCGGTAGTGCCTTGGAAGAAAGGCTTGGCAATCTGCTTCCATAAAGATTACAGCCAAGAAAACCCTATGGAACAGTTCTACTCTGTCACACATGGGATTGTCATGGGTCGGAATCGACTCCATGGCAGCTGGTTTGGTTTTTTTTTTTATTTTAAATATGAGAATAGAAGTTTCTGGGTAGCACAAACGGGCAAGCACTCAGCTACTAACCAAATGGTTGGCTGTTCAAACACACCCAGAGGCATCTCAGAAGAACAGGCCTGGCGGTCTGCTTCCAAAATGTCACAGCCATGAAAACCCCAAGGAGCGCAGGTCTACACTGCACACATGGGGTCACCATGAGTCAGAATTGACTTGAGGGCAACTGGTTTGGCCTTTCTTTTTTTTTTTTAAATATATGACTAAAAGTTAAAAAAAAGGACACCTCCAAATTTTGCTAATAAAATAATTTCCTCCATACCATCACTAAGAATTAAAGAAGAATTTACTGAAAGTATAGTGTATCTGAAATAAATCTGGTGCTCTAAAGTCTTAGACAGCCTACCAAGATTCAACTGATCGCATCTCCTCTCCAAGGTAATTTTAATCCCCATGACAACACAGGGACAGACATCCCATCCTTAATGACCAAACCAAAGCTTAAGAATCATACTACAGCTATCAGTAACTCAGAGCCAGTCTTATGGCTCATAAACAAATTAAGTTCTCTTTCTCTAGGATCACAGGTGTTGTGCTTTAACCTCAAACAACCCCTACGGAACCATGAGGGGACAATACCACAATCCAGGCAGACGGAGACTGAGAATTCAGAAAGTGAACACGCCTCCGTTAATGGCTCTTTTTAGTGCAACCACCACTAGGAGCTGAGGGAACACACACATTTGGCAAACAGATGGAGGGAGGGAAACGGCATCTCCCTTTGTGAATGCAATATGAGTTGATTCATTAGGCAGAACTGCCAATGCTGAAAATAAACACAGCCTCTGGTTACAAAAGTACAACTGCAGCTTACCAAACAACAGCTAAAAAAAAAAGTAGTAGACGCAGTTGGCTGTTGCTGGATTTTCTTTCTTTCTTTCAAGGGGAAGAAGCGGGTTGTTAAAGCAAAATCCACAATCAACCTAAAGGCTCAAGTATTTGAACAGCTGCAGATTACTCAGCTCCTCTAACCAAAATGCATCCAGCTACTCGGCGCAGGCAACCGAAACAGAATAAAAGTAGCTTTTTTTTTTTTTTTTTTTTCCCAGAACAGCAACAGCTTACGTTCAGGACAACCTCAAATATGAAAGAGGAGTGGCACTTAAGATTCTGCAGCTTGATAAACTATAAAATAAAATTGTCATTTTGTAAATAAAAATCCTCTTTTTAAAAGGCATTATGGAAACCCTGGTGATGTAGTGGTTAAGACCTATGGCTGCTAACCAAAATGTCGGCTGTTTGAATCCCCAGGTGCTCCCTGGAAACCCTATGGGGCAGTTCTACTCTGTCCTAGAGGGTTGCTATGAGTCGGAATTGACTCGACGGCAATGGGTTTGGTTTGCGTTTTTTGGATCCAAGACACAGGAATCGGTCCAAGAATAAAATGAAAAATTAAAACTCTAACACAGCAGCAATTAACGGTAAGCCCAAAACCACATGAAAAAAATAATACTGAGACCATGTAACACCTAACTTGGCTGCCCAGCCATCCCAGGTTTACCTGTGCAGTGAAAAACTGTGAAAGCCTTCGATGTGAGCAAAAATTAGTGGGTGTCCTATAAAGCCTACATCATCTTCGAGTTATTTTAAACTTTGTAAATTGAAAAACCTGAGAGTATTGCAAATGATTTTTATCCACAAAAATGCAAATTGTTTCCACTGGAATGCAACTGTTTACTATCCTGTGGATGTGGACCAGTTTGTCAGTTTCTTATCTGCCAATTCATTTTATCATCCCTTTGTATTCTCCTTGACCGTGCTGTAACTTCTTACTGGTTCTCTTACTAATTAATGAGTCAGGGTTATGTTTATATTTGAAAATTCTCCTGTAACACCTGGACAGACCTGGTTTACATCTGCTATCCTGGTATTATTATTGAAAGTGTCCCTTTATGCTTAAGTGTTCCAGTAGAGATGGTACATGGCCCCTACATTTTACGTTCATTAATGAAACATTAAACTAATAAGATTAATAAGTAGTATACGCCTCTCAAAAATACCAATGATCGTGAAGATGGCGCAGGACTGGCAACGTTTTGTTATACTTAAGGTCGCCATGCGTTGGCGCATACTCGAAGACAACTAAAAACAACATATGCCTCTACCTATTATTATTCATAAAATGTACTTCGATAAGCCGCAGAAGGTAAAATGCAAATAATATAAAATGGTACGTGAAAAATTAAAGGCAAAAATGTGCCACAACACTAATATGAGACACAATGAAAAAACAGCAAAGTACATGTAAGTTTGATAGATTGATAAGATACTGATTTCTGGGCAAACGACCGCTTTAGGGATGATAACTTGTTTCATCCATTAGTCTTCATGAGAAGTCTCTTTATTTCCAAGAAACCTTAGAAAATGATCAGAAGGCATTCTAGTTGTCCAAAAACTGGCCTTAACCAAATACACTTACTCATGACTTATCTACTCAAGTTCACGCTTGAAACTAGATTTTGTGAGTTTTACTACTTTTATTCCATTCCAGTTGTATTTTTAAAGGCATAGAAAAGAAAAAACAATAAAGGTGAGTAAATTAATAAAAAATACAAACGTGGGAAAACTATGTATATTTGCTCTGGGGTAAGATATTCACAGAAAGAGAAATATTTCTTCTTTGCTGTGCAAAGTTAAAGATGACATACTAGGTCAGGATTAATTACAGTAATCGCCTAATATTTGAGTGCTTAATTCGTACTAGGCATTCTTCTAAACTCTTTCTAAGTATAAACTCAATCGGCATAACAGCTCTGTGAGTTAGGTGCTAATATTCTCCCCATTTTACAAAGGAAACTGGGGCAAAGCATGCTTAGATAACTTGCCCAAAATCACATAGAAAGCAGTGAAATAGGATGCGCACCCAGATGGCCTAATTTTAAGCTCTTAATATAGAAATATACTTGTATAATCAAGGATTTGAAATATTTCATGATTAATCTGTCTAACTTTGAGTCCATGTTGCATCATTATAATCACTACAAACAACATCATCTCCCCTGCTCCTCTCTCTCCGTTGTACTCATCTGGCCAAGCCTGGATCAGTTCAACTACATGCCTTCTCTGGACCTGAGCAGCTGTGAATGAGTGCAGCTGGAGAAAAATTATTCAACAGACAGGCTGATTTTACTTCAAATGTTTGATTTCAAACCACAAATGTCCAACCTCTGGCAACCGCACGACATTACCTACCGTGCCTTCCCACTCTTCAAGACAACAACTTCCTACCATTTTCCCTTTCCTAAACCTAGGTAAAACCCCTCCCTGCCTCTGTATCATTTGATTTTATCTCACACTTCACCGACAAATTAAAAACTACCATATTATAACTCCCTCATCTTGCCACCACCAAATCAATAAACCTCCCTCCATCTGCCAGATCTTCTTCCTCTCTCCTCTTTTAACTGAAGAATTGCTCCCCCTCCTATCAAAGGTCAATCCTTCCCAAAGATTTCTAAAAAAACTCTTGTCCTGAATTATTTACCTTTCTCTCAATATAAATGTTTAAGGACCTGCCATTATTGAAGACTCACTCACTCACCCACCCACCTACCGCTATCTTGAATCTACATTTCCCACCAGCTATTAAGATAGGGCTAGAGCCATAGAGCCATTTTTCTTAGCATCAAGACAGTCCCTCACCCAGCCCATTTCCTGGAGCTCTTTCTTTTCCTCTTTTGAACCTCCTTAAAGAGAAACAGCCACCAACTAGGCAGAATTGGCTGAAACAGGTCCTGCCCTCCATCCTGGCATTCCAGATGACCTTCAGCTCATTAATTGCTCCATGCATGATAAATTCTCCACCCCGGGTGGAGAGCTGACACTCTAATGAACAAAAATGACTAAGTTCCTCCTGCGCTGGGAATCAAACCCGGGTTTTAGAAAATGCTTACTCATTCGAAAATGCTTTGTACCTCTGTGTGTGCCATTTTGTATTCTGAAACTGATCCTGCCTATAGAAACCAGCCTCAACAAGGTGCCTGTGAGGCAGTCTTGGATGGCACGGAGCCCCGACTGTCTCCTTGTTTGGCCAACCAATAAAGTTGCCTTTCATTCTCCCCAGCTTGGTCTCTGTCTTTTTGGCCCTGGACGGAGTTGTGCTAAGCAGAACCCTGAGTTCCCGGCAACACTACCACCCTTTTTCTCTCCTTCACAGTCACAATTCTCAAATGAGTAACGTATTGTATTCACATCTTCGTGTCCCATTTACTGCTCAGCCCACATCAATTTGGCCTCCAACTTCAATCTTCCTCCACCAAAACTGCTCCTCTCAAGAATATCAATGAACTCTGTGCTGCCAAATGGAATGACCACTTTGCTCTCTCCACCTCACTAGGCCTCTTTTCAGTAATTTTGGCAGAAGACTGCTCCCCTTGAAATATTCCCCTGTCATGGATTCCTAAAAATACAACCTTAATTTTCCTCCTACCCCTCTCCAGACTTTTTATCTCCAGCCCAAACCTCTCCCCTGCACTGTAAACTCATACGTCTAACTACTCATACACATCTCCACATGAATGTCACACAGAACCCCAAATTATGTTTAAAACTAAACTCTAGATCCTCCTCTACCCCAAATCTATTCATCTCGTAGTCTTTCCTATCTTGTAAAGGGAAAGATTGAGTAGCTAAAGCTAGAAAGCTGGGAGATAGGTTTAACTTTTTTTCACAGCTCCCATACCATCTACTTTCCCTCCTTCTCCAATGGTTCTACTTCTCCACATTGATTAAGACCAAAATCTTGAGTCTACACAATTCCAACAGTTTTCTCTTTTTCACTCTTACTTGCTACACCCACTCTCTACACAACACCTGGAGTGACCCTTTTAAAACTGTTCCCTTCCTCCTTAAAACCCTTCATTGGCTGCACAGCACCTGGAGTAAAACTAAACTGTCTTTTTGGTCTAAAAGGCCCTGGCTATCTGACCTCACTTCCTGTCACTCCCTTCTTGCCCACTAAGTATCACATCTGCCTCATTCTCTTGGCTTTCAAATTCACTCCTCCTCAAAGGCCTCAGGGCCTTTGCATGTGCTGTTAACTGCCCTGGTAATCTTTATTCCTCAGATCTCTCTTTAAATGTCACTTCCTAAGAGACACTGTCTTTGATGACCCTATTTAATTTTTTTTTCCATTATTCTCTATTACTTTATACTATTCATTTCCTTCAAAGCACTTTGATTCAATTCAACAAATATTTACTGAGCTCCTACTCTGTGCCAGGACTATATCTTAGGTTTTGAGATGCATCAGCATTCCTATTCTAGTGCAGAATGGGGAGGAAATAAATAAGAGACATTATATTTCATAAGTTATATATTATTAGAAGGTAAGACATGCTATGGAAAAAATAAAAGCCTCCAGAAAATGAAGTTGACACTCACAGACAAAATTCGGGCTCTGCTAACACCTACTTTACATATGCTAATCAAGTTATACATATGAATCAACTGCAAGCTCCCAACTAATCAATTTTACATTCAGGTCACTAAAGTATAGAGAATGAAAAAGAAAAAAAATTAGCAATCTGGTGTGATATCTTCTTAATTCCTGAAGTAGCCAAGGTCCTTCTAAGACAATGCCAACTCCACATAAATCATCTCAATTAACCAGGGCACTGGTGAATACACTAGAAGGTGTCCATTTAGTTTCCGATTCCTGACTGTTGCAGGGCAGGCCATCTGCAGCTTGGTTTTCTAGTTAGCCAAGGTATGCTCATTTGTCTGAAGCCACCTCCAAGCCCAGAAGAAGTTTAGTGGTCCCAAGGTGCTTGCAATCTTTCATAAAGCAATTTCATTTTTACCTCCTCATCAGCAGAGTTGGCCCAGTGAGTTTTAAATATTTATTTTCAATAAAGATAGAGTCACAGACTCTTGCAAAAAAAGACTCTCCAGTACATTTTCTTATGTTTCTATTTCATTCATTTCTTTAATATTAAGACCAAAAACACAAGCTTCTCTTCTGGAAAAAGACTCAAAGCCTGTCCTAAAGTTCTCCACTTAAAAATCTGGAACCAAAAGGATGCCATTCCTCATCTTGACTAAGAAGGAACAGGGAAATGAAGATTGCTACAGGAAGCCTTTCAAAGAGAACCATATCTTGCATTGTTAGTTATACCTCTGTTATGGATTTTTGTTGTTTTGAATTTTTTATAACCTTTAAAGATAAAATATTTCATGTTAATTTTTTTATCTCCTTTTTTTTGGTTATACCTATAACTCTGTTAGCTTTGACTTTCCTGTTAGGCCAGATAGTTGGGTATCCCATTGCTGCCACGCTTCTTTGCCTTTATTTAGTGAAGGAAATTTCACCTGCACCTCCTAAGCTGGGTCCACCATTCCTCTAAAGGAATAAGTATTACTGCTCTTCTCTATACTGTACATACAGTCTTGCTGAGACAAGTATCTGCAGTATATGCAAATGAACTGTATGGCTGCTATAAAGAGCAACTACTCACTCCCCAATATTTCATTTACAACTATATGAACTTCATTTTTTTTTTTTTTTGTCAGCAATTGATGGATTAGGGCAGGCTAGAGGATGTGTCACCTTGGGAGGCAAGGAGGGGGTCTAAAAGAGTACTGCAGGATTACCAGTAATGGGTATACAGATATAGGAGAAAAATATAAAGGGAGATGCAATAAGATTAAGTACATCTTGATTTAGTCCTACCCATAAAGTAGCGTTAAAACAAGGGAGAAATGCAAGGTGATGGTATTAATAAATAAGCTTACTCTGGTTAATACATCATAATATTGAGGAATGTCAGTTTCAGGTAATATGAGATGCATGGAATGGCTAACCAGAGATAATTTAAATATCCATGCCAAAGCTGTGTGTGTGTGTGTGTGTGTGTGTGTGTGTGTGTGTGTGTGTGTGTGTGTGTGTGAGCCTGAACATTGCCCTTACAACTCTATAAATAATTATCGTTTGCACTTCAGATTCTAGTGAGAAAAATGAAGCTATAGAACTGTCAAGATGTGACACAGAAGCCCTATCACAAAGGCAGAATCATCATTTGCACCAAGCCTAAAATGTACTCAAAAGTCAACCACTCATGCATCGGCAAAAACATCGTTGGGGAAGAAAGGAAACCACGCTTCCTAAACTATACCTTACTAAATTATATCAGATAGTACGGTTACCAACAGGCTGGAAAAGTGGAGAGCTGTCTATGTGAAAAGCCCCATGAGACCTGGTACCTGATTTGCTCAGGGTCTTACTCACTGATTGAAACCCACACACTAACAGAGATCTCCTGACCATGTGAGTGGGGAAAATAACAGAGGGCCACACAGTTTGTTTCTCCATCTCTCCCAGCTCCTGTCAAGGTCCAACAGTCAGGACTATGGAGAATGACACCCTCCTATCTACAAAAAGCACCTTTGTCCATTACTAGACCACAGTGTAAAATTTCCCTTACACATATAATAGTTATGTTAGTCTATAAAAATTAGCCTAGAGCAGAGGCAGTGTGGAGTTCTGGAAAAAGTAAGGGAAACCAGAAAGGAAACAAAAATAAAAAGCCATGTGCTTTGTCCTTGGACAGCTCTTTGCTCAGTTGCTGGTGCATACAAAACTCAAAGCCATTGCCATCCAGTAGATTCCGACTCAAAGTGACCCTACAGGACAGAGCAGAACTGCCCCATAGGGTTTCCAAGGCTGTAATCTTTATGGAAACAGAATGCCACATCTTTCTCTCATGGAACTGCTGGTGGGTTCAAACTGCCAACCTTGCAGTTAACAGCCAAGCACTTAACCAGTGCACCAGCAGGGCTCCTTGCTGGTACATACCCCAAAAACCAAGTCAATTGCTGTCAATTCTGACTCACAGGGACCCCACTGGACACAGTAAAAGTGTCCAATAGGGCTTCCAAGGAGCAGCTGGTGGATTCAAACTGCCGACCTTTTGGTTAGCAGTCAAGTGCTTTAACCACTATGCCACCAGGGCTCCTGCTGATACATAGTAGGTATATAATAAATGGTACTCAGTTTATAGTATAAAAAGGAGGATATTTGCTCATATTTTCCTCACCTATTCTTCTCCTTCCTAGCATGCCAGATAAACTAGCTTTTGCTCCACCAGTCTGCACCATGAACATGCATAGTCTGAGCAAGAATACAATCCTGTCAGACCCTTCCTAAATAATAAAAATGTGAAATTCTGACTCAGACAACGTAAGAAATTCCTAACCAAGACATACAAAAATCACTTCAATAGTAGAGCTAAAAATTAAAGATGGATTTAAAATATCCAAATCAAGTATATAACCACTGCATAAACATAATCATACAACAGGGTTAACAGTTCATTAATTTTTAAAAATCTGCTTTACTGGACCCAGTTAAACATTTGCATTTTAAAAAATCAGATGATACAGGACTTTATTTCAATTCAGTAAATTAAAATTAAATTTAATTAATTTGCATAAATTATGTATATGCAGCACATATACTAGTTTTCTCTTGGTGTTGTAACAAATAACCACAAATTTAGCGCCTTAGAGCAACACAATTTTTTTTCTTAGAGTTCTTAAGGTTAATAGTCTTCCTGGGCTAAAATGAAGGTGATAGCATAGTAATGTTCCTTTCTGGAAAATCAAAAAACCAAACCTGTTGCCATCAAGTCAACTCCGACTCATAGTGACCCTACAGGACAGAGTAGAACTGCCCCATAGGGTTTCCAAGGAGCGGCTGGTGATTTTAACTGCAGCTCTTTTGGTTAGCAGCCGAGCTCTTAATCACTGTGACACCAGAGCTCGTCATTTCTGCCAGCGAGGCTATAGGAAATAATCCATTCTCTTGTCCTTTCCAGCTTCTAAGCTGCCTGCATTCCTTGGATCATAGTCCTTTTCTCCATCTTCAAAGCCAATAGGCAGCATCTTCTAATCTCTCTCTGACTCAGACTCCTCTTCAGCCTCCCTCTTCCACTTTTATGGACCCTTAGAATTACATTTAGCCCACCTGGATAATCCAGGCTAATCTCCCTAATTTGAGGTCAACTGATAAACAAACTTAATTCCATCTGCAACCTTAATTCCCTGTTGCCAGGTTAACAAAATATATTCACCAGTTTGGGGATTAGGATGTAGACATTTTTGGTAGGTCATTATTCTGCCTACCACAGTACACCAGATGTATACTAAACCTATAATCTTCAATTCAAATCAATATTCATTTACCCAGCAAATTACAGTTCCCTAATAATATGGTGATTGTTGCTGTTGTGTGCAATTGAGTCAATTCAGACTCATAGTGACCCTATATGACATAGTAGAACTGCCCCACAGGGTTTCCTAGGCTGCAATCTTTATGGGAGCAGATCCTCAGGTCTTTTCGCACTGGGTGTGAGCCACCTGGTGCGTCTGAATCTCTGGTCAACCTTTTGGTTAGCAGCCGAGCACTTAACCATTGCACCACTAAGGTGCCTTCTAATATTATTATTGTTATATTGTGGAATAAAAATGCAAAAACTTTTTTTTTAATGTTTTAAATTTGGATCAGATTCATATCTTCTTTTAATAAAGGCATGGCTTTTTACCCTGTCCCTGACTTCTTTCCATTCTCACTGCCATAAATTTGACATCTTTCCACTGCTTTGCTGCTTTGTCCTTACGTTCATCACAATACAGTACATGGTAGACTGTACACTGATTGAAGTTTTAAATCCCCTTAAGTGAATGCAACATATACTGCTTATAATATTTGTTATATATTATGGCAAAAATTTTTATGCTTTTATCCTGAGGATACATCTCAGACTACAATAAAAACTTGATAAGAAAATACTATTCCATAAACATTAACTTCACACACACATTTTTCAGGAAGAGAGGTATTGGACAAGTAGATTATTAGCACTGGCATGGAATCTGGAGAGTTGGCCTCCAACTCATGGTGACTACGCACAATGTAACGAAACACTGTCCACTCCTGCACCATCCCCAGGGATCAGCTGTAGATCAGATCATCATGATCCATAGGGTTTTCATTAATTGATTTTCTGCAGTAGATAGTCAGGCCTTTCCTCCTAGCCAGTCTTAGCCTGGAAGCTTTGCTGAAACCTGCTCAGCATCATAGCAACATGCAAGCACTCCCTGACAAACGGGTGGTGGCTGTGCATAAGGCACAATAGCCAGGTTTAGAACCTGGATCTTCTGCATAGAAAGCAAGAATTCCACCACTGAACACCTATCACCTCTGCTTAAGAACGACATAAAGGAAACTCGGCCCAGAGACCTTCACCTCACGTGCCTGAGGTCACACAGCTAATCCATACACAGCGCTGTCTCCTGATAAGTGAGCTGTCTTCTCACAATTATAACAATGCTCACCTTACACATAAAATAGAGTCAACTGTGACTCTCATCACTTTATCACTTTGTAAATCAATAGCTTAACTGACTTGTACTTCAAGGAACTGTAGAAATTATATTTGATCATTCTGTCCTTTGATAATACCTAAACTAAGCCCAGGACACAATCCTACTCAGACCTTGTGTAAATTTTACAAAATTTATAAAATGTCACATAATAAAAAGAAACTTAGTATGTAAAAAGAAGAAATTATCTAAAATTGACAGCAAAAAAGAAGAATGAGGAGCCTAAACTAATGTTATAGACAATTTCCATAAATCAAAGAAAAACTTGAAAATAGTTAGCTTTTTCATGACGAAAATGTTTATTAAATATAGTGTTGACTTTTGGTGGGTTAAGATGAGAAGAATACAAGCAATTTTTAAATAAATTTTCTGGGAGAAATAAAAACGTTTTAGAATCAGTATAGTTTGAGAAACATCAAGAGTATTTAGCAATTGTCATTTTCCCCAAGTATTTCAATCTCTGCTTTAAAAACATCATCTGAACATATCTATACTTCTAATATAATAAACTACAAATATCACCCTGATTTTTAAGTTAATTTCTTTCAAATATTAAATATACATACATAGTTTCCTTCGGATAATGACTGAATTCAATTTTTTAAAGTTACGGGGGGGCACTTTTTGATTTATCAATATTACTTTATTTTCATGGCATTATAAAGGCGAATTAAAATCAACTTACTTGATGTAATAGGGCACTTTATTATGTGAAATGGATCTTTGCCACGGCAGCTGGACTGAAGCTGAGGAGACAAAGGGAGGTTATTGGAAACACTGCTAACCAAAAAGCCTTCTACCTTAATGCAAAACAACTGGACAAGTTTTATAGCAAATTCAGTGAGAACTGTTCTGGTTTGTTAGCTGGATTCCCATAATTATGAAATCAGCTAGGCCAAACAAAGGATGGCTTTAAAGATTCATTTGAAAAGAGGAAAGAAACAATACAGATTCAATTTCTAATGTTAATTCTAACTAACTGAACACTTTCACAAAAATATTTTTAAAAAATCAGGTTTTATTTTTTAAAACCATCACAATTTAAAACTTAAAATCCAGTCCTATCTGGAAACTGCACTCTGTGTCTATTTTTTGATAAAGCTAAAACCAAAATTAATTTTGCCTAGTATATCCAGATTAAAACTTAGATTTCTCAAGATTGAGGTTTCCAAATTAATAATAGCATTCTTCATTTTGCATCATATTCACATGACTAGCTATTCAGAAGCAATAGCATTTAAACAAACTCAACGACATGAAATAAAAAGGGATAATAAAAATTAAAATAGGCAAAGGGTTGTAAAGAACTGAGGCAATTACCTAGACAGAGGAATCCTAAATACTTATTTTCATCTGAAATGTATGGAAAGTAGAATTTCCTAATTTTAAACTAGATTATTACCTTGATTGAAATTTTGTTATCTCAATGGTTACTGAGGTACTTAACTCTTTTTTATAACTGCAGTTATTCCTTATTTATAAAAATATATTATTCCTACATTAAACCAGTGATTTTCAGCCTCATTTAAGAAGAGTGTTACATATGAATCTACAGCTATTAAAGAATTTTATAAATAAACAAGCGAATTTAAATTAAAGTTTTGCAAACATTTTTATACCCTCAAAGAACCAGTTGTCACTGATTTTTCTGAATTTCATGCCATCATACTAATATAAAAATACAGCATTCTCAACTTTGCAAAAACATATTCATGTAAATCTTTCGATAAGGAAGCCAGCAAGAGACACACTAAAGTTCCATTTGATAGATGAGGAACTCAATACACAGAGGTGAAATAGCTTGCCCAAAGACCAATAGCCAGTCAATAAATGGCTGAGCTGGGACGTGATCTCAGGATTTCTGACCGCTAGTTCAACAATTTTTCTACTCAACAAAAAAGCGAGCACTCCTTTCTTCAACTATGTCCATGTAGAGTATAAAAAAGGGGTGGAAATGAGAAACTAGGTATATTAAATTTCTCATTAGAGCCAACCTCACTGCACCGTTGGCACCTGGCTGGTAGGTCAGTTCTTATTTTGTGCCGAACTAAACAGTCTCCTTTTATAACCATGGCTAAACTCCAAGCAATAACACATCTACAGATTCTAAGCACCAAGGGATCACAATTATTAAATTTATTAATTGGGATTTTGTTTGCACTTCTCTGTTCATTTTAATAATGGTTTTGATTTGAATAACCTTAACCTCCTTGGACTGCCAGTCTAGACAATAAAAGGCACTGTGCTTGAGTTTCACAAAGTGTGCATGAATTGCACAATATTTCATTTCCTAAAGAATATGAATTTGTTTTCTACTATTAGAGGAAAGTGTAGTGTCTCCTCAGTACTAACAGATGACTGATCCTTATAACAGAACTGTAAATAGGATCTAAACAATTTTTTTTTAATTCCTCTTTAATTTAGTCTTAGTGGATAGCTTCATATTCCTTAAAATTTATAAGAAATTGAGAATAATTAATACCTAGTGAGTATACTGGAGACCAATATACTTTGTCAACATTGGTGACATCCAAAGTTTAAAAATGCATCCTAACACTTGCGTTGACAGTATATTCCAGGAAAGACTATACATCACCAAAGATAAGCTATCTAAGGGCTCAGGTTTATAAAACAGAAAAACTATGTGTGCGCACATGTGCATGGGTGATTTCATGCATGTGCGTGTATGAGAGACAGAGGGAGAGAAATGGAGATGGAGGGAAGGGTGGGTGTAGGGCAGGAAGGAAAGGTAGGGCAGGAAATGACTAATTTGGATCCTTGAAATTGTGAAAGTTAAGGAAAGTCTGAACTTTAATTGAGGTAAAGCAGACTATCAACAGTGATGAAAAGATTAAGAGAAAATACAAATGTAAGCAATTTAATTGAAAGACAAGGTATGACTTCCGTTTTCTCTATGGTTATAGACACAAAGAAATTACCATAATTGGGAAATGAGCTTTGCCCTAAGTTTTAAACCTTACTTAAATTGCTTTAAATTAGGTTAAACGAATTACTTTCTTACATATGTCTGCCAGAGGAGGAAATGAATGCAATCAACATTTACTGAAACCATTTGTGCCAAGAATTGTGCTAGGTGCCTTGTATAACTCGGTAGATTTTCTTATTTCATTCTCAAGGCAATCATAGGAAGTAAGCATTATTATGGCATTTTAAGATGAAATTAACTTTCAGAGATCCACAGGTCTGTTCAGAGGTAGAATTTATATTTAAACAGAACCTGGGTAATGTAAATTTCACATTCTTAAGTATCTTCAGCAGTGAACAATAAAGTAGGACCTCAAATTATTTCCACAAGATCTCATGAACAGCCCATAAAATTTAAAAATTCCAGTTGGAGAATATTACATAAAAATCTACGTGTGGTTTGCCTAAATGTTTATTACTTAACAAGAAGAAAACCCACATCTGATTGCACTAAACCTAATGAACCCAAATCTTCTCATTTAAAGATCTCTGGAGGGGGGACTAGTTTTTACTTTTAAAACTGCAGGTGCACTTTTCAAGGAGAAAAGCAAATTTTAAAATTTAAAATATAAAAAGGATTTTTTACTGTGAAGAATTTCATAAGCTCTGCATGTGACAGAGTAATGACATGATACTATTAGCTATCATAACAAAAGTTTCAGTGAAAAACCATAACTGACAATGAATTAACCTTTCTCCACACTGAAGATTTACCAGTTGTGCTCATATGACGAAAAATAACCAATAAACAATACTGTCATTAATGTGAATGCCCCTCTTATACATTTTATTTAATATAAATAAATATGTTGATAGGGAAGAATATGGCCTCTTGAATGAAAGTGAAAGAATATGCTAACTTGTTCAGTTAGTGAGATCAGGCAAGTTTATTACCACTTACTAGACAGAAAATGCTGAGAGGACGGTCCAAAATCTCGATGGGCTTCCTGAAGCTGTTTAAGGCGATCATCCACAGCCACCTGAATACATATACACACACAAGACAGATGGAATAAATTCTTTTCAAAACAATGACTTTGATAAGATCCTTGATTGAAGTATTATAATAAGTAATGCCATTGCTCAAGGTATGATTGCTTCTACAGACTCCTTTTCTATCTCTGATATCAAAGTAATGGGATGAAAATAGACTCCTTCTGGCATCTAGTAACAGCAAAATACTAAGTACTCTTCTAAGCAATTAATATGAATTAACTCTTTTAATCCACACAAAAACCCTATGAGGTAAGTATCATTATTATCACCATTTTAGAGGGAAAGAAATTGAGACATAAAGATGTGTCCAAGACCATGTAGATAGGGAGTGGCAGTACTAGTAACTGCACCCAGGTCACCTGGTACCCTACCTAGTTTTCAGAAGTGGACGTGGAACGAGGGATATCATTGTTGATGTCAGACGGATCTCGGTTGAAAGCAGAGAATATCAGAAAGAAGTTTACCTGTGTTTTACTGACTATGCAAAGGCATTAGACTGTTTGGGTCATAACAAATTATGGATAACATTGTGAAGAACGGAAATTCCAGAACACTTAATTGTGCTCATAAAGAACCTGTACACAGACTAAGAGGCAGTCGTTCAAAAAGAACAAGGATACTGTGTGGTTTCAACTCAGGAAATGTATGCATCTGGGTTGTATACTTTCACCATAGTTATTCAGTCTGTATGCTAAGCAAATAATCTGAGAAGCTGGACTATATGAAGAAGAATGGGGCATCAGGATTGGTGGAAGACTCATTAACAACCTGTTATGAAAATGACACACCCTTGCTTGCTGAAAATGAAGAGGACTTGAAACACTTACTGATGAAGATCAAAGACTACAGCCTTCGGTATGGATTACACCTCAACATAAAGAAAACAAAAATTCTCATAACTGGACCAATAAACAACACCATGATAAATGGAGAAAATATTGAAGTTGTTAAGGATTTCATTTTACTTGGATCCACAATTAACACCCATGGAAGCAGCAGTCAAGAAATCAAATGATGTACTGCCTTGAGCAAATCTGCTGCAAAAGACCTCTTTAAAGTGTTAAGAACCAAAAGATGTCATTTTGAGGACTAAGGTATGCCTGACCCAAGCTGTGGTATTTTCAATCCTCTCATATGCATGTGAAAGCTGGACAATGAATGAGGAAGACTGAAGAAGAATTAATGCCTTTGAATTGTGGTGCTGGCAAAGAATACTGAATATACCATGGACTACCAGAAGAACAAACAAATCTATCTTGGAGGAAGTACAACCAGAGTGCTTTGGAAGCGAGGATGGAAAGACTTTAAGTACTTTGGACGTGTTATCAGGAAGAACCATTCCCTGGAGAAGGACATCATGCTTGGTAAAGTATAGGGTTAGTAAAAAAAAAAGAAGACCCTTGATGAGACAGACTGACACAGCGTCTGCAACAGTGGGCTCAAGCATAATGATTGTGAGAATGGCACGGGACCAGACAGGGTTTCATTCTGTTGTACATAGGGTCACTATGAGGCAGAACCAACTCGATATCACCTAATGACAACACCTGGTACCAGACTTTATGCCCTGACTGCTACTCTACATGGCCTCTAAAGCATCTAAAGTCAAAGTGCAGCTGCAGCATCAGTCACTACTCATCTGCTTTTTGTAAGAAATGTGGTGAAAAGTGCTACAGGTAGCAAAATGGAAAATAAGTCTAAAACACTCCAGGGGAAAAACTGAAAGATGATAGGTAGGTAGGTAGATGATAGATAGACAGATAGACAGATAGACAGACAAATAGATAATAGGTAGATAGATGATTGATAGGTGATACATAGATGAATGATAGGTAGGTAGGTATGTAGGTAGGTAAGGAGAGACAGAGATGATAGGCAGGTAGGTAGGTAGATAGGCAGGCAAATAGATTAGATAGATAGACAGACAGATAGACAGACAGACAGATAGATGCTATTGTTGTTGTTTTTAGGTGCCACTGAGTTGGTTCTGACTCATGGCGACCCTACGTACAACAGAACAACACACTGTCCGGTCTTGCGCCATCCTCACAATCGTTGTTATCCTTGAGCCAATTGTTGCAGCCACTGTGTTAATCCATCTCATTGAGGGTCTTCCTCTTTTTTGCTGACCTTCTACTTTACCAAGCATGATGTCCTTCTCCAGGGACTGGTCCTTCCTGATAACATGTCCAAAGTATGAGAGACGTAGGCTCGCCATCTTTGTTTCTAAGGAGCATTCTGGCTGTATTTCTTCCAAGACAGATTTGTTCCTTCTTCTGGCAGTCCATGATATATTCAATATTCTTTGCCAACACCACAATTCTAAGGTATCAGTTCTGCGGTCTTCCTTATTCATTTTCCAGCTTTTGCATGCATATGAGGCGACTGAAAATACCATGGCTTGGGTCAGGCACACTTCAGTCTTAAGTGACATCTTTGCTTTTCAATACTTTAAAGAGGTCTTTTGCAGCAGATTTGTCCAATGCAATGCATCGTTTGATTTCTTGACTGCTGCTTCCATGGGTGTTGATTATGGATCCAAGTAAAATGAAATTCTTCATAAATAGGCTCTACGTCTGTTTATATACACTCTACAGTTAGGCTGCCTATGTTATAAAAATGCAAAGCGTGCTATACTGAAAAACCAGTGCAAATCAATAACAACTGCACACAGTTTACTGGCATGTTTCCCTCCCCCACTCCCCGTCTTTGTCTATATAGTATTAATCAGCTGTTCCACTTAGACTGTCAAGCTGATTTTCAGCGGCCTTTAAATGATACATGTGTATCTCTAGCTCACTGGGCAGTTGAGCCATTTATACTGCATTACCACGTACTTTGTTTCTTAAGGCCATAAAGCACCGAAATGCCACACTTTACATTCAGAAGGAGTAAAGAAGATGCTACTTCTAACACTTAACATTGCCTCCCAGCGTAGGTTTTCCCATTTTATTCAACCAGCAACTAACATCTAAGCTCTAGGGTTTACCAGCATCAGAGATAAGGATGACAGAATACATATTCACTTTCAAGTATAACTGTATTCCCTAACTTCTAATCTTCAGAGATGGTGATAACAGAAGCAGAATGGGAAAAGAATCAAGATGGACTGTAGAAATACCTGCATGAAGATAATGAATTACAGAAATGGAGCAGGAGAATGAAAAAGAATACAGGTCAAACCCTTCTCTGTTCCACTCACTGGAAAATCACATATGAACTGAGCAGATTCTGCCCTCCTAATTCCAGATCTTAAACAGTCCTTTCAAAGACAGTAAAAGACTCTCAAATGCTATACACTCATTTCTCCCTTCTTTAATTTCATTATGAAAATATAAACCATCGGATGTGTCAATGTTTACATTAATTCAGGAAACCTATGATAGTATATTATACCTTTAAAATAAAATGCTTTTATATATTTCATAAAAATTTCATATTTATCTTATTAAAATACTACATTTTAGCACAAGATAGAGAAATTAGTAAGACTTACTGTTTTCAATCTTCCACACAAGTTATCCTGCTAATTTTCAGAAAAAAAAAAAAAGATTATGATGAGGCCTGGGAAGTAGCCTTTGAATGTGGCAAAGCTCCACAAAGATTGAGCAGAAAGCTCTTGTTTGGTGGCCTGCAAATGCTGATACCTAGCAATGTTCCAAAGGGTGGCTTATGTTTTGGCTGTTTTAAATCCAAGATAAGCAAGTAGGGTCTAGAGTCATTGAAACAACTGAATTAGAGCAGTTAAGATCTAAGAAATCTTTGATGACTAAAGTGCGCCTGACTCAAGCCATGGTCCTTTCAATCGCCTGCTTCATGTGCATGCAATAGCTGGACAATGAAAAAGGAAGACAGAAGAAGAATTGATGCATTCAAACTATGGTGTTGGTGAAGAATACTGAATATATCCTGGAATTCCAGAAGAATGAACAAATGAGTCTTAGAAGAAATACAACCAGAATGCTCCTTAGAAGCGAGGATGGTGAGACTTTGGCTCACTTACTTTGGACACATCATCAGGAAAGACCAGTTGCTAGGAAAGGACATCATGGTTGGTAAAGTAGAGGGTCAGCAAAAATGAGGGAGACCCTCTATGAGATGGACTGACACAATAGCCACAACAATGGACTCAAGCATCCCAATGATCATGAAAATGGCACAGGACCGAGCAATGTTTCGTTCTGTGAGACATAAGGTTGCCGTGAGTCTAAGCCGATTCAAAGACAACTAACAACAACGATAAGATTTAAGAGCTAAAGATAAACAGCACAAAAGCATAAATGTACTATCTGGAAAGAAATGACCAAGCTACCTAAGCAGCAACCAGTTGGAAGAAGGAGAATGGAGATTTTCTTGCTTTTTCTTCAACAGAAAAAATACATTAAAGTAAGAAAAATGACTCCTGTATGAGCCATTATGTAAAAAGTGTTTCTGTAACTACCGTTTCGATTATTGTGATTTATTTGAATTTTTGTAATTTTCTATAAATACTGTATAACACATCAAAAATATTACATTAAAATCTGTTAATAAATAAATGTGCCCTTTGAGCTAAAGATACTGAAAGTTCAATACCTAATGTTGTCACATGCAAAATTCATTATTAAATACAATCAATAACGAAAGAGAAAAATGATGGTGTGTGGTGGAATACTGAGGTAGAGTTTAGAGACCAACCAAGGTGTAAATGTGCACTATGAAGGGGGTAAACTGATACCTGTAAAAGTTTCCATCGCATATTAAGGTCATCCAGCTGGCGAGACATCTTTAGAGATGGGTGCAGGTCAAGTGGAGACAGCTGACTGGACAAATCATTCACTGTCTTAACTTTTAAGTTGATTGGTGCAATTTCTTCTCTAAATGCCTGCAAAAAAAGGACAAAAATTATGTCAGTAGAATATAATGAAAGCTAGTCTTTCCATCAAAGAAAATGGCAAAGCCAGTTGAGAGTCCGTCAACTATGGTAGCCTACTCAACAACCAAAAAACTAGTTGTGGAGTTGATTCTGACTCATGGCAACCACATGTATGTGAGAGTACAACCATGCTCCAAAAGGGTTTTCAGTGGCTGCTATTCTGCAAGTAGATCACCAGGTCTTTCTTCTGAGGAGCTGGTAGATGGGTTTAGATCACCAAGTCTTTCTTCTGAGGAGCTGGTAGGTGGTTTTGAACCTCTAGTATTTTGGTTAATCTTTTGCACCACCCAGGGACTCTTACTCAGCAGCAGTGTGACTTAATTCAGGTCTTTAGTAACCCAGATTACCAGCCAAAGAGTCACCCTTTATAGCCTAGAGAATCAAAATAAGTACATGAAGAAAATAAATACAATGCACTCATTTAAATGATTAGGTATTTTTATAACTTCATTATATGCAATTAAGTCTGAAAATTTTTATATTATCCACTTTATTAATTTCTAGTCTTGACTCTATTTTTAATTTCCTTTTTTCATTCTAATATGTCTATCTTAATGTTTTCACCTGATGCAATAACTTGACATGTACATGTTTCCACTTAAAATTAAGTTAGAAAGTGACCAGTAAAATCAACTTTCATTAACCACAAAGCCTATGCCTATTATATATCCAAGAAGTAAGGTTTGCCCCTTTCAAAATCATTTATGATCAATGTCTGTGGTTAGGGGTGGGGCAGGAAGATCAGGTTCTATAAAAAAAAGAGGTAAATGAGGCTTAGAACTGACAAATGCCACCTCTGGACATAGAACAAAGAGATGGTTTGGGAGCGGGTGATGAGAGCGTATGTGATGAGAAAAGAAAAGAAATCAAAGAAACAAATACTTGAGCCTAGAACAGCTCTCTTCTCCCCCTTATATTCCATGTATAGGCTAAAAATCATCTTCATTATGGTTGATAAAATAATACTAAGAACATAGCTTTATTTTTAAAAAGAAAATTATTTTTAGGTAAATCAGAGAGTATCATGACTCAGTGTTTTAAAATTCTTAACATTCCCAGAAGCCACATTAAGAAGCTCAAGGCAGAGATGATCAATAAACCATTAGAGCAGTTCTGGTGCCTCAAGTCAGGGTGAGAGATATGGATGTTGGAGGCAGCGTGTATAAGTGACACTTGAAACAGCAAACATGGAAGGCAAAGCGCATAAGGTGAAGAATATCACCCGTATCCTTCGGACACCAACATTTCAAAAGCAGGTGGAAGAGGGGAAGCTGACAAAGACATCTGACCTACTGCAAGACTGCACGAGAAGGAATCTAGATTTGTGATAGTTTTTCTCCTTAGCTGTAGTGTTGGTCTTTCATTCCGGTCACCATGTGCAGGAGGGAGCCCTGGTGACGCAGTGGTTAAGTGCCTGGCTGCTAAACGAAAGGTCAGTGTTTTGAATTCACCAGTCGCTCTACGGGAGAAAGATGTAGCATCTGCTTCTGTAAAGATTAGCCCTGGAAACCCTATGAGGCAAATTTAATCTGTGCTATAGGATTGCTATGAGTTGGAATCAACTCGACAGCAACAGGTTTTGGTTTTCTAGGATGTGCATACTCAGACAGATACACATATACAGTTAAATATGAAAAGCAGCAGTATGAAAACAGAAGCTACAAAGGCCCAAGGAATCAATAATTAATATATAAGCATGAGACAGATAGAAGCAGGGTTAGGGTGAGAAGACAGAACTTTCAGTCTGGACTTGGCAGAGGCCTGGGTTCCTTCAAAATCAGATTGAAATGATTATGGAACTTAAATCTTTCAAGGTTTTTCCAGCTGTGGTTTTAATACTGTGCATTAATATTAATATTCTCTCCATGGGTACCTTGTAGTGCTTTAGAATTTTAATCAGCTTTTAAAATCAACATATTTGTTATTTTTTAGGTGTTAAAGATTAAAAATGAAATACTGGAAAATACTGAGATTTATATACTTTTAAATAATAACCAGTTTTATTTCAAAATGTGGCAAAATATTTTTCCTAATTAGATTGTAACTTCAGAACAGATTACAAAAATCTTGTAGAATAATAAAAGGATTTTAATTTTTCCTCTATCAACATAATTGGTCCCAGGTGAAAACATCAGAAGACTTTTGATAAACAAAGTCTTGGGATTTTGTTTGTTGCTTTTATAGTCAGGTGTTTTACGGCAATGAGGAATCTCTCACTGTGAGAAGAAAGTTTATCCCTTTTTTTTTTAAATTCTGAACTAAGAGGCTTGAAATAAATTAAGGTTTAAAATGGTTTCAGGACTGCTGTGTGTTCCAATACAAAGAACCAATATATCATCTTTTGGCTGTACTTTCCTATGAGAGAATAAGAGTCTATACAGCCTTCCTTACTATAAAAACAGAAACATCTGCCAGCATTACAAGTGCTGATTGGCAGCCTGTTGGCAGATGTGAATCCCAAACCCTCTCCTGCCAGAAGGTGTCTATTCTGCAAACAAGAATGACTAACGATAACTTTAGGGGAGCTAAAATTATCTGATTACCCCCAAAGATTTTGTTTTCTAGCTGCTCTGGTGTATTTACTAATATTTAGCAATAATCGGAACTTATTTTCACCTGCTTATAGCTTCAATTAAAAAAAAAAATTAGAGGTTCCTGGGTGGAGCCAATGGTTTGCGCCCAACTACTAACCTAAATGTTAGCGGTTCGAGCCCACTCAGCTGCACTGTGAAAGAAAGGCCTGTAGATCTGCTTCTGCAAAGATTACAGCTAAGAAAACCTATGGAGCAGTTCTACTCTGTAACACATGGGGTCACTACGAGTGGAAATCAACTCAATGGCAATGGGTTTGTCTTTTTTTTTTTTTTAAATGTATATCTTCAGTGGAATCTGAAGTATACATTAAAGCATAAGTAAAAGATCCTCAACTTTGGATCCATTTTATTTGGCTTAAAGAGACTTAGGCTATTATGTTCTTTTGTCCTAATAAGATCTTAAATATTTTAATCCACAGTTTATTCTTTCCTCTTAAAATATTAACTGTATTTTTCTGAGCTTTCTACTTAAGCAGAGATTTGAACAAAAGGATTTAGATGTAGAGATGGGTAATTCCTTTAATCAAATGGGATTAAAAACTCCCAAATTTAGGCCTTTAATAATCCCAGATACAACATATTTTATCCTCTATTATAAATTGATACTTTTAAATTAAATTCAAATGAGTAAATGCCTGCTCTAACTCAAAGCCATTTTGGAAGTCCAATACAACATATTTGTTATAGACCATTGACTTAACGATTTTCACTGTTTGAAAACCATTTTTTATAATACAAGAAGTGCACAACTTGTGAAGAAGTGGTGCTAAAAGACTTTGTTTTCAGTTGGTAATTTTAAACCCATATCCATCCATGGAAATGTTTTTTAGGATACTAGGGCTATAAGAAAAAGCCTACTTAATTCATAGTGTAGCTGGAAACTTAACTTTGGTATATTTACACTGAAGGATGGCAGAACCAATACTCTTTTAGTTACAGATTTAAACATAAAAATTTAATATTTAACTTTTAAAACTTTGAATTCAAAGAGTTGATCAAAGTTGTGTTTAACTACATTAGTATGAAAGAGGTCTTCGCAATGAAAGAGAAGAGCAAGAAAAAAGAATCACGGAAACTCCATCACTTACTAGCTGTGTGAGCTTGACAGTATGTTCAGTTTCATCACTTGTAAGGCATAATAATAGTACCTGTCTTTCTGGGTTGGTGTGAGTGAGGATTTAAAGAGACATTCACGTAAAGGGGCTGAGAACAGTTGTTGGCACATAGTAAGTCTTAATAAATGTTAGCTATTACTGTTATTTCTATGTCTATATGTACATACTTATTTATGTAATTTGCATATTTATTAAGTTACTTTCCCAGAACCTTTCTTCTTTTTCCTATTCAGCCACATGCATACAGAGCAAGAGTTATCCAATGTCTGTGCACAAAAGATACACAGCTTTCGTAACATACATGCAATGAAAAATCCCATTCATGATACATACTTTCAACCCAAACCTGATTTTTCACTGGATTGTTCCTTGATTTGATTCATGACTATTAAGTGTATAGTTTACTATTCTACCACAAACCCCACTGCATTCTAAATCTGTTATTTGTGTCTGCTCGCATCTACACTTTACTTTTTCTGGATATGTTCTAGAATATGGGTGCCAAGGGGGTCTAGACCATAAATCTAACATCCTTAACTTTGGGCAATTCATAACTATGAACAAGATTTTTGGCTAAACTAATCTTTCAAACTAATGGACTCAGCCAATGAGATAAAATTGTAGATGAGAAAACCAAAAAACCAAACTCGATGCCGTAGATTCTATTCCGACTCCCAGCGACCCTGTAGGACAGACTAGAACTGCCCCATGGGGTTTCCAAGGCGCCGCTGGTGGATTCGAACTGCTGACCTTTTGGTTAGCAGCTGAACTTGCTAGACAACACCACGTGGATGCAATTCTGCAACCAGCATGGGAAACACTAAGAAACAAACAATTTAGTTTCTTCAACAAATAACCTGCAAGGAAAACAGAAAGGAGAGGGGCGATCTGGAGATTAAGAGAGACTTTTAAAATATTTTAAAAAGAAGATAAAACTATAATCCAGATTCTTTAGTGATGCACAGTTGGGTGAATAAAATTATAAAGAAAAATGAAAGTAAATTATTGTAAAAGTCCCATTTGTGGTTATTTTGGGAGGTGGTTATCATGGTGAGGGGCATGTGAAAGTCTCTTCTGTGCCAGGAAAAGTTCTATCTCCTGACTTGGGTGGATGCTGCAAGGGTACTGGCTTTATAATAATCTCTTACAACAACTTATATATGTGGCTTTCAGTATTTGTGTTATATTTAACAATAAAACACTTGATGGAAATCCTTTATCAAAAGTGATGCTGACCATGGTTTTTTCAATGTGATCCTGCAGTGAATCGATGAGTAAGTCTCCCACGGGCTTCCAGCCGTTCCGTACTGCCTCCACCTCCTTCATGTCTGCATCCAGGTCGTCCATAGCACCTTGCAGATCTCGTAGCTTCTCCAACGCCTTGTCTACTTGCTTTTGCCAATTGCTAGTAACAGCATTTAGACTTTCCCACTTCTCTTTGACTTCAGAAGACTGTTTGCGCATGGCTTTGGCAATCTTTTGGGCTCTCTCCTCAGGGGTCAATTCTGTGATTAAAAAAAAAAGAGACAGAGACTAGTCTGTATGCCTTTGGAACTCTATACTCTTTATAGCCAAGTGGGGACACCACCAACTAAAGAGTTACTACCAGGATACATGGTGCAAGGTTACACTGGCCAGGGTAAGAAAAAAATCCTCACCACCAATTCCCTGCTACACCTAAATGGATACTCAGGAGGAAAAGAAACTAGCTGCTTAGATTACTAAGTGGCCTAGAGTTTTTGGTGAGTTTTTAATTTTAATATATTTGTAAACCCTGAAACGTATGTAACAAGATAACTTAAGAAACAGAACCATTTTTCTTTAACATTAGTTTAGTTATTAAAATCCAAAGACAGTTTTTCACTTCATTGTCCACTAGAGAAATGGGTATAATTACCCGAGAATAGCTATGAGTTATGAAGAAAAAACTCTTACAAAAGATTAATTTATCTTATTATCCTTTTTTTCTCCTAAAAATATAACTGAAGGCAAACAACATATCTTGGATACTTCCTCATGTCTGAATCTGTTTGGCAGTTCCTCTTGAATGGAGGGCATTTTCTACAGCCCCAGAAGTATAACATATCCACAAACATTTTGAGAGGATGATAGCAAGATTTCAAGGACTGTTCTAAAGGTGTAGTAGAGCAAGAGTGCTTCCGGTGCACCTGAAATAAAGTTAGACTTGCAAACAGAAAAGACAGGCATAAATCAAGGCCAAGTCACAGGATAAGAACAGGATGATAAGCGTCAGAAGGGAAGCAAAGGATGCAGATGGGAATCAAAGTTAAGTTCAAAGTGAAGAGTCAGAAACATATAGAGGGGCAGGTGGACAGACAAGGCCAGACGAGTGGGATAGACACAAAGCAGACACTCAAAACTGATCAGATAGATCCCCTGCACCGCCATACACTCCCAGGACCTCACTACCCTCTACACCTAAGTATGTTTCCTTTCCTATCTCACACGTTTCATGGTTTTCTTCTGCATGTCCACTGAAAACAGAGAAGCAAGTCAGAGACATACAACCAAGGTAAACCGTACATCAAGACAGAAACAGATATTTTGTGATAACACCCTATCTTTTGGTGTGAATCGCATTAGCTATTTCCACTTCACCGCAAAATGTTCCAAATTATTCCTTAAAAAATATGAACTGAAGCAAACTCTTCTACCATAACTTTCAGAACCAATGTAAATTTGTCTTCCAATATATTTTTATTTAATATTATTTAAAAGTCAAGCTAAAGGCGATAGAACACATATTTTTGCCTACCTAAATTTCCAGAAAATTCTAGACATAAATATTTAGGCTTGAAAGCAGCTTAACTACAGTAAACCTCGGAAAACCAAATAGACTAGGAAGAGTTCAACAACTACAGAACTCAGAGTTGCACTGTTTAAGCACTGTGAGGCTATAGAGAAACCTGAGTAATCCCTTGGCAACTGACTTGATTAAAGGAAGGGACAGCATCATGATTGGTAGACAGACCAAATACACCAGTAAATGATAAATAAGGAAAATAAATTAATTAGGCAACCAGCTTCAAGCAATGGCTAAACTGAGATACAGTCCAGTACAACAGTCAGGGAAGGGAGCCAAGGGGCCGGGAGAAAAGTCCCCAAACATTAAGGCTTTCAAGGCACCTGGCATGTCAGAATCCCAAGGTTCCTGCAAAAAAACTTTCCATGGAAAGGTATGACATTAGAAATGCAAAGCTTATTTAAATCCATATACCTTCAAGATATTTATAAAATGCTACTTGCTATCTGTCAGATTAAAAAAAAAAATCATTCTTAGTCTTGTGAGAGATGGGCTTGATAAATTTTTGATGCTGACACCAGCATTTGTTACTAAGTCACCTGGTTTTTTCAAACATATATTTTAAGCACTCATGTTTCACTGACTATTGTTTAAAAAAAAAAAAAAAAAGTACCAATTTCAGAATAGACAAGTTAATTATGATGATTTTCCTCAGATAAAGTAAAAACTCTTTTATGAGTCACACATTAAATAACCTGGCACAGAGACACACTGCTTTGTCCTGTGACAAGATACCATACGTTGGTTGTGACTTTTTGTTTGTCTTCACTTAATGTAAAATCTTTTGACTGAGCAGTCCTTTTGTAGTATTTATTATATCATCTCCACTTGCGCAGCTACTCAGAAGAAAGCTCTATGTTCAATTCACCATCTGTTTGCCAGAAAGGAAACATATTAACTAATCACAGAGTCAGAATCAAAATGCCTCCTATTGCAGCAACAATCTCGGTTTAATGCATATCTTCAGCCAAGAATAGAGGAAAGCACAAAATGACATTAAAACTTTCAAGAAGTCTGTGAAACGAAATAAGGAGCAATATGTGAAATATCAAGTTATGACAATTTGGGGTAAGAAAATAGAAAAACAAATTAAAATAGCAAACAGGCAGATTAGATGAACGCAATAAAGGAAAATGTTGCTTTTTTTTTAAAAAAAAAAAATCTTCTCATAATCTGAACATTCAAGGGCAAAGTTTTCTTCAAATTTTCTGAATAGATATTTTGTGGCAAATTCTAAGACCCTCATGTAAGACTGGGAAATCTTCTCTACCAACCACTAACTGCTGACCTATTAAAAGCTGCCCAGAGGGTTTTTCTTTTTCTTTTTTTTGTTAATGCTGAAGCTCCACCTGAACAGATTCTGATTTAGTTGGCTAAGGGTGAGAGTAACCTGTTGCCAGTGAGTCGATTCCAACTCATAGCGACCCTATAGGACAGAGCAGAACTGCCCAAGAGAATTTCCAAGGAGCGACTGGTGAATTCGAACTGCCGACATTTTGGTTAGCAGTCGAGCAATTAACCACTGCACCACCAGGGCTCCTTTATGGATATATCTGAAGAGCTCCCCACGTGATTGTAATGTGTTGCAAGGGTGGAGCATCTCCAGCCTATTGGCATATAAATTGATTTCTCAGGTCCATTTGGCTGAAGCTCACAGAACGTTTCTACCCCGGTGGGTTGTTGTGTCAATTCCACACAGAGCAGAGCCACTCTATATTGAAGGCCAGAGACGAAATGAAGCGCAGTGATGAAGGGTAATCTAATTTGCATGTTAAAGGGCAGTAATAGAAGTTAAACATAGAGACAGAGGAAACAACGGGTAAAACCAAATAAATTTACTAACAATTCTGAGACTAGAAGCACTTTTCCTATGTCATCTTTCTGTTCCCTAATGTGTGTGTGGTGCACTAGTCAAACAATTGGCTGCTAACCAAATGGTCGGCAGTTGGAATCCACCAGCTGTTCCTCGGAAATCCTATAGGACAGTTCTGCTCTGTCCTATAGGGTTGCTATGAATCAGAATCAACTTAACGGCAATAGGTTTTTTTTGTGTGTGTGCGTGCGTGCGTGCGTGTGTGTGTGTGCGTAGTGGATTTTGGGCAGATTGCTCTGTTTCATTCTCATCTCCTCCCTTTAGGTCACCCCATTTAATTGGCCAAACTTTAATGTTGAAATTATATTTTATTTTTATAATAAACAGCAATGTCCTTACTGTGTTACAAAGATATTTAAGGAAGAAAGTATTATCTTTTGGGGAGGCAGAAGAAGGGGAAGAAGGAAAAAGAGGAGAATGGAAAGGGCAATTCTCTCTCTTCTCCAATTATCTTTATTTCTTCAAAGAGGTGAATTAATTATATGGCATTGATGTCATACTTCCCCATTATATCACTATCATATGGTTCATGGAATCTAGGTGGGAAAAACAAAGCTGGATCAGGAGCAGAGGTTCTGAGTTAGAATCAGTCCTATTCCCATTTTGCCCTTTACTCCTAAGACAAGCTACATGGCCATCTTGCCCCAGTTTTGTCACATGGGAACTGTGTTTTCTCCTGCTGGGAAAATATTCTACCCTCAAGGGCCCATTATACCTCTAACATTCAACTGTATAAAAAAGGCAAAGCCTCCATATATCAGAAAAGAAAACAGCAGAAGCCAAACAAATAAAAACTAAAAGAAAGGTCATTTTCTCTATGGGTACTTACGCAGAACAACTGGGGTATGTTTTGTCCATGAAATAATGATGGAAATTTATTAGAATCAGCCCAGTGTTGTTTTCAATTAAAATTTCCTATACTTATTGTATTTTATTTCTCAATTAGGGTACTGAGAGTTATAATCTCCATTATGACTTCTTTACTCTTAGATTCTAAAGCCTTGTGTCATGTATGTTTTACTTCTGTCCATCTTGTTTGGCAGTACCCAGCCTAGAAACTGGCACATCCTCAAAAAATGATTACTGCATTGAGTTGAACTGAGTGGAATTTTTAGCTTTACATTTTATTGAGAATATTAAACTTCATAACTTTAAGTGGAATTCTTTCCACTTATTTATCCCTCCTTCTTCCCATACCCATATAAAGCACTGATGTCTCCTAACGCGTATCATGGATTGAATTGTGTCCTCCAAAAACTTAGCTAGGCCATGATTCCCAGTGTTGTGTGACTGTCCACCATTTTGTGATCTGATGTGATTTTCCTATGTGTTGTAAATCCCACTTCTATGATGTTAATGAGGCAAGATTAGAGGCAGTTATGTTAATGAGGCAGGACCCAATCTATAAGATTAGGTTGCATCTTGAGTCAATCTCTACTGAGATAAAGAAGACAAAAGTGAGCAAAGATGAGGGGGATCTCATACCACCAAGAAAGCAGAGCCAGGAGCTCATGTCCTTTGGACTCAGGCTCTCTGTGCTGAAAAGCTCCTAGACCAGGGGAAGATTGATGACAAGGACGTTCCCCCAGAGCCAACAGAGAAAGAAAGCCTTCCCCTGGAGCTAACACCCTGAATTCAGACTTATAGCCTACTAGACTGTAAGAGAATAAACTGTTTGTTGAAGCCATCCACTTGTGGTATTTCTGTTACAGCAGCACTAGATGACTAAGACAATGTGAAAGGGAAGAATAAACTTTATAGAATCATTTAAAGTACTGTAGTCTAAATACCTTATTTGCACTATTTTTTTTTCCATGTATTTATAATCCTATTGCTGTATTTCACTAAGAGATGACAAGAAACTATCAAGACCAAAAAACACAGAAACAAATTTTCCAGAGTAACATTTTCACTCCTGGACAATTTGGTGCATGGAAAGATTAGGAGATCATATGTTAGCTCCAATAGTAACTAGTTATGTAATCATAGATACATTCTTTATCTCTTTGAATCTCAGTTAATATGTAATAAGCTACTGGCCCATGCCTGGCACACAGGAGGCCCTCAATAAAGGTTCATTCCTTTTATCATGTTATTATAAAGTCTGAGAGTTTTAGACATTTTCAGAGATTTTTCACAGGGAGTCTCTGGGTGGTGCAAACAGTTAATGTGCTTGGCTGCTCACTGAAAGCATGGAGGGTCGAGTCCACCCAGGGATGCCTCAGAGGAAAAGCCTGGCAATCTACTTCCGAAAAATCAGCCATTGAAAACTCTATGGAGCACAATTCTACCCTGACACACATGGGGTTGCTATGAGGTGGAATTGACCTGCAGGCATCCGTTTTCTTTTTTAAAGAGATTTTCACATATGCAGACCAAGTTGATTAGCCAATAAGGATTCAAGGGAAAAAACACAGGGCCCCATATCCCCAGAGACTTGATTTGACTGGATTTGCCTCAGCTTGATCCTCCTCCCCTCTCTCTGTCTCTTCTTATCCTCATTCCCCTCTCTATCTTACATGTACTCTCTAACAGCTTCATGACCAAAGTATTTTCTGATTAAAATAATGGAAAATATATTCTTCCCAAATACTCTTATTAAATAAGTAAGATAAACTTAATCTCTCTGAAACGATCAGTGTTTAATAGGATGCTGCCCATTTTCTATTCTGTATGATGCTTGGTAAAAACAATTCATTAAGAACCAGATTACAAGCACACCACCAAGTGCCATCAGCTGATTACTGTAATGTTTCTTATTATGTTCATCTAATAAATTATAAGGAAGGCAATAGCAAGGGGATACTCAGAGTAGATTAACCTGCTAACATGTAGCCTAAATCCTTCAATAGGGCTATAACAAAGATGATATGGATTCATCCAGGTTGCTGGGGGACTTCTCAAATACTTAAGAAAAAGGGAGCAGGGACAGAGAATATATATACATATAAGGAAAATCAACAACAAACTCCAAAGTAAAAGTTAAGAACCTATCTTCCACAAGTATTCAAAAGTAAGGTATTAAGAGAGGAAAAAATGGAGATGAAATGGGAATGAAGAACACATTGTGGAAGGTGGAAATGGTACTTCTTACCAGAAGTCAATGAAGGTAGAACTAGAGTCTAAATACTTTTGAGTTTTATCTTCCCATAAAGTGGGCCAACACAGGAGGTGGGGCCAAGATGTCAGAGTAGTAAGACACTTCGTGTGGTCCGTCTTACAACAAAGACCCGAAAAAACAAGTGACTCGATTATATATGACAATTTAAGAGCCCTGAACACCAAAGCAAAGTTGTGGAATTGGACTGAGCAGCAGGGAGAGGGAGAGACAGTTCAGAAGCAGCAAAGAGTTGCCAGACCTGACCTAGCGGGAACCGATACACTGTAGGCTGGATTGGCTGGTGTGTGTGGTGAGGCAAGAAGTGGTACTCGAGATGCATTTTCCACATTGGGAGGGACAAGTGTTGGAGAGTCTGCTCAGGCCTCCAGAACCAGAGAGAAACAGCGCTCAATCGGCAGAAGATAAATACGTGCGTCTAACCTACTGCAAGGATCAAAAACACCTCCTTTGGGAAAAACGTCTCTCCCATTTACCTAACCCCTCCCTGCTCTGCATCGGGTCCCAGAACAGCTTCAGTGATTGCCGCATCCCCTGGGCCGGAAGTAGGACCCACTGTGCACCCTGAGCCATTCTCCTGGCTTCGGAGACAGAACAAATTAACAAAAGGAAAAAATAATCTGTCACTCCCCTTAGCCAGGAACTCAGGACAGATACAGTTCCCTAGGGACAGGCATAAGGGGTCCACAGACTTTGAATGCCTTTTGCCCCTGCATAGATCTGTGCAGGCCCATTGCAACAGCGTAGGCCCTCATTACCACAGTACACGGTATATACCTGAAGCCTATTTTCAACTATATCAGCTACAAGGAGGAGTGGCAGATTCATGTTGTGACACTGCTCTGCCCATTAAGCAGGGTCCTCACCTACCCACATCAGGGGCCTGAGGACTGATGGCTCCACCCATGTCACCTAGCCACCTGTGACAGGGGTCGAAGAATGAGTGGTGTCTCCCAGTCCTTACAGTCAAAAACATTGGATGCCCATAGTCTGGCTGCAAAACGTGCCCACCTATGTGCTCTAGGGAACAGGGACACACTTTCTTCCCAAACACTCACAGGCAGCTGTCAGCCCTCTGCTTTGCTCAGCGCATGACCCCCTATTACAGTCAGATACCTGTGCCTACACCCATCACCCCTGCCCATCTAGGACTGTAGGTGAGAACCTGCACTACACACATGGTGACCAACAACCTGGATACCTGAGCTGAATCTATACAAGAAATGTAAACGGACTCCTGGGCTCACATACCTTGTAACAGCTCTAACCACCTAGTGACAGAATGTGAGAGCTTGAAAGGAACCAATAATCAAACTAGCCCACAGGACCAGCCTATCTGGGCATATCAAAACAAAACAAAACAAGAAGCTAGGACACAGTAAATAAACACAAAATAAATAAATATAATAACATATCGATGGCTTGGGGCTAACAGTCAATATCAACTCAAATAAAGAGGTAGACCATAACGGTTTCAGCAAGCTCCCAAAAGAAAGAATCAAGAAACCTTCTAGAGGAAGATAACTTCTTGGAATTACCGGAGGTAGAATTCAAAAGATTAATATACAGACCTCTTCAGGATATCAGGAAGGAGATCAGGCAAAATGAATAACAAGCCAAGGAACACACAGACAAAGTTATAGAGAATTAAAGAAGGTCATATAGGAGCATAATGACAAATTTAACAGGCTGCAAGAATCCACAGAGAGACAGTAAACAGAAATCCAAAAGATTAACAGTAAAATTTTAGAATCAGACAACTCAATAGAAAGTCATGGGAGCAGAACTGAGACAACCGAAGTCAGAATTAGTGAGATTGAAGATAAAGCACTCAACACTGACTTATTTGAGGAAAAATCAGATAAAAGAATTTTAAAAAATGAAGAAACCCTAAGAATCATGTGGGACTCTATCAAGAGGAATAACCTATGAGTGACTGGAGCACCAAAAAGGGGGGGATAACAAAAAATATAGACAGAATTGAAGATTTGTTGGCAGAAAACTTCCCTGATATCGTGAAAGATGACAAGATATCTCTCCAAGATGCTCATCGAACCCCACAGAAGGTAGATCCCAAAACAAAGTCACCAAGACATATTATAATCAAACTTGCCAAAACCAAAGATAAAGAGAGAATTTTAAGAGCAGATAGGGATAAACGAAAAGTCATCTACAAAGAAAGAGTCAATAAGATTAAGCTCGGACTAGTCAGCAGAAACCAGGCAGGCAAGAAGGCAAAGGGATGACATATACAAAGCTTTGAAGGAAAATAATTGCCAGCCAAGAATTATATATCCAACAATACTGTCTCTCAAATATGATGGCAAAATTAGGGCATTTCCAGATAAACAGATGTTTAGGGAATCTGCAAAAACCAAACTAAAATTACAAGAAATACTAAAGGGAGTCCTCTGGTTAGAAAATCAATAACATGAGATAAAACCCGAGACAAGAACACAGGACAGAGCAATCAGATATCAGTCTGGATAGGGAAGTCACAAATAAATCAAAGCTAAACCACTGAAAATAGGGAAACAAAGACGTCAGTACGTGAAAGATGACAATATTAAAACAAAAAAGGGCAACTAAATAATGTAGTCACAGATCTTTCATATGGAGAGGAAGTCAAGACAATATCAAGAAATAAAAGACTGGATAAATTTAGAAAAATAGAGGTAAATATTAAGGTAACCACAAAGGAAACTAAAAATCCTACACATCAAGATAAAAAAGAAGAAAAACATAAATTCTCAGCAAATACAAAATCAACAAGGATGAAAAGAAAATACATAAAGAAAAACGACTCAGCACAGAAAATTAAGCAAAACAAAGAAACTGAACAATACACAAAAAAAGACATCAAAATGACAGCATTAAACTCACACCTATCAATAATTAGGCTGAATGTAAATGGACTAAATGCACAAATAAAGACACAGAGAGTGGCAGAATGGATTAAAAAAAAAAAGAAGTTCTGTCTGTATGCTGCCTATAAGAGACATACCTAAGACTTAAAGACACAAACAAACCAAAACTCAAAGGATCGAAAAAAATATATCAAGCAAAGAACACTTGAAAAAGAGCAGCAGTGGCAATATTAATCTCTGACAAAATAGACTTTAAAGTAAAATCCACCACGAAGGATAAGGAAGGACACTATACAATGATTAAAGGGTCAATACACCAGGAGGACATAACTATAATTAATATTTATGTACTCAATGATAGGACTCCAAAATACAAAAAACAAAATCTAACAGTACTAAAAAGAGAAATAGCTCCACAGTAATAGTAGGAGACTTCAACACGTAACTTTCAGTGAAGGACAGACCATCCAGAAAGAAGCTAAATAAAGACACAGAAGATCTAAATGCCACAATCAACCAACTTGATCTCATAGACATATACAGAACACATCACCCAATAGCAACCAAGTATACTTTCTTTCCTAATGCACAAGGAACATTCTCCAGAATAGACCACACATTAGGCCATAAAGTAAGCCTTAACAGCATCCAAAGCACCGAAATATTACAAAGCATCTTTTCTGACGATAAAGCCATAGAAGTAGAAATCAGTAACAGAAAAAGCAAGGAAAAAAAAATTAAACACATGGAAACTGAACAACACCTTGATCAAAAACTAATGGGTTATAGAAAAAATTAAGGACAGAAAAAAGAAATTCACAGAATCAAATAAGAATGAAAACACATCCTACCAGAACCTTTGGGACACAGCAAAAGCAGGGCTCAGTGGTCAATTTATAACAATAAATGCAGACATCCAAAAAGAAGAAAAGGCCAAAATCAAAACATTAACCCTACGACTTGAATAAATAGAAAGAAAGCTGCAAAAAACATCCCACGGGTACCAGAAGAAAGCAAATAATAAAAATTAGAGGAGAATTACATGAAATAGAGAATAGAAAAACAACTGAAAGAGTTAACAAGACCAAAAGCTGGTTCTTTGAAAAGATCAACAAAATCGATAAACCACTGGCCAAAATGACAAAAGAAAAACAGGACAGGAAGCAAATAACCCATATAAGAAATGAGATGGATGATATCACAACAGACCCAACTGAAATTAAAATAATCCTAACAAATACTATGAAAAATTGTACTCTAACAAATTTGCAAACCTAGAGGAAATGGACAAATTTAGAAACTCATTACCTACCTAAACTAACACAAACAGAGGTAGAACAATGAAATAAACCTATAACAAAAGAAGACATTGAAAAGGTATTAAAAACCTCCCCCCCAAAAAAAGCCCTGGCACCAATGGCTTCACTGGAGAATTCTATCAAACTTTCAGAGAAGAGTTAACACCACTATTACTAAAGGTATTTCAGAGCATAGAAAAGGATGGAATACTCCCAAACTCATTCTATAAAGCCAGCATAACCCTGATATCAAAATCAAGTAAAAACATCACAAAAAAAGAAAATTACAGACCAATGTCCCTCATGAACATTGACGCAAAAATCCTCAACAAAATTCTAGCCAATAGAATTCAACAACATATCAAAGAAATACTTCACCATGATCAACTGAAATTTATACCAGGTATGCATGGATGGTTCAACATTAGAAAAACAATCAGTGTAATCCATCACATAAATAAAACAAAAGACAAGAACCACATGATCGTATCAATTGATGACGCAGAAAAGGCATTTGACAAAGTCCAACACCCAATCAAGACAAAAACTCTCAGCAAAATAGGAATAGAAGGGAAATTCCTCAACATAATTAAGGGCATTAATACAAAGCCAACAGTCAACATCATCCTAAATGGAGAGAGTTTGAAAGCACTCGCCTTGAGAACCGGCACCAGACAAGGATGCCCTTTATCACCACTCTTATTCAGCATTGTGCTGGAGGTCCTAGCCAGAGCAATTAGGCTAGGAAAAGAAATAAAGGGCATCCAGATTGATAAGGAAGAAGTCAAAGTATCTCTATTTGCAAATGATATGATCTTATACACAGAAAACTCCAAAGAATCCACAAGAAAACTACTGGAACTAATAGAAGATTTCAGCAAAATATCAAGATAAAGATAAATATACAAAAATCAGTTTGATTCCTCTACACCAACAAACAGAACTTTGAAGAGGAAATCACCAAATCAATACTATTTACAATAACCCCCAAGAAGGTAAAATGCTTAGGAATAAATCTAACCAGAGTAATAAAAGACGTATACAAAGAAAACTACAAGACACTACTGCCAGAAACCAAAAGAGACTTACATAAGTAGAAAAATATATGTTGCTCATGAACAAGAAGACTCAACACTGTGAAAATGTCAATTCCTCCTAAAGCGGTCTACAGATACAATGCAATCCCGATCCAAATTCCAACAGAATTTTTTACTGAGATAGAGAAACAAATCACCAACTTCACATGGAAAGGGATGAAGCCCTGGATAAGTAAAGCATTACTGAAGAAGAACAAAAGTGGGAGGCCTCACACTACCTGATTTTAGAACCTATTATACCGCCAATGGTATTGACCATTTTGAATCAGATAATCATGTGATCTACTGTGCCAGGAATGACAACCTGAAGAGAAATGGCATAGCATTCATTTTCAAAAAGAATATTTCAAGATCTATCCTGAAGTACAACGCTGTCAGTGATAGGATAATATCCATACACCTACAAGGAAGACCAGTTAATACGACTATTATTCAAATTTATGTACCAACCACTAAGGCCAAAGATGAAGAAACTGAGGATTTTTACCAACTTCTGCAGTCTGAAATTGACTGAACATGGAATTACTAGTGATTGGAATGCAAAAGTTGGAAACAAAGAAGGATCGGTAGTTGAAAAATATGGCCTTGATGATAGAAATGGTGCTGAAGATTGCATGATAGAATTTTGCAAGACCAACGACTTCTTCACTGCAAAAGCTTTTGTCACCAACATAAACGGTGACTATACACACAGACCTCGCCAGATGGAATATACAGGAATCAAATCGACTACATCTGTGGAAGAGACAACGGAAAAGCTCAATATCATCAGTCAGAACAAGGCCAAGGGTTAACTGTGGAACAGACCATCAATTGCTCCTATGCAACTTCAAGCTGAAACTGAAAAAAATTAGAACAAGTCCATGAGAGCTAAAGTATGAACTTGAGTATATCCCACCTGAATTTAGAGACCATCTCAAGAATAGATTGGACGTGTTGAACACTAATGACCAAAGACCAGACAAGTTGTGGAATGACATCAAGGACATCATACATGAAGAAAGCAAGAGGTCATTAAAAAGACAAGAAAGACAGAAAAGACCAAAATGGATCTCAAAAGAGACTCAGAAACTTGCTCTTGAATGTCAAGTAGTAAAGCAAAAGGAAGAAATGAAGTCAAAGAACTGAACAGAAGATTTCAAAGAGTAGCTCGAGAAGACAAAGTTAAGTATAATAATGACAACTGTAAAGAGCTGGGGATAGAAAACCAAAACTCAAGAAAGATGAAAGAACTGAAGAAAAAATTCAAGCCTCAAGTTGCAGTAGTGAAGGATTCTATGGGGAAAGTATTAAACGACGCAGGAAGCATTAAAAGACAATGGAAGGAATACACAGAGTTATACCAAAAAGAGTTGGTCAATGTTCATCCATTTCAGGAGGCAGCATATGATCAGGAACCGATGGTACTAAAGGAAGAAGTCCAAACTTCACTGAAAGCACTGGTGAAAAACAAGGCACCAGGAGTGATGGAATATCAATTGAGAGATTTCAACAAACAGATGCAGAGTTGTCCACTCATCTATGCCAAGAAACTTGGAAGACAGCTACCTGGCCAACGGACTGGAAGAGATCCATATTTATACTTATTCCCAAGAACAGTGATCCAACTGAATGCAAAAATTACTGAACAATGTCATTAATATTATATGCAAGTAAAATTTTTCTGAAGATCATTCAAAAGCAGCTGCGCCAGTATATCGAGAGAGAACTGCCAGACATTCAGGCCAGATTCAGAAGAGGACGTGGAACCAGTGATATCATTGTTGATGTCAGATGGATCCTGGATGAAAGAAGAGGGTACCAGAAAGATATTTACCTGTGTTTTATTGACTAAGCTACGGCATTTGACTGGGTGGATCATAACAAATTACAGATAACAATGCGAAGAATGGGAATTCTAGAACGCTTAATTGTGCTCAAGAGCAACCTATACACAGATCAAGAGGCTGTCGTTTGAAGAGAACAAGGGGATACTGCATGGTTTAAAGTCAGGAAAGGTGTGCATCAGGGTTGTATCCTTTCACCATAC
>NW_004443938.1:27461002-27462535 GCF_000243295.1 Trichechus manatus latirostris
AAATTAACGTTGCAAAGAATGGGAATTTCAGAACACTTAATTGTGCTCATGAGGAACCTGTACACAGACCAAGAGGCAGTTGTTCGGACAGAACAAGCGGATACTGCGTGGTTTAAAGTCAGGAAAGGTGTGCATCAGGGTTGTATCCTTTCACCATACCTATTCAATCTGTATGCTGAGCAAATAATCCAAGAAGGTGGACTATATGAAGAAAAGCAGGGCATCAAGATCAGAGGACGATGCATTAACAACCTGCGTAATGCAGATGACACAACCTTGCTTGCTGAAAGCGCGGAGGACTCTAAGCACTTACTGATGAAGATCAAAGACCACAGCCTTTAGTATGGACTACACCTCAACGTAAAGAAAACAAAAATCCTCACAACTGGACCAATAAGCAACATCATGAGAAACGGAGAAAAGACTGAAGTCATCAAGGATTTCATTTTACTTAGATCCACAATCAACACCCATGGAAGCAGCAGTCAAGAAATCAAAAGACGCATTGCATTGGGCAAATCTGCTGCAAAAGACCTCTTTAAAGTGTTGAAAAGCAAAGAAGTCACCTGAAGACTAAGGTGCGCCTGACCCAAGCCATGGTATTTTCAACCACCTCATATGCATGGGAAAACTGAACCATGAATAAGGAAGACCAAAGAAGAATTAATGCCTTTGAATTGTGGTGTTATCAAAGAATATTTATTGAATATACCATGGGCTGCCAAAAGAAGGAACAAATCTGTCTTGGAAGAAGTACAGCCAGAATGCTCCCTGAAAGCAAGGATGGCAAGACTATGTCTTACATACTTGGGACATGTTATCAGGAGGGACCAGTCCCTGGAGAAGGACATCACAGTAGGTAAAGTAGAGGGTTAGCAAAAAAGAAGAAGACCATGAAGGAGATGAATTGACACAGAGGGCATAAGCATAACAACGATTTTGAGGATGGCACAAGACCGGGCAGATTTCGTTCTCTTGTACACAGGATCACTATGAGTTGCAGCTGACTCGACTGCACCCAACAACAACAAGATTGTAATGCCATGGTAGTCAAAACAGCCTGGTACTGATACAACAATAGGTACATAGATCAATGGAACAGAATTTAGAATCCAGATGTAAATTCATCCACCTATGAGAAGCTGATATTTGACAAAGGCCCCAAGTCCATTAAATGTGGAAAAGACAGTCTCTTTAACACATGGTGCTGGCCTAACTGGATATCCACCTGCAAAAGAAATAAACAAGATCTATACCTCACACCATGCAAAAAAACTAACTCAAAATGGATCAAAGACCTAAATATAAAATCTAAAACAATAAAGATCGTGGAAGAAAAAATAGGGACAATGCTAGGAGCCCTAATACATAGCATAAACAGAATTCAAAACACTACTAACAATGCACGATCACCAGAAAAGAAACTAGATAACTGGGAGCTCCGAAAAATCAAACACATTCATCAAATGACTTCACCAGAAGAGTAAAAGGACAACCTGCAGACTGGGAAAAAAATTTTGGCTACAACATATC
>NW_004443938.1:27463735-27476622 GCF_000243295.1 Trichechus manatus latirostris
GGTGCAGAACTCAAATTCTAGTAAAAAGACCAGACTTAATGGTCTGACTGAGACTGGAGGGACCCTGGAAGACATAGCCCCTGGGCTCTTTGTCATCCCAGAACTAAAACCATTCCCCAGGCCAACTCTTCAGACAAAGATTAGACTGGACTATAAAACATAAAATGATACTCGTGAAGAGTGGGCTTCTTACTTCAAGTACATACATGAGATTAAATGGGCAGCTCCTCTCCAGAGGTAAGATGAGAAGGCAGAAAGGGACAGAAGCTAGCTGAATGGACACGGGAAATCCAGGGTGGAAAGGAGGAGTGTGCTGTCACATCACAGGGAGAACAACTAGGGTCACATAACAATGTGTGTATAAATTGTTATAACAGAAACTAACTTGAGCTGTAAACTTGTACTTAAAGCATAATAAAAAAAAAGTGGGCCAACATAAATAAACCCAGTGCTGAGCTGAGGAAGAAGCAAGGACAGACCAATACGAATATTACCCTCCAGGGAAAGGAGCACGAACAACAGCGAGGCCCTGGACTGTGGAACAGACACCAGGGCCCAGCAAAGCAACCTGAGATCCAGCTTCCTATTTTCTGTAACATTCCCTAAATTCCTTCACACTACAGGAAGTTCTGTGACCTGCTCAAATCAGTTATGTGTACTGGATGGAGCACACAGGTCACTAGAGGTTGTGGGGAGGGAGGTACTGAAAAGGGAGAACTGAAGCTGGGAATGGAAGTTCTAGGAAGGTAAAGATGTCTGTTTTGTTGACTGAGGTATCCTTAATGTCTAGAACACCACCTAGCACATAGTAGGAACTCAATAAATACTTGTCAAATGAATGACTGAATCTTTGTATAATATCTTTGATTAAAAAAAGAGAAAAATCCCCCACTTTCTCCTCTGTCCTTAAAGAACCAAAGGACAAGAGTCTTAGGATCAAAATCTTCCATTTCTTGCCATACTATGGCCCATCTCTCCCCAGCCTGCTTCCCTGCTAAACATAGAAGCTAATAATTGATCACAAAGTCCCTGGGTGGTATAAAAGTTTACTGCACTTGGTTACTAACCAAAAGGTTGGAGGTTTGAGTTCACCCAGAGGTACCTCAGAAGAAAGGCCTGGTGGTAAACTTCAGAAAAAGCAGTCATTGTAAACCTTATGGAGCACAATTCTACTCTGACACACATGGGGTCAACATGAGTCAGAACAGACTTGATGGCGACTGGTTTATTGGTAGTAATTGATCAAGAAAAAAAAGTCAGGCGCTTTCTGTATAAATTTAGTCATTCTGACAAAAGAATTTAGGTGAGTGTCATGTTTATATACTGCTAAAATAAGTAAGGAGTGTAACTGAAAAGAAGAATTTATGCCTTCTCTAGGATTAGACTTTTTTAAAAAGGCTAAATCTTTAATCCACTGTTGAAGAGTCCTGCTTTGTTCTGAAGGACAACAACAACAAAAAAATAAGTACACCACAACATTAAAAGAGTTTAATACCCTATCCTTTATGCTTAAATCAGGAAGTACCATCCCAGATGTTGATTACAATAAAATACATACATGTAAATTACTGCCGTCTTTTTTATGAGGCAAATGTGATTAATGGATGGCTGTAACAGTGATTAGAGAGCATCACAGATGGGGAACAATTAATTTAAAATGTTGTGTCCATCAAACTAACCTTTGTTATATAATTCTTCATCAAGAAAGTTGATCTGTTTATTCAGATGGGATTTCATCACTATGTATGCATAAGCATGAAAAAAAATTTTTCAGAATTTTACCCGATTAATAATGGGTTTACTCAGCAGACTCATTATGTTTTCAGAAAACTGAAGATTAGGTTTCATCACATCCATACATATACTATAGAATTTTAATTTGGGAAGGATCATATTGTTGCTCTGTACTTAAGAACACTGGAAAAGAAAGTAGAATTATATTTTTCTGTGCTTTTTCATGCATTACAACTTTACTAATCTAATTTAGACTTGAGAAGCTAAATTAAATTATGACCTTGGTCTACAGGCCTGAAAGCAATTACTTATACTTCAAATCTTCATATGAAAATTAAAAAGACAAAGTCGAATGTTGCCTAAACACTTTCCCCCTGGGTGCTAGGGAATCGGTGAACTGGTATACCATTCTATTTAGCAGCCTGGTATTTCAATAACGAAAGAAAAAAACAGCAGTGAAGGGAAAAGCAAAGGATTATAGACATGTTTAATTACTGTATGAATAATTTTTTTAAAAAGTAGTAGAAGAATACAGAAAATAAAAGCTTACTTCTACTGACTATCTAGAAGTATTTATGATGATTGGGGTAGTTAAGATAAACTATGGTGGTTAAGAGTTTCAAGTTTAGTGACATAAACCTGAAATTCGTGTTTTGGCTCTGTTACGTGGCTTTCCCAGCATGCTTCTATACCTCTCAAAGTCTCACTTTTCTCTTCTGTCAATGGGGTGATAACAGTACTTACACCTCTAAAGGTTATTACGAGAACTAAATGAAACAAGGCTTGTAAGGTGCTTGGCACAGTGCCAGGAACACTGTAAGTACCTGATCAATGTTGGCGTGTTGTGAACAGCTATGTTTATCTACTAACATTTCTCACTTCCCCCTTTGTTTGGGAATTGACTCTCCCTACATTTAGCATTGTGGAGCCCTGGTGGAGCAGTAGTTAAGAGCTACGGTTCCTAACCAAAAGGTCAGCAGTTTGAATCCACCAGCCGCACCTTGGAAACCCTTGTATTTATAAACGAAGCTGCTAATTCCAACAGACCCTGAGCCCCACGTTACTCAAGCTGAGTCAATCATAGCTTCTCTCCTGGAATGTTCTGTATCTTAAAAAGGGCTACCCCTCACTAGTATGAGATTGTGAAATATAAGGTCGGAAGAAAATTAAGAAAATGAAGCCAGCAGGTTGAGAGAGACAGAGAGGAAGACATGGAGAAAAAGCTCCTGGGCAGCATTCTAGTCCCTGCAGCCAGCTGTGTCCCTGCCTTACCGTGATTTGTTATGGAGGCCAATAAATTCCCCCTTGTGCCTATGCTTATGGAAGTTAGGTGCTGTCATTTACGACAAATGGGGTTCTAATGAATAAAGCCGTTATTAGAAAACAGAAAAAGCTCTAATAAAAACATCCATTAGTTTTACTAGCCTAATTACTCGTGTTAGGTAATACGTAATTTGGTCTCATTTTACTAGATGCAAAGAAAAAATGTGGTAACCTTAGTTACATTAAGGACGAATATAAAAGTATCTTCGTACTAAACTATATTATAATTTCACATCTTCACTCAATTAATAATCATTAAATTTGCACAAGTGTGCTAATACTGGCATAAAATGGACTGATATAAAATGTTTTGAAACATTTAATAATTAAAAGAAAACAGTATACCTTTGAGTTAAAATATTAAATACACATTGCCAGCTGTCAAAGGACCAAAAGGAAAAATATTAATCCGGATACATTTTCTTTATCTGAAAAATGGTTATTATTAACCATTAATCACAGAAGCCCTGGTGGAGCAATGGTTAAACACTCAGCTGCTAAGTGAAAGGTTGGCAGTTCAAACCCACGCAGTGGCTCCATGGGAGAAAAGACCTGTTGATCTGCTCCCATAAAGACTTCAGCCTAGGATACCCAATGGGGCAGTTCTGCTCTGTCACAGGGTGTCACTATGACTCATAATTGACTCAATGGCACCCAACAACAATCACAGGTACAATACACAGCTATTTAAGCAATAAACACATCAACACACTAAATAAAGCAATAGCTGTTTTTTTTCCCTATGACCATTAATGAAATATCATTTAAATGAGACAAAATCCACTGTACTAGGCTAAAACAGAAAAGATAGCCTGAATAACGTAAGAACTACAATAACAGTAATGCCTTGACTGGGATGATTTTTAAAGAAAACTCAAGGGGGAAATTTATGAATAAAATGATGTGATCTTTTTTACTTTAAAAAATCAAAAGCTGGGCAGAGGATAAGAGTTTCTATACCCACATAAACAATGACTTGTATAATTTTCTATATACTTTTGGAGGTGAAATATCCCATAAAATTGTTAGCAGTTCGATTTTGTGATTGATACATAACCTCAAGTCATGAAATGTTGTGAGTGTGGTGTGCGCTCACACTTGCCTGTATCAGTACGTGGTGTGGAGAGAGAGATACAGACATAGTCTACAACTCCCCCATGCAAATTAGATTTTTAACTTGAACTGAAGGGACCGGACAGGTAAGAGGGCACATCTATTCCCTGATCACCTCTGGAGAAAGATCTGGGGGTCGAAGTGGGCGAGCAGAACAGTGGCTTCCGCTAAGGCTGCCCATGGCTGTGAAGCCCCGGAGATCTCTCGCATATTCACCTTCCTTATGCAGCAGTGTGGTTTTCACAGGGATTCGAATCTGAGGCTGAGAACAGTAAAGGCAGGTGGGAGCCCAAGGGAAAAACCAGGAAATGTGTGCAGGGTTAAAAGGCTCTAGAAACTGAGAGTGAAGAAGGAGCCAGGAGGTTAGTGGCCACACGGTCTGTCAAAGAGCAGACAGAGAGAGGAGTTGAGGTTGAAGGGATGAGTTAAAAGCCAGGCAAAAATTGGGAGCTAGGGAAGGTCACTGACGCAGAACCTTAACATTCTGGTCCTGGATCTACCCTTCATTAGCTAGGTGTTTTTTGCTAGCACCACAATATTTTCTTGGCTTTTTTTGTCTTTATTTGATAATAATAACAAAAAATCATACTGGGCTCTGCCCAGCTCATGGGATAGTTAATAAAATCAATGGGAAACAGGTCTGAAGACCAATAGAAATGATGAGTGATTTACAATCTGGGAGATTAAAAAAAAAGGAAAAAAATTTAACTGCATTAAAAGGAAAAATTATATACTGTAATGATAAAAATGAAATGACATCAAATATTTTCTTATTGATCAAACAGAACAAGGGGACTATTGACAAAATAGTGAACCTTTAAAAATTTCTATAATTACTCAGGTAATTGTAGCTCAATTAAAATTATATTTGCTTAAAAACCATTTACAAGCAGAATGTGTCATTCTGGGTAGCTGAGTTTTACAGACAGCTACATTTCATTGCTTTAGCTCTATTTTTGTATGGTTATCATTTTGCAAAGAAATTTAATAAAATGTCATATAAATTCCCCTGCCATTTCTAAACTGATTAATACTGTCTTCAAAAACGAACAAACCATAATTCACAGCTTCAGCTTTTCTTTTATTGTAGAAAGCCCCAAAGACAACTTTGTTTTGTTTTATTTTTTTAATTCTATCTCCTTTTTACAATTTTCTTGCTCCTCAGTGCAGTCAAATTCCCGAAGTCATTTCTGACCATCAGCTTTTTGCCTGTCATGACAGTTCCATCTTACTACTTACCCATAACTCACTGGAAAACAAGTGAAACAAGTTACAACAGTGTCTAGAGTAAGAGTCAATACCTCTGAGAGATCACCTGAGTGGCTTTCCTAAGAGTTAAGATAAGGTCTTCACTATATTTTCTAGATAATATCTCCCTTGGCTGCTCAGATCATTTTTCACTCTTTTATGTTCTCAATAAATGGGAAAGGTCGCTAAGAAAGAAGGAAGGGCTGAAGGGCTGAGGTTGAGACACAAGCAATGGTACACAGTGAGAGAGGTGGACAGGGTACTGGCGAAGCATGGAGGAAAGGGAAGGGGAAGCCTCCATGAAGAAGCAAAGCCTGAGCCGAGTCTGAAGGGGTCAGCAGGAGGCGACAGGTAAACAAGGGAAGAGCAGGAAATCAGGTGAGAAGGACCTAGAGGCGAAAGAAGGATAGGCATTACCTGCAGAACATCATGAGAAGTTCAGTGTTGAACGGACAGCAAGTTTGGAGCAAAGAGCGGCATGAGATGCTGCTGGACTGGAAAGTTCAAGCCAATTTATTGTGCATGTTCTATGCCAGGTGAAGCGGCTTCAATTCCATTCCAGGGTACTAGCAGGTTTTAAATCAGGGGAGCTAATACCAGTTTTGTGTTTTAGTTCTATCATTCTCTGGTCTATACTGATGCAGGTATACCAATTAAGAAAGTATTGAAACAGTCCTAGCAAAAGATGGTAAGGGTCTACAATAGGGTAGTAATATCAGTACTGATTTTAAAATATTTTTAAAATGCATACAACTTTAAATGATGATTATAGGAGAAAAAGAAAAAAAGGAGCCGGGAGAAAAAAAGGCATTGGAGAGAAAAATCAGAGAGAGATGCAACTTCTGGAAGAGTTACTTAAAAGTAGAAAAATGGATCTATTTTGGTATGCTCTGTGGCACAGGACATGTAGCACTCCTCAAAAAACACTCACTAAACAGAAATGAAAGAATCATAACATGATGCCTCCTGCTCTATCCCTTCCAACTCTTAGTACTTCAAATAGCATCATACAAGATAACTAATGCTCAAATGCTCTTGGTTTCTGACAGCAGCTATATGCAAGTCATGGTAAACAACAAAAGTATAAAAGCTATTAAGGACAATTTTCTTATATGTATTTTTTTTAAACATTTTATTTATTTATTTATTTTTAATTGTACTTTAGATGAAGGTTTACGGAACATATAGTTTCTCATTAAACAGTTAATATACATATTGTTTTATGACATTGGTTAACAACCCCACGACATGTCAACACTCCCCCTTCTCAACCTTGGGTTCCCTATTACCAGCTTTTCTTACATGTATTTTTAACAGCAGGTAAAATCAGCCAGCATTGCAGAGAATAATATGAGAAAAGGAGAGTGTAAGAAAACTACTAATAGTAAAAAAAAAAAAAAAAAAAAAAAAAGAATACTGTAAAGTTAAATCGGCATTACTTTTTTCTTGCACTCCAAATTTAATATTTGAAAATGGGGCTTAGAAACAGCCTGAATACAACAGTAAAGTAAGAACTCAAGAAGCATTATTTTTTCAAGTCTTGAATGGAGTGACCACTGGGGAGAATTTATAACAAGGGGATATTTTAGTGACATCTTACGGCTATAAAGGAGCTTAACATAAAAACGTTTCCTCTATTCTCCGGAAAGTACTGAGGAAGCAGAGACAAGAAAAGTAGACTTAAGATAGGCTTTAAATTGGACAAGGTGAGACAAGCAATCAAACTTCTTATTTTCCTCCCAAGCTTAAAAAATAAAACAAAACTGTGATAGCATCTTCTTTCTTGCTGTATTAAGTCAAAACGTCATCTGACTTTCCAGGTCCTCTGTAATCTGAACCTTACAGAATATACAGGCACAAGCCCTTGACCCCTAAGCCAGGCTGTCTACTGACTTCCTCCAACACTCGGCTGCTCTCCTCAGTCCTGTGATGCTGCTGCTGATGGTCCTGTCCTTCCACATGGTCATCTCCCTTCTCTGAATCTAATCACGTCCTACTCAGACCCCTAAGACTAGCTCAGGAGCTACCCTCTCTACTCTGACTCAAAATCCTTCTCTCTTGGAATGCCAAAGCCACTTAGAACTTGTAGGACACAAGTGAGACCTGAGTATGTATAGTTTTATATTGTTTGCTTTCTCACCTCTATGCACTAGCTTTGTTCCCCCAATTAAATGGAAACCTCAGGACTACGTGTCTTATACTTCTTTATCCTGATGGCGCTCAGCCTATGCATCCATTCAACAACTACATAGTAAGCACCTGCTATATGCCAGACAGTATTCTAGATGTTACAAAACACAGCAGTGAAGAAAATAAAATCTCATTTTCATGGAGCTTACGTTCTGATGGGACAACAAACAAAGTAAAATACAAAGGTAAAACACACAGCACGGTGGATAATAAATGCTTGGAAAGGTAGACGAAGGAGACAGGGAGTGGGGAATGTTGGAGAGGGGATGCTTGGGAAGTCTTACCTGAGAGATAACATTTGGATAAAGACCTGCAGGCGGGGAGGAAAAGTGCCATGCAGATATCTGGAGGAAGAGCATTCTAGGCAGATGGAAGAGCAAGCAACAAAGACCTACAGACGGCTGGCATGTGCAAGAAACAGCAAGGAGGCTAGTGGGGCAGGAGCAGAGTGAATGTGAGGGAGAGTAATAGGAGACGAGGCCAGAGACATAACAAGGGCCTAGATGGTATAGAGCCTTTCAGCCATTATAAGGATCTGACCTTCTCTGAGTGAGAGGAAGAGTCCTAGGAAGTTTGGAACAGAGAAGTGACATGATATGACTTCCATTTTAAAATGCTCATTATGGTGCTGTGTTGGAAATAGGTTATGAGACTGGGCAAGTACAGAGCAGAGAAATCTGTTGAAGGCACCTGCAACAATCCACATGAAAACTGTTTGCTGCTAAGACCAGAAGGGTAGTGGTGGAAGTGATGATAAATTATCATATTCTGGGTATATTTTAAATGTAGTGATGACAGGATTTGCCAATGGAATGAATTTGGGCAATAAAAGATGAAAGGACTCAATAGTGGCCCCAAGGATTTTGGCCCAAGCAACCAGAAGCACTGAGTTACATGAAGTAAGATGCAAAGACTTGCAGGAGGAATAGATTCGGGATGGTACAGGAGCGCAGGAGTTTGTTTATTGACATAGAAAAGGAACCCCATAAATGTAGATGATTTATTCTAGAAATTTTGTGTTTATTTCCATTTTATCCTAAAAATCACTAATTCAGTCATCCATCTCTACATCATATCAGTTTCTCTCATCTACAGTTATACTTTATGGACTCAAGATGGGCGAGAAAAAGCAAATTTCAATGAGTTTAACTCTTCCAAAGGATTCTCTATAATTTAGGTTCATTTTGTTTTTAAATTTGACCGGTGGTGGGGGGGACTGTTAATCATCTAGATAATTAAAATTTCCTTGTAACAGATTATATGTAAAGTCAGAATAAAGAATAATAAAATTTCTTTATATTACTCATTTATACAGTTATTTATTCTTTATCAAACTGATATATGCAAGGCATGAGGCATCGTATGGGATACAAAATGATCAAAACTAGGTTCCTCAATTCAGGGCAAGTAAGAAAATTTAACATCTGAAAACAAATCAACATATATGAAGGAAGATTATGTTAGGTATCAAAAAGGAAGTAAGCAAGTTACTTCCCCTCTGTGAAGTTCAGTTTACTCATCTGTAAAATGGGAGGTTTGGACCAAGTTATCTCTAGGGCTTTTAACCATTCTAATATTCTATGTAAAGGACATAAGCAGGCCTTAAAATATGAGATTGCAAAAGATGAAAGAAGACAATGTAGTACTTCTGTGACAAGACAGTCCCAGGATCATTCAGCGAAATAGGTACTGTGGTTGGGTTATAAACCAATTGCCGTCAAGCTGATTCAGACTCATGATGATATCATGTACGTCAGAACAGAACTGTGCTCCATAGAGTTTTCAATGGCTAGTTTTGTGAAAGTAGATGGCCAGACCTTTCTTCAGAGGTGCCCCTGGTTGGACTCAAAACTCCAACCTTTTGGTTAGCAGCTAAGAACACTAACAGTGTGCACCACCCAGGGACTCCCTGAAAATGGCAGTAGGAACGTAGGCTGAAAAATCAGGAGGGCTTGATTACAAAGCTTTTTAAACATCACACTAAAGTCAAGAATTTTTTCAGTACGCAATTTGTATAGATGTCAATCAAATCAATACCATCTATTAATGCAATCTAATCCACTTCTCTAACATCAACTAAATTGAAGGAATTCAATTCCAATTCAAATCTAACCAATTCTGTTCCTAACTGCACATGCAGTACTTCTTCCTCTGACCCTAAGCACTCTGAGCTAGATTAAAGCTAACAAGTTAAAGAGCACAGTCCTCCAGACGGCCAAGTCAGCCCGAGATATCACACGCCAGCTGCAGCTTGGGAGTCCCCAGGTCCCCCTTACTTCTGACCTGCTGACTACAAATTTGATGGTTCCCTCTATACAGGATGCCAGCTGTAAGCTCGAGGGTCCCCAGGTTCCTGCAGTTCTGACCTGGCTTCCACTATTCCCTTGGGTTCAAAAACTCACTAGAACAACTCACAGAACTCACAGAAAGCTCTATACTTACGACTGCAGTTTTATTATGGCAAAAGAGATGCAAATGAAGTGAGATCTGGGAGGGTTCCTAGTGAGAAGCTTCCATGTTCAAAAATGGGACATGCTACCGTTCTTGGTGCATCATTGTCGTTCACCAACCAGGAAGTCCATGAAGCTTCTCTGTCCAGAGCCTTTCCTGGGGCCTCATTTTCTAGGTATGATTGATTGAATCAGCTGAGGTCAGGTGATATAACAGGTGGTCTTTCTGGTCTGGCCAGCCATCACCCAAGAGGTACCTCATTAGCATAACCTGTTAGATTAGGTGTAGTCTGGAGCCCTCCTCAAAGACACTTCAATCACTGCGGAAATTCCAAGATTTTAGCAATTATCTCTTAGGAACCAAGAACAAAAACCAACTTCTTTAGGTAGCATTAACCCTACAGCAAAGAAGTCACTGAAAGTGTTTAGTCTGGGGAAGAACATGAATATGATTCTATGATAACATCAGTTCATTAGGAATAACCTAAAGTGGACGAGAGAGAGTCTATGAACATATACTATGTGTTTCACACAGGAGACAGAACAATGAAATGAGACAGGTGCTGCCAAAAGCAGCAGCTGATTCTGCCTAAAGCTATTCCTTAAGTCTACACCAAAGACTCTTAGAATCTGGAATTCAGTGGTTGTATGTGTATGTGTATGAGAGAGAGAGATGTGAGAGAGAGAGAGAGAGAGAGAACTCAGAAGAAATAATACTTCAAAGACAGAAATAACAATTATGAGTGACTTTCAGGCTGTAAGTGTGATGAAAGGTGGAAGACTTCACAATGACTTAGTTTCTCATAGGGTAACTGAAAAGACATATAGATATAGGACAGGAATATATTGTCGATTTTAGGATGAAATGGAAATAAACCCAAAATTTCTAGAATGAATCATCAACATTTATGGAGTGCCTCTCATATATATGAAGCCCTAGTGGCGCAGTAGTTAAGCACTTGGCTGCTAACTGAAAAGTCGGCAGTTCAAATCCACCAGCTTGTCTGCATGAAAAAGATGTGGCAGTCTGCTTCCATAAAGATTACAGCCTTGGAAACCCTATGGGGTAGTTCTACTCTGTCCTATAGGGTTGCTATGAGTCAGAATCGACTCGATGGCAATGGGTTTAGTTTGGTTTGGTTTTCGCCTATATCTGTATCTCAGTAGGGTAACTCATATCCAAGCAAAAGAGAAACTAATGAATGGCAAGATGCTGTAAAAGTAAGTGTGCTTAGATACACACATATAAAACTAGGTTCAAAAAGTTCAAGAAAATCATGGCCTTGATGAGAAATATATTCAGGCTGGATAAGAGTTCCCTTGAAAAAGGTTCAGTATATGTCTGTCCAAATATATGTCCAAATATATGATCCAGTCCCGGCTCTAGTCAAAGAAAGCATTTGCCAACTACGGTTCCTGCCCCAGTAATCAATGCTCACGAATTGTACTGCTGGACACAGCATGGGGCAGTCTTTCAGTTCTGCTTAACAATGTGAAGTGAATGACGGAAAATTTTTTGAACGGCATGTTTATTTTTTAAAATGCATCAGAGTGATTTTATTGTCAACGTGAGAAATTACAATAAAAATATAGGTTGGTCCTCAAATTCACTGCATATTTTCTCTTAAATTTACTACGAGATATGTGACTACTTGCCAGTAAGATAGTTAAAATTTCCATTTTAAACCAAAGTACATAAACACTATTAGCTCTTATGTTTAAATTAAACAAATCCTGCTTGGTTGTAAACAAAAGGCACTTTGATGTCTTATTTTAAAAAGTGATCTTGAAAAAACAGAAGTTTTAAAAAATCTTACTTTATAGGTATTTAAATATTTTAAGTTTTACTACTGTATTTTTAATACCATTCTTCCACTTGCAATTACTTATCAAGTAATTTGTTTAAAAATAAGAAATATAAATTTTTATTTTTAAAGAAATTATTTTTATTGTTACAGTATGCTTTCTACATAAATCATTTATTCTGCCAAAAAACACCAAACTCATTGCCATCAAGTCAATTCCAACTCATAGCGACCCTACAGGACAGAACAGAACTGCCTCATAGGGTTTCCAAGGAGCAACTGGTGGATTCCAACTGCCAACCTTTTGGTTAGCAGCCATAGCTCTTAACCGCTATGCCATCAGAGCTCCTTTTTTTTTTTGTTTTTTGTTTAAAAATAATGGTACTGAAGTATACAGAAATTTCATTTTTTAAATTTAAGAATCTAGATATTTGTTAACTGATGACATGTATGATAAAGTAATACTTAGAAAACAATTTTAAATATCAGATACTGAAATGCTATAAGGAAACTTGTCTTTTCGTTCTCCTAACGTGTTTTTTTTGAGACACTACAGAAATCAGTCTCACCTGTTTTTGTTTGTAAGTTTCTTCTTGGTTCTTCGGGGGCTTCAATTGGCTGATCAGCAAGGAACACCCGAGCCTGGTCTATAGCATTCAGGACAGAATACTCTTTCTCCTTTAATTCTCGCCTCAGTGCCTTTGCAAAGAGAAGCAAAAGTTGAAGTTATAAGCTAATGTATTCACCAAATACTGGAACATTTTCAGTTATACCACCTCTGACCACACTTGTCAAAGGAATGACTAACAACCAGCGTATAAGTTAGGTTCTAAATAAAAAAATGTAAATTTTGGAGAGTTCCGGCAAACTGGTGCTCTAGACAGAAGCACCACGCCGTCCCTGCCCATCAAAGATCTGAAAAACTAAGCCGAACAGAGAATACAACAATCCTGAAACCCTAAAACATCAAATGAAGAGATAAAGAACTCAGCCAAGCACCAAATGGAGTGAGAAAACTGACAGA
>NW_004443938.1:27484008-27547686 GCF_000243295.1 Trichechus manatus latirostris
TTGAGTAAGGATATTGTTGATGTGTTGTGAGATCGTTAACCATTGTCATAGGGCAACATTTGTAGTAACTGTTAAATGAGAAACTATTTTGTTCTGTAAGCCTTCATCTTAAGTGAGAATAACGGCACAATTCAAAGAGTGTAGTCAATGTCACTGAACTGTGCATGTAGAAATTTTTGAAATGGTGTCTCTTTGGCTATGTGTATTTTCACCAAAAAAAAAAAAAATAGGTTGAGAAGTTAGAGGGTTGATATGTTGTGGTGTGGTTAACCAGTGTTATAAAACCACACGTGTACTTCTGTTTCATGAGAAACTATTTGTTCTGTAAGCCTTCACCTGAAGTACAATAAAGAAAAAAAATGTAAATTTTACAGATAAGAATGATGAAAAATATAAGGAAAAGAAAGATCCTTCCTGTAGAATTTAAATATTAAAAAAAGAAACAGTTTTAAAATATTCACTTCAGGGAAATTATTAAAGTGTATTTGAACTTACACAAAATGTATTTTAGGGTCTTCACTGCTGTGAGATTGTTAACTACAATCGTCTGTTCTAAGATACTTTTTTATTATAAGACTGATAGACAAAAAATTACACCCAATGGTATGGAAGAAGGCAATTTCACAAGTGATAATGAGATCCTCCGAAGTGTTTTACATTCCTTAAAGTACATTAAGGAAAAAGAATATTAAGAGATAGAAACAAATTAAAGTACATGAAATCAAAACTAAACCAAAGAGAACACATAAAAGACAGTCTCCAGTTATCTTAAAATATGTTCCATCTCTCACGCTGAGGCAATTACTATTTTTCCTTTGTAAGGTTTTTCATGCAAATCTATGACTCTCAGAACACAGATCTTGGAACAAAGTCTTTAGCACTTTTTGTTCTTTTAAGTAGGGTAAACTTTCACTCCTGCCTCTATAAAATGTTTGGTGATTAAGACTCTAATTGACCAGGGTTAAAAAACAACAAAACATTCAGTGAGTATTGCAAAATAAGTAAATGAAGATATTTCTCATGTGCTATTTTAATAGTTTAGCTAAATCAAAATTGTTAACTTTGTTAGCCTCTTAACATTATAAATACCTACTGGCTCTAATATTTTGCTTTTAGTGCAGTTCTCCAGCAATGCATGATGAAAATTCAGCTTTTCATTTTCTAAAATACTGCACTGTAATAGCATTTTATAATCAACAAAGTCTTTTCTTCTAAATATAACTTTTTTTTTAATAGCATTTGTCATAGCTATGTTAGGATGACAGAGTATTTGCAAGCTAAATTGTCATCCCCCACAGTAGATGACAAGTAAAAATTTTAAAAATCTAGAAATACAAGAATAAACATGTTATGCACAGAGAGCTAAACAGTTAATAGGCTCAGCTGCTACCCCACGATTAGAGAGGTTCGTGTCTACCCAGAGGACCTGGCAATCTACTTCAGAAAAGTCAGCCACTGAAAAACTTTATGGAGCACAGTTCTACTCTGACACACGTGGAATCACCGTGAGTCTGAGTCAGTTCTACTGTGACTGGTTTTTTGGTTCTGTGGCGCTAAACACAGTAAAACACTGGTAATAAAGTTGAAAGAGAGCATCACGGATGGGAAGAGGGGAAAAGGGCTGGCAAGGAGTAGTGAGAGAGTAACAGAATGTTGTTTTTTGTTTTTGTGATAAGCATTGTAAAACGATTTGACTTATAAACTATATACAATTATTACCTTGAGAAAAATGTAAATTAAAAGAATAAAAGTGAACAAAATAACACCAATCCACAATTGATATACAGTGATAAAGTATAGGGTATGGGATGAAATAAAACTGTCTCTAAAACCCACATATATTTATGTGTCCTTGCAACCATCTATATAACCTAAGACTGTGAAGCAAGCACAAGTCAGCAAAATTCCCAGATCAATTATTACCTATGATCATGAAATGACTATGTTTAGGGGAAAAGCAACAAAACTCCCACTGCATTTATTTAAGAAAATCAGCTTTTAGCGGGTAGGGAGTGTAAGTTAATGAGAGTGGAACAACTAGAACAGAAATACTGGAATGTCGACATGATATGAGGAATGTAATTAACGTCACTGATCATTATGTTTAGAAACTGTGGAATGGCAGCAGGTTTCGCGGTGTATATTTTCACCAAAAAAGAAATAAAGAAAAAGAAAGAAATTCCAGGATGCTACATTCCAGCAAAACAAAATTACTTTCTGGTATTTAAAGCTTTTGATATATGGAAGTAGTAGACACACGCAAAAAATGGGGAAAAACATTGTTAATCTAGAAATACATATATACATTTACAGGTTTTGAGTCAACTCTTCTTTTAAATAGTTGTTATTAGAACAAGAATCTCCACAGGAATCAAAATAATCCTAGTGTTTACTTTGAAAACCATCTGGAAATGTAAAAGAATGACATGGGAAATCAGGCTGCTTAAAAAATATCAGTGAAAAACAGTGGGTAAGGTAATAGAATTATTTTTTAAAATTTAGTGGTCAGTAAGATGCATCATCAAATCCCCAATCTAGCCAGTAAATATGGGAGAAGAAAAAATTTTTACAATGATGTGCAAGGGGCCATGCTAGGTTTCTTCTTTTTGAAAGAAAACTGCCAGGAATGTACCTATTAAATGCAAGCCACTAGAGAGAAGGTGAAGGAGCTAGAAAAATACCTCTGGTTTATTAAACAGAATGAAGAATTCACAGATAATATTTAGAGACTTAGCACAACAGAGAAACCAGGAAACACCAAAAGGAGAGGATGTGGAAGGACACTAAAAACTGAGACAAGAAGGCAGAACATAAAGGAATGTGACTCAGGGAAGGCAGAGAAGCAGCAGCACTGGTCCTCTGGAAATATAAAATGAGGATGGGCCATATATTTCAGAGAGGGTGAATCCAGATCTTATCAGGGAGAAAGAGAATAACTTAGGGGTTACCTTGGTATTACTTTCAGAATTTCAAAATCCAAACTTACATTTGTCTACAGAAAGGATACACTGGGGGAAAAATAACCTATCAATTTCCTCGATGGCTGAAATGTCATCAGTTTTGCATGGTAATATAATGTGTATCAAGGTGAGCAGAAGCTCTGTGTGTGTATATGTGTGTGTGTGTGCAAGAGAGAGAGAGAGAAAACTGAGCTGGCATGTTTGCCCAAGTTCCTGCAAGCATGAGCTTGAGGAAGGAGGGAGTGAAGAAGAGAAAGAAAGAAGGAGGGTGAAGAGAACAGGAAAGTGAAACATAGGAGGAAAAGAGTAAAACACAGGGAACATCATGAAAAAAAAGGTCCTATCGATGAAACTGAGGAGAACTCCTGTACTAATGACTTTGAAGAAGATATTCTTACTGTCTTCTAGGGGGAAATCCATGTTGGTAGATTCATGTTGGAGGAGAGGTATTGAAACAGAAGGACTCAACATTATTCAAAGTAGGGTATATTGTCTTTATTGAGTATATTTCTGGAATGTGACAGAAAGACTGTCAGGTTTTTCTGACCCACTAACTGTTGTCCAATTCTTGGTAAAGACACATAAACTAATATTTTGGTGGCAATGAAATACTCTGGGCAGAGCTGGTATCTATAATGCTTCTTCTAAACAATTCAACTTTGGCATGAGAGAAGACAGCATGCAGATTATGTCAATAAAGAGGGTTTAGGAAATGTAGCTACGAGCTATGATATTAAATAACAGGCTATTTGACTAGAGAATGTATCTAATAATGTTGGTGCCAATGCTTAAGGAAAGCTAACTTAATTACAAGGGATTCAATCAAAGTATTAGGTGGGAGGCAACGTCCAGACCTTTCATACTGATTATTGTTAAGAACAGTCAGGTTAGATACCTCCATATCCAACTTCATCATTAGATGGTCCCTAAACCAAAAAAAAAAAAAAAAAAAACCCGTTGCCGTCGAGTCAATTCTGACTCATAGCAACCCTGCAGGGGAGAGTAGAACCACCTCATAGGGTCTCCAAGGAGTGGCTGGTGTTTCGACTGCCGATCTTTTAGTTACCAGCTGAGCTCTTAACCACTGTACCACCAGGGCTCCAGACAGCCCCTAGAATACCTTAAACTCTAAGATGCACAGGGAGTCAGGAAACACCACCATTAGTTTAGTCATGCTCCAGTTCTGAGGTTAATAACAATAATAACAAGATAACGCCTACAGATGAACTTTCCTTATTATTCCACTGATCCTGGGATGGAAGCTCTGAAATGCTTCCTGGTGGAAGTAATGCCCAAACTGAATCCTGCAGAGAGAAAAGGGTACTCCTAACAGAAGAAACTAATTACTAGCAGAAGAACAAGAGAATATCACAGTATGTGCCCTCAGGGAACTACAAACATTTAGACCTGATAGAACAGAAAGACCAGCAGCCAAGGCTGAAAAGATGGGCACAGGTCAGATAACAAAGTCCACTGTATGATGTCCTAAGCACTTAGACTTAACCAACAATAGGTGATGGAAGCAACTGAAGAGCTGGACAAGGGGGTAGGGGGTGACTGACAGATTTTCATCTTTGTTTTTTATAATTTCATAAAGTCAGGTCTCCTAGATTCACAGAAGACAAGTCTGAGCTGATAAAGCCCCACAGGAGTAGAGAGTCCTTTTTTTTTTTTTGACCACATTAAACTCTAGTACTTCATAAAAAAAAATCTCTATGCACAGGGTGCTGGCTGAGGAATGTCTCATGAATTCCTTTGATATGCCGATTTAGGGAAGGCTAGGAGGCAAGTATGAGCAGTAGGAAACATGCCAAGTGAGTAAAAATATAGGCTTCTGGCCCTAATGCCAACTAATGCATCTAATAAAATATCTGTTCATATTCTATTTTGCAAATTTGATTTTATCATTCAATTTGTCCTGTCTCAATTATATTTAATTGCATGTCATAAATGGATTTAACTTTCAACAGTTTACATATGTAATTATTTCACCACCCTTTACCTCTCAATTAGATATAAAAGAAACCCAGCATTTCCTAACCACCTGGGGAACATTAATGATAAGATAATTAAACTCCAACAGATTTGTTTAGTATACAGAGCTACAAAGCAGCACTTACCTTTAGGTTCCAATATCACATGACTTATATATGGGCTGACTTAAATAAGCATAATATAATCTAATTGGAATTTTTCTGTTTTAATCACTTCATATTTTCATTCAAAACAATTCTGTTCCAAGACATGAACAAGTATTGGCAAGGACATGAAGAAACTAGAACCTTCATACCTTGCTGGTGGGAATGTAAAATAAATGGTGCAGCCACTTTGGGAAATGCTTTAGCAGTTAAATGTTAAACACAGAGTTACCATATGACCCAGTAATTCAACTCCTAAGTACATACCCAGAAAAATGAAAATGTAAGTCCACACAAACACTTGTACACAAACGTTATATTTAGCAGCATTATTCATAATAGCTAAAAAGTGTAAACAACACAAGCACCATTAACATATTAATGGATAAACAAAATATGATATACATATACAGTGGAATATTACTATCTATAAAAAGGAATGAAGTTCTGATACATGCTAACACATGGATGAACCTTGAAAACATCATGCTTAGTATAAGAAGTCAGACACAAAAGACCATATATTTAGTATGTCTTTTACATGAAATGCCCAGAATAGGCAAATCCATAGAGACAGAAAGTAGATTAGTGGTTGCCAAGGGACAGGGGAAGGGGGAATACGGGGAGTAACTGCTAATGGGTACAGGGTTTCTTTCTAGGGTGATAAAAATGTTTTGGAATTAGGCAGTGGTGGTGGCTGCACAATTCTGTGAATAGACTAAAAACCATGAATTTTATAGATTAAGAGGGTGAATTTTATGGTGTGTGAATTATATCTCAATAAAGTTGTTATTAAGAAAAATAAAATCCTCTAAGTAATCTGTTTACTTCCTAGCCTCTATCTTCCCCATCTTCAAAGTAATAGCTCATCCTCCATATTTAGTATGTTCAATAATAAGGTGGTTGCTCCCACCTTAGTGTTTCCAGACCACTTCCTCCTCCTCTAACACAGCCCAGTCCGATATATTGTGACCACGCATCTGTTCCCTCCAGTATGGACTGTGAGTTCTTCCAGGCTAGGGCTCAGGTCTTACTCATTTGAAACCCTCCTCAGTGCCTGCCTGGGTGGACATAGAAAGCACTAAAGAAATTCTTGGGGAAATAAATGCATAAGTGAAGGAGTCATTTTAGAATCAAATACTATGTAGGATTCCAAAATATGGCAGACCAAATGATAACAAAGTCTCCAAGAGTTGATTATCCTAAATTTAAAGAATCAATGGGTTCTCGTTAGTTTTGGATTATTTGAACTCTCCATGTTGCAAATTATCAGTAACAATTTTTTTGATGTAAAGTTAGTTTTCTCCTATAACCTAACTATAAGCTAGTAAGTACTACGAAGTACTTCAGTCTGCTTAACAAAAATGCTCCTTTCTCCTCCTGGATAAACAAGGAACTGATCTCATTGAAAGAGACAGTGTGGGCTCACTTTGTTACCCCTACTTTCTACATCCTAATCCCAGATATAACTCCACAGGGCATAGTTTCAAAATTACTGCCAGTCTTTAGAATTGAAAGTTGTATCAAACCCATCTAAAACTTAGTGGCTTAAAACAGCAACAATTTATTTCTCATGATTCCGTGGCTTAGAAAGCTAATCAATTCTTCTGTCAGTGCTGCCTGCGATTACTCATATACTGTAATCACTTGTGATTTGAATGGGGCTGGATGTCCACACTGGCCTCACCCATACATCTGGCAATTATTGCTAGCTATGGGCTTGGGTGCTTTGGTTTTCCTCTGGGTGGTCTCCCAGTGCCCAGTAGGCTAGACTAGGCATCTTCAAACTATGGTGATCAGTGTTCCCAAAGGGCAGGAGAGAAAACTGCAAGGTCTTTTAAGGCACAGGCTCTAAAACAGTTCTGTCCGATAGAACTTTTTGTAATGATGGAAATGTTCTGTAACTACGCCATCCAATATGGTAAGCACTAGCCGAGGGTGGCTATTGAGTACCTGAAATGTGGCTAGGGCAAATGAAGACCTGAATTTTAAATTTTATTTCATTTTAATTGACTTACATTTAAATATGAATAGTCACATGTGGCTAGCAGCTACCATATTAGACAGTGAAGCTCTAGACTTTGCACACTGCTTTTGCCACATTCTATTATTCAAAGCAGGTCCTCAGACCAGCACAGATTTAAGAGAATGGAGAAAAACATATTATCTCTTGACGGGAGGGGCAGTAATATCCCTCTGTAAAGGGCCTCGGGTACAGGGAGGTATGATTTGTTGTTACAACAATCTACCACACAAGGGAAGGGGCAAAGGAACACCAGGGTTAGGGGTGGGGTTGGTAATCTTTAAATAAAGTGGTCAGGGAAGGCATCTCAAAGACAGTGATATTTTGAACACAGATCTGAAGGAAGTGAGGAAACAGGCCACTAGAATATCTGACAAAAGAGCAATCTAGGCAGAGGTGACCAAGAGTGCAAAGGCGGCTGAGGCAGGAACATGCTTCGCAGTTCAAAGAACAGTGAGCAGGCAGGTGTTGTCAGAGTTGAGTGAGCAAGGGATGGGGGTGACTGCTTCTGTAAAAATAATTTATGTCATGCAAATGAGGAGTGAGGGAATCTCTGTGGTTGATAAGAGAGGCATGTGGTAATCACATACTTCTTCAGACATCTGGCTACCTCACTGAAGCAAGGCTTGGCCTTTGACCTGGAAGTGTTCATGTGTGGCAATCTGTCACAAAGCTTATGCATTTTCCATTTTCACACATAAGTGGAAAGACGCTCAATTTCTACCCCAGACAAACGTGTGTAAAATGAGGTTCTGACTTACCAGTAGAGACCAGCATCAGTTGTAACAAGGAAGAAGAAACAAACTAATTTCTAAAAGGCAGATGAAATTGTATTTTAAAAGTTTCAAGCCCCAGACACCTCAAGAGTTAAGAATAATAAATGGTGAGCACAATGATCACTCCATGTCCACAAGAAAAAGCTTAATTTTTCTCAATCCTAATGTGGCATAGGAGTCCCTGGGTGGTATGAATGGTTAACTCACTCAGCAGCTAACCAAAACATTAGAGGTTCAAGTACATCCAGAGGTACTTCAGAAGAAAGGCCTGCCAATCAGCTTCCAAAAAATCAGCCACTGAAAACCCTACGGAGCACAGTTCTACTCTGACACACACAGGTTACCACGAGTCAGAGTCAACTCGATGGTAACTGTTTTTTTTTTTTTTAATGTGGCACGTTGGTGTGTGCAGTCCAGTTGATTCTGACTCATACCGGTCCTATAGGATGGAGTAGAACTGCCCCACAGGGTTTCGTAGGTTATAATCTTTACAGCAAAGAAAACGCCAGGTCCTTTCTCCCTCAGAGTAGCTAATGGGTTCAAACTGCTAGCCTTTCAGTTAGCAGCTGAGCGCTTTAACCATTGTGCCACCAAGGCCCCTTTAATGTGACACAGAACTGTATGATATATTTTCCAACAAAGATTTCTACCAAAATAAAAAATTTAAAACACATATTAAATTCATACAATACATGAGGAAATATACAAAGCACATGAAGAAACAACAGTTAATAAGCCATGGTCCCAACCGGTGAGGAACTTTACAGTCTAAAGGGAAGGAGAGTATTGCACAGCTCACCACAGTGCAGAGTGTGGTAAGTGCCACAGATCTTTAAGAGAGGTACAAATGGGGCTCTAAGGAAATACACAGAGCAGGGAGGGAGGTGGAGGTGGTTTCAAGCAACCTTCACACAAACATGTAAACTGTGTGTTGAAAAATAAATTGGAATTAGATTAAAGGTAATTAGGGAAAAGGCAATTTAAGAAAATAGAATAAAAAGCAAGGCAATCTAGTCTCTCATTGTTTTCCCTGTTAAGTAGCTTCTCAGCCTCAGATCTGAATCCCTGTGAAAACCACACTGCTGGGTAAGGAAGGTGGATATGCCTCCACGGCTTCACGTAAGGAAGGTGGATATATATGCCTCTGGGGGTTCACAACCATGGGCAGCCTTAGCTGAAGCCAGCTGTTCTCCTTGCCCACTTCTACCCCCAGATCTACCTCTGGAAATGATCAGGGAATCCGTGTGCCCTCTTACCTAGTTGGTCCCTTCAGTTCAAGTTAAAAATCTAATTTGCACAGGGGAGTTGTAGACTATGTATCTCTCTCCACACCACATACTGATATAGGCAAGCATGCACACACACACACTTTTCATCTAAACTAAATGAAGCCCTAGAATGTCAGGTTAACGAACACCTGACTTGCAATATCACAGGATTTTCATTCTCAGCAGAATTTCTAAGAGCCAACATCCCTTTTATAAGGGACCACCCTGCCTCCTATCCCACCTCGCTGACTTTCACACTCGGGAAGCTCTTTGGTAGCTATTCGTGTTCTTATGAGTGCTCGGCAGCAGGATAAATCGCTCCTTATCCAACTTAACATGCCTAAAGAAACATTCTCAATTATCCTCCTTTAATGGGCTGGGAACATCTCTCCCACCTGCTATAATTTAGTGGGAAGGGCAGGGGATTAAGGGATAAGAAGGCATAAAGACGTGGCGGCCTGGCTTAGCTCAGAAATACTAGTAAGTCAGTCAGCGGCTCTTCATTTTCACCACGAACGTGGCATTAGCTTGCCGCAGAGGCTGAGCTGCTGCCAAGCAGACAGCAGTGATATCAGCTGTTCCAGGCATCGCTGATGTATACAGGATGCTGCTGTCTCTTAAAAAGACAATAGGATCTGAGAGAAGCTGGGAGAAGGGGGGCGGGAGAGGGGCCCTTACTATCCCTTTCTGTCCTAAACTGGCAACCCTCCATACTGGACACGGATAAGGAGAAAAGAAACGCAAACTTGTGGGTGTATACTAAATCCTGTGTGTTATTCTTATCTCCTTTTCTTCAATAACAACTCTCTCCTTCCTTTTTTTTCAATTTAAACCCATCCTCCAAACTGTGTATCAAGCTCCAAAGTTTGCTGGGGTACACATTTCCCAAATTTTTCTAAATTATTATATTAAAATCATAGATAACTCAGAGCCTTCCCCACTCCTGCTTAAAACCCTCCAATGGCTTCCTGCTGCAGTTAGAATAAAATCTGAACTTCAGTTTTGCACCCTCCCTGCTCCCCGATCTCACCTCCTAAGATACCCTCTGATTTCTAGCTTCACTGCCCTTATTTCTGTTCCTAGAATATGCCAAGCTTTTTCCCTCCTCATGACCTTTGCAACGTGCAAGGCTTTTACTTCAAATCTTCAATGTCTGGCATCTTCTCATTATTTATATCTCAGCACTCGGTACATCTGTTGGGTAAATGAATGAAGAAATGAATACGCTGACGTGAAGAATGGGGGACTGCTGGAAGTGTTAGAACACAATCAAGGAAGGAAAACTCCTAGGGAAATGGGAGCAACTCATCCAAAGCAGTAGAGGCGGAACAGTCATCTCCTTTTTGTTGTTAGCTGCTGTCGAGTTGCCTCTGACTCATGGCGACCTGATGTACAACAGAATAAAGCGCTGCCTGGTCTTGCATCATTCTCACGGTCACCAGCACATCTGAATCCACCACTGCAGCTATTGTGCCAATCCATGTCACCAAGGGTCTCCTAAGCCCCTCACTGGCATTCTACTTCAACAAACATGATGTCCTTCTCCAGCGACTGAGCTCTCCTGATGATGTGTCCAACACAAGGGAGGCAAACAACGTTCTGTTGTGATCTATAAAGTTTTCCTTGGCTGATTTTCTAAAGTAGATCACCAGGCCTTCGTTTCTATCTGTCTTTGTTTGGAAGGTCTGCTAAAATCTGTCCACATGGGTGACCCTGCTGGTATTTGAAATAGCAGTGGCATAGCTTTTAGTATCACAGCAATATGGAAGCCACCATGGTACACACTGACAGACAGTAATGGATCATCTATTTATAGCACTTTGAAGAAAAAGTTCCCTCTCAAGACACACTATCTCTGTGCTTAGCAATCTCATTGACCCTCACTGGTAAAAGTAAAAGAAATTCTCAGGGTGACTCTTCCTGACCAATTAGGGACCCAGCTCCAATGCTACCTCATCATCAGCATAAACCTCGCCTGGTATCCCAGCAGAGTGCCCTCCCTCCACTGTGCTCCCCCAGTGCTTGGCTTCCTCATTGCTGGAGCACTGACCCCACTCTCCTGTCTGGCCTCTTGTACCAGACTGAGCCTTCACTGAGGGCTCACTTCTGGGACCCAGCAGGCACAGTGGAAACACAATGAATTTTTTATAAATAAATGAGACTTAAAAAATTGTTTTATGGTATAGTAAAAGCAGATTAAAACTTGCAGCCCAAAGTCCTATCTTAAAGACCCAGTATTGCCCCTTATAGGTCATAAGCCATTGGGTGTGTGTCCCTTATCCTCTTTTTCATCCTACTAACTTCACAGATGAGACAGTGAATGTGAGCGTATTTTGAAACAATTCTGTGCTATAGAATAACTATTTCCTATTAAGTTGAACCTAATCTAAAGTCTTATCATCATTCTCGGCTCTTTTCCAAAACAGATTTCTTTCCTTAGCCTCTATTCACTGCAGCTAATGGAAGAAAATTCTAGCCATTGTATCTACAGCTTTGGATGCTTAATACCAGTATTCAACCCTCCATTAGCAGCAACAATCAAAGTTAATTAACTTAACTCTTCTACAGGATAAATTATTTCATTCTGAAAAAAATGGAACTATGTGAGTTTCTAAGATTAAGCCAAAAGGTTTGGTAAGCAGAAAACTGTGTTGCAAGACTCACATCACCTAGGATTCTTAGAAAGTAAACAAATAAATGTAGTGTCTTCTTGTGGACCAATTTGTTCCAGAATAAAATAGCTAAGTTCTGTGGTGGCAAAAGTGGTTAACCTGATCGTGTCACTTACACTCATGTGATATAAATATAAAACTTCTTTAACTGATTAGTACAACAAATAATGGACAACTTTTTCCATTTTCTACTTTTTTTAGTCTAGGCATGATGAAACTAAATACATTCAACTAGTTCTCCTCTTCCTTCTCTTTAAGAGAGAAACCTGAGTTGGGGATCTGCCGTCCTAAAACTGCTTTCTAAATTCCCATACTGATGTGGAATACCAGCATTTTAATGCTAACAATACAAGGTTCACAGGAAAGAGGAGAAAAAATGAGAAACCACTGGCAAGGATGCAGTGAAACTGCTGGAGGTGGAAAATCGGTACAATCATGTGGGAAAGTAGGTCGGCAATATATCAAGAGTCATTACCATGCTCATATATTGCGAAACAAGAATTTCACCTTTGGGAATATATCTTAAGAAAATGATCCAGAAAAAGCTACAAATACACAGGTGTTCATTATAACATTATTTATGATTAAGAAAAAAATTGAAAGCAATGTCCATATCCAGCACCTGGAAAAAATTTAGGTTCACTGTGATATGGCCATATTAGGGACCATTAGGTAACGCTGAACAATTATTGTGATAATGACCATACAGTAATGTGAAGAAGTAGGTATGACATATAACTAAATGAAAAAGACAGGATAAAAACTATGCGAAACTGTGTGAAAAGTGAATACACAAAGAGGAAACAATGCATAATGAAAATGGTTGTGTTACACTGGTGAAATTATGGCCAATTTTTTTGTTCTTTATTTTATAAAATCTGTAATATGCTATTATTTACATAATTTAAAATTATACCTTTAAGAAAGGAATGCCTAATAGAACCAAGCCCATTTATCATTGAACAAATTACTTTTAAAGAACAGCATTATTAAGAATTACAAATGTGCTCTTCATATCTCTAATAATAAGAACTTTCCATTATGTTTTACTTCAATGATGTCTCTGAGCCTAGCTTTATTTATAAAATCTAACATGTACCAGCATAGTTACTGAACAAGGGACTCCATATTTTAAAGCTACAGTCTATGTCTGTTAGGAATCTTAGCTCAACCAGCTTCCAAAGATGCTGGAATGGGCTGAATTGTGTCACCTCAAAACACATGTTCAGATCCTAACTCCTGGTAGTTGTGAATGTGACCTTATCAGAAATAGGTTCATTGAGGTATAATCAGTTCAGACGAGGTCATTAGGTTGGGCTCTAATCCAATATCCCTGGTGTCCTTATAAAAACAGGAGAAGAGACACAGACACAGGGAGAAGGCAGCCATGTGAAGAAGGAAGCAGAGATTGGAGTTACGCTGCACCAAGTCAAGGAATGTCTGGGGCTACCAGAAGATGGAAGAGACAAGGAGGGATCCTCCCCTAGAGCCTTCAAAGAGAGCATGGCCCTGCTGATACTATGCATTCAGGCTTCTAGCCTCCAGAACTGTTAAACAATAAATTTCTGTTGTTTTAAACCACCCAGTCTGTGGTACTTGTTATAGCAACCCTAGGAAATTAATACATGTGTTAGATGCCACATTTCTACATTAGAGAGAAGTGCAAACTGTGCTACCTGTTGCCGTCTAGTCAATTCTGACTCATAGTGATCCTATAACAAACTGTGCTAAGTAAGGGGCAAATCCTACCTTCATTATCAACGGCGTTGTAAGGATCAGCATGAATGCAATCTCCAAAATGTGGAGATGGATCCAGTCTTCATCTTTCCCCTTCTCCATCCTCATTGCCAACCACTCTCATGGCACTCTCTCTGACCCTCACCGACAGCTGAGTCAGAGCTCATAAGTTAGAAGGACACCGTCCTTCAGACTAGCTACCCATTCAGTATTTCTCTGACCCTAGCCACCCAGAGCTCGGTCAGAGCTCACAAGTTAAAAGAACACCGTCCTTCAGACTGCCAAATAGGCAGACACGAGCCTCAAGCTCGGGGAGTTCACAGGAAACGCCGACTTGCTGCTCTGCTGGCCACAGACTCAAGGTTGGTTTCCTACTACTCCTTCAGGATGCCAGCTGCAACCTCAAGACTCCACACAATACTCTTACTTTCTTTCCTGCTGGCTCCTACTGCCCTTTGGGTTACATAATTTGCTGAAGTAACTCACAGAATCTCATGAAGAGTATACCATACTTACAACTACAGGCTTATTATAGACAAAAAGGACACAAACTAAGAGAAGCATAGGGTGAGGTCTGGGAGAGTTCCCAACATAAAGCTTCCATGTCCCCAGGGGACTAATCACCCTTCTGAGAGTAGATGTTCTTGCCAGCCAGGAAGCCCTTGATTCTCTGTGCTCAGAGTCTTAACTGGTCTCACCATGTGGTTATGGTAGATTACATTATGCCTCCTGAGGCCAGGCAACATCGGGCCACCATGTGGTACTTCTTGGTCTGGTCAGTCCCTCACTCATTAGCTTCAGGTGTAGTTCAGCTCTCAAGGACCCAGACCAAAGGCCAAATCGCTTTCTGTCTTTCATACAAACACTGGGTGATCTGGCACTATTCAGTAGATGAGGGGAAAACAATAAATTATAATTTAAAAGCTACCTCAACAATCAAAGATTTGCCAATTCATTTTTCTCTCACACAAAGATTTTCCCAAGTCTTGATTTGAATAATTATGGCAGTATTAAGACAGAAGAAAAAAAAAACAGCCTCTTTGACTACAATACTAAAGCATAAAGTATAATTGTGCTGATTAATTATCTTACAATTCAAACATTTCATGTAATTGAGATTATTTCTAGCTATTGAAAAAAAGACTGTTGCTTATATTTCTAAGCCAGCTATTATCTTTATTAAAGATTCAGCTATTTAATGTGGAAATATTTTTAAAATGTAATATTCTTTAGAACATGAACAAGTAAAAATGGATACAGACAGATAAAGAGGAAAAAAAGCACACAGGACCAGCTACATAATTTGCAGAGCCTGATGCAAAATAAACGTGCAAGACCCCGTGATCAAAAATTATCAAGAATTTCAAGACAGCAACAGCAGAGCATTAAACCAAATGCAAGGTCTTTCTCATATCCACAAAGCTGACCCTGAATGCAAGGTATCTGAACTATAATAAATAGAGGTGTTGCTGATACAACAGGCTTCCTTAGGTTTGGGTTTCAAAAAAAGCACTTAACTGCTTACTGGAGAGAGCAAGCAAAAATAAATAAATGATACCAACATATGGAGAATCTGCTAAATGCAATTACTTTTTTTCTCCCAACTTGCTTTCAAAGCTAAATCAACATATATGGATCTGAAGTCATTATAGTATGACAGCCAGAAAGGGCAGAAAAGTCATTAAATTTGATAGCACTAATAAAACTACATGAAAAAAGGGAAAGAAAACAGGCATACTTTTTACTGGTATGCAGACAAAATAAAAAAATAAATAAAAATCTCCTTCATGGTGCTTTAAAAGTTTTGGTTAACATCCCTAAGTGAACATTTAATACATAAATTCATTCTGGTTCCACCCCACTGACATAAAAAATGATGCCTGAATCAGAATACTGAGTAGGAATGCTAAAACCAAGACAGGAATCCTCCAGCTTCTTGGTGTAATAAAACATTACCCTTCCCTACGTTTTTAAAAATACACGCACACATAAACGTGTTCCTTCCTCCAGCAAATACATTCAGTATCTACTATCATCCGGCACTGTATTAGGCACTGAACTTGCATTTTCCTTCTCTTTCTGCCTTTCTCTGCATATGATCAAAAGGGAGATAAGCAGCATCTCTTGTTCTATTACCCACTGCAAATCATGTTATGGTTCTTTTGGAGGATCCTTCCCTCCAGGAGTTTTGATAACACTACTCAGTCAGTTCTTACTTATTTTAACCAAGGTCTCTTTCAGCTCAAAGACTATTTGCACAGTGAGCCTTTCCCAGTCTTTCCTAACACAAATAATCAGGATTTATCTGTGCCTCCCTGGCTGCCTATTTGTGGCCACATTAGAGGGCTTTTGATATCACTGTAGTCTCCTCTTGTTTTCCAGCTTGTCTCCATTGCTACCTTGTGAGCTCTGTGACAGTAAAAATCAGCTTATGAACCAATGATTTTTTAGTACGTAAACTGGTAGTTCAATGGTAGAATTCTCGCCTTCCATGTGGGAGACACGGGCTCAATTCCAGGCCAATACATCCTATGCAGTGTCATGGACTGAATTGTGTCCCCTAAAAAGATGTGTATCAATTTGGCTAGGCCATGATTCCCAGTACTGTGTGATTGTCCACCATTTTGTCATCTGATATGTTTTTCCTATGTGTTGTAAATCCTACCTCTATGATGTTAATGAGGTGGGATAGGCGGTAGCTGTGTTAGTGAGGCAGGACTCAATCTGCAAGATTGGATTGTGTCTTGAGGCAATCATTTTTGGGATACAGAGGAGAGAGGCGAGCAGAGAGACAGGGAGACGCCATACCACCAAGAAAGCAGTGCCGGGAACAGAGCGCATCCTTTGGGCCTGGAGCTCCTACGCAGAGAAGCTCCTAGTCCAGGGGAAGACTGATAATAAGGACCTTCCTTGAGAGCCAACAGAGAAAGAAAGCCTTCCCTTGGAGCTGACACCCTACATTTGAACTTCTAGCCTACTCTACTGTGAGGAAATAAATTTCTCTTTGTTAAAACCATCCACTTGTGGTATTTCTGTTATATCAGCACTAGATAACTAAGTCACACAGCGTCCACCCATCTGTCAGTGGAGGCTTATGTGTTACTGTGATGCTGAACAGGGTTTGGTGGAGCTTCCAGACTAAGACGGACTAGGAAGAAAGGCCTGGGGATCTACTTCCAAAACTCAGCCAATGAAAACTCAATGGAACAAAACTGTCCTATCTACAACCAATCAGAGGGATGGCGCAGGACTGGGCAGTGTTTCGTTCTGTTGTTCATGGGGCTGTCATGAGCTAGGGGCCTACTCAATGGCAGCAAACAACAATAGCAAAGTATGTGGCAAACATCAGATGCAACAGAAAACTTTCTTGAATGAATAAATGAATAGCTAGATAAATGAAATTATCTTCTGGATTAAAAATTTCCAGAGGCAGTTCACTAATTCATAATTTCACTACCAGAGAGTGAGAGGTACGAGGCTGCCTCATCTCTCCTTCTAAACTTGGATTTTTCATGGCCCTATCAGATGAGGTTCCAATTATCTATCAGGCTTAGGGGACAAGACTGGGTACAGACAATGAACTGGGGTGGGACAGGTGGGGAAAAGGCTCACTTAGAAAACTGTTGCTTCAGGCACAAGGAAGAGCTTTACTAACAGACCTAAGTGAGCTGTAAGTTTGATAAGAAGTCAACATAGAAGGCAAAGGCTGGAGGGAACTTGGAAATTAATTTTAATCAATTTTAGAAAAAAGCCAGTTCCTCACCTTAGGTAACCTCATAACATCAAAATTACAGATTTGGCAGACAGAGTCTCACATTATTTTAGATGGGTGAGGACAGGGCATCTAAACACACACATATATGCACACACTAAATGCAATGTTGCCGTGTTGTTTTAAAGACAAAGGGCCGGGACAGGGGACCTAAACACACATATATACACACACACTAAATACAATGTTGCAGTGTTGTTTTAAAGAAAACGTTAGAATTTGTTATTTTAATGAACAAGTTGGCAAATATATGTTGGCAATTCAGTTCAAGACCCAAATGCCCTGATTCTTACATAATGAGGTTTGAATATAGGAATTAAAGCGAGTTAAGCAAAGGACAGAGGACCCTGAGGGAATGGACAAACATACAATAAATTATACCTGAATCATACACCTTCAATGATTCTTGGTGATTTGTTTTTCTAAAATCAAACATGCATTCTATTGGAGAAATGTATTGGAGCTCACATAACTTTATATATAACTTTATATTCACAATGTTATGAAAATAAAATACAATTATACAATAAAAACCACATCTACAATTTTATCCAATCAAAGTATTTGACTGAAGTAAATCCATAATATCACAAATGAACATTAAATACTTAATAGACTCTTGATAACTTGATAATTTCTCATTCTTGAAATCGAGGTTACATATATGTGATCTCACATTCTATAAAACTTTAAAAATCTATACTAGAAATTTGATTTAAGTTACTAGATGGGAACATTCAACTGCATCCAATTACTCTAAAACAGACTTATTAAAACACTAAACATTTTAAGGTAGTAATTTATTTTGACATTTGAGGGAATTAAATACGTGCCTACATGAGAAAACCAATATGATTGTGTTATTTACCACACTGGTAACACTGATACTTACAAAGAATGGAAAGTAACCTCTCTATAATTCCTAGGTGAGTAATTGGGGGCTAGTTTTGGTGGGCTGTATTAAATGGTAAATAACAGGTATTAATACCATTTTCATCTAATTAAAACAACTCATATTGCCTGGACAGTTTTGAGTAAAACAAAAATGATCAAAACTATCAAGACAGAATCTCAGCAATTACAGGAAATGCTAACAGCATCTTTTTACTATTGTTTATGATACGCCAGGCCCTGTACCAAATACTTGACATTAAAAATCTCTCTGGAATGTCACAGCGCACTGTGACTTACTACTATTATTTATTATTATTATTCCCAAATTTTAATGTGTCTACAGAGACTTTGTATATATGTTGTTAATGTGTTGAACATTTATTATTATATAATAACATTTATTATTTATTGCTGACAAGGTACCATTGTTCTGGGTCACTGTTCAAATCATCCAAGAAAGTAAAGGCATTTAATTAGGGGTTCAAAATACACTGATGTTGCATAATATCAGTTCCTAGGACATTCACGCTAGAGAAGGAAAGGGTGCCAAGCTGTGAATCACTCATTTCAGTGCGTAAGAATGAGGTTCTGAGCAAAGGCTTGGCTATGCTCATTGCCAAGGCCCTTTGGTCCCAGGGCTGTTTACATATTTTCTGCCAGCATCAGCCTCACTAACTACTTTGCTTTTCTGTTTTGTTTCTGGTCTATAAAATGTTTGTCTTGCTTTGGGGCCCAACTGTCTCACGCTTGGTGGTTTTCTGTTTTTTTATATTTTATCTCTAATTGCTAGGTGTTTGAAAAGACAACGTGCTCTGAAGCACGACCTTACAGTATCATTCGAAATGGAAATCTCAGAGTGATTGCCAAAAACATTTAAATGTATAATATTCCTTCCGGATGCACCCACCAAATCACAAGCACAGAGCTTTTAGACACATGAATTATTAAGTCACTGAGATGCAGAGGCTATGCCTTATTGCATTTTGTAGCTTCAGCATTAATTTCAATGCTTGGCAACCTAAGGCATTCAACAAACACGGTGGGTGGATGAATGAATGAATCAATTGATCGATCAATCAGTGAAGTGACTAGCACCGTCATTATCAAAGAATAGTTACAAAACTTGTCATTAGATCCTACATGTACATTGCAAGGACTAGAATAGAGAAATAACATGGGAACCAGATGACTGAGAATATATGAGTTTATCAACCCCTAAGAATCTAGAGTGACTACAAGCATAAATCTGAGATACCAGAGACTATGATCATAGTTATCTGTGATTGTGAAAGCAGTTTGTATCCAGGATAAAGTCAGGCAAATGTAAATCTGAAAAAAACAAACAAACCCACCCAAACCCATTGCCGTCAAGTCGATTTTGACTCCATACGACAGAGCAGAGCTGCCCCGTAGGGTTTCCGAGGAGCAGCTGGTAGATTTGAACGGCCGATCTTCTGGTTAGCAGCCACAGCTCTTAACCACTGTGCCACCAGGGCTCCAATTAACTTCGCTCCTTTATAAATTATGGCAGTATTCAAATATTGATAGCCTTAAAAGGTAATTTTATTCATGGTAAACATTTGTAATCTGCCTATTAACCTTTCATAAGTTAACCAAAGGCAATGCATGCAGATATGTCTTATGGGCTTGGCCTTTCCATGATAAGCTGTTTTCTTTTATTAAGAACAGAAATAAATCATCTTCTAGTCTCTAGGACTCAATCTTATCCTCTGTACGGTCTCAAAGATACTGTTTCAATAACTTCATCCAATTTCCTGAGTACTCTAAGCTGAAATAATAAACATAATTTATGGCATTACAGTGCTCAAACACTAGATTGACAGTGGCTGCAACAATTGTGAGGATAGCACAGGACCAGGCAGTGTTTTGTTCTGCTGTACAGAGGTCCGCAATGAGTCGGAATGGACTCTGTGGGGCCTAACAACAACAACAGTGCCCAAACAATGAATTTAAGGGAAAATACAAAATGCAGACAAGGAACAGTCAAAACAAAAAATACACAAGAAAATATAAGTCCAAGCTTAAAGAATAACTCCAACAGCTATTAATTACTGAGGACTTACTATATGTACTATGCTAACTGCTTTACATTTATTGATGGGCAGAAACTGAGGACTGAAGAGACTCCACAACATGCCCCAGGATCTAAATCATACAGCAGGTGAGTAAAAGAGGTGACATTTGAAAGCAGGTCTAGCTAAACCCATGCACTAAAGATTAGTTTCAATACCTGGTTCTTTGTAATTCAAAGTCCTAATCCAAGATGCCTCAGAATATAGGATAATACCCCGCTATCAAATGAGAAGAGCCAAAGAGAGTTTTAAATCCACTTGAACATATAAACGGTTAGGGACATAGACAAAATAGTCAAATGTCTACTTATAATTATTTTATGTACGTTCTTCACATGACTCTTTAAAATCAGTGTCTTTGGCATCACTGCAAGCAACTTCTGAGTCATTTAACACAGTTATCCAGCATGCAGCAACTCCACATCCATCTGAGGTACTGAGATAGAGCTTTTTGTTTTGACTTTGTATATGATGATGTCACCAGAAATTTAATGCAAAATGAAAGTGCTCATTCAAGTAACATTAGCACAGTCGGTTTTACCATGTAACTTGGGAATGTTATTTGTCTTGTCCACAACAGGACAAGTGATATTGCCTTTAAATTGATCTTTAAAAGACTTGTGTACAAGGATATTGAAATCTTGTGCTGATGAGGTCATACCTCTTAGAATAATTAATAAATCAGTGTTAAATTTCTTTGCTTCCTTTGAGGTGAGTGGGATTCCATTCAATAATCTCTAGACATCCTTAATTAGTATTGAGAGAGTATGTCAAATTAATTTGACTTTCTTAAACAGTACTCTGTTGTTCAAAATAAACTAATTCAGACAGAGTTCCTAAAAGGTGAGAAGATGAGTTAGAAATCAAATACAAGGTCCCTCACTTACTCTGGGAAAATTTTAGAGAATAAATATCTTGTCTAATATTAGTAGCAAGCTATTTAAGGGTTGATTTTGATTGATTCTGATTGTGTACTTTTAAACTGGGAGGCATGAGTTTCTTGAAGTTAAAAAAAAGAATTTTTAAACTTTATTATGACAATAAAGACCTAAAACAGCAAGAAATCAGAAAAAAAAATAGAGTTTATAACAGACAAGGCTAAAAGTAGAGGAAAAAGTAACCTTATTTAGTATGCTAAAAACATACCTGTGGAAAAATATTAGTTTAAAAATTATTTTACATTCTGCTGAAAGCTACATCATAATGTTATAATTGCAAAGAGCTCCATAGTTTCTTAAAGAAAAAAGATTAGGAATAAGTGTGCATGTGAACTGGAACCTTGTCTGAATTCTAATCAAGGATGAAAGTTGAGGGTAGAGAAATGCATGACCGGGAACGGCAAGCCGAGATTCATGATCACAATGTGCAGTTCACCGCCCAAATCTTGGAAAAGATTTCTCAAAGCACAGATAAATAGGAAATGTGAGCTTCAGAAGGGCAAGTACAGGCTCTCCCAGACAGTGAGCTCCATGCAAACAGGGCTGTGTTTGTCTGTCTGTACCAGTGTCTCCCTGTTGTTGTTATGTTGTTAGGTGCTCGTTCCGATTCGTAACGACCCTATGGACAACAGAACGAAACACTACCCAGTCCTGTGTCATTCTCATAATCGTTATGCTCAAGCCCACTGTTGCAGACACTATGTCAATCCATCTTGTTGAGGGTTTTCCTCTTTTTCTCTGACCCTCTACTTTACCAAGCATGATGTCCTCCTGCAGGGATTGGTATCTCCCTCCCGATAACATGTCCAAAGTATGTGAGATGTAGTCTCGCCATCCTTGCTTCCAAGGAGCATTCTGGTCGTACTTCTTCCAAGACAGATTTGTTTGTTCTTTTGGTAGTCCATGGCATGTTCAATATTCTTTGTCAACACCACAATTCAAAGGCATCAATTCTTCTTTGGTCTTCCTTATTCATCGCCCAGCTTTCACATGCATATGAGGTGACGGAAAACACCATGGCTTGGGTCAGGACCACCTTAGACCTTAAAGTGACATCTTTGCTTTCTGACACTTTAAAGAGATCTTTTGCAGCAGATTGGCCCAATGCAATGCGTCCTTTGATTTCTTGACTGCTGCTTCCATGGGTGTTAACTATGGATCCAAGTAAAATAAAATCCTTGATAACTTCAGTCTTTTCTCTGTTTCTCATGATGTTGCTTACTTCTCATGATGTTGCTTACTGGTCCAGTTGTGAGGATTTTTGTTTTCCTTATGTTGAGGTGTAATCCATTCTGAAGGCTATGGTCTTTGATCTTCATCAGTAAGCGCTTCAAGTCCTCTTCACTTTCAGCAAGCAAGGCTGTGTTATCTGCATAATGCAAGTTGTTAATGAGTCTTCCTCAGTGTCTCCCTGGTGACTCAGAAATTATCAGGTACACAGTAGGTAAAAGATAAGTATTTGCTGGGGGCAGGGGGAGGGATGAAAACCCAGATTTCATCAAACCATACCTCATTTTCTTCCACTGTAAGTAAGGAGGTAGGACTAAATTATTTCTTGGTCACTTTCAGTTGTAATAATCAATAATACCAAGTTGTACATGCATGCAAAAAAAGGAAAGATTTCTCTTGATAGAATCTAAAGGCAAAAAAAAAAAAACCAGGGCTTTGAACCGGTTTGAACTAGTTCAGTTACGGCTGATGAAGTAAAACCGGAAGAGACTCAGATTTTTAAAATTTGGATGATCCAGAACTGTAGCTGGAATGGGAAAAATTATAGGGCAAAGCCCTGGAATGGGAGATTTGAAAGAGGCAAAGTGAGCCCTTTCAGCAGCCTTACGCGTAAGACTGGATTTTTGCGGACTGAGGAGCATGACACACATTCAAAGCAGTGCAGTCAGCAGCCATCTTTGAGAAGGCACCACTATTTCTGACTCTGCACAGAATCCAATGGCCAAGAGATTTAGTTGCTGTGCAACATGTATGCTGCCCTTGTTTTCTAAGAGGGAGATTAAATTTCTAGCAAGGCTTCAATCTGTAATTTTTCCCATTCTGGTTATGATTCTAGTTCACCCAAATTTTAAAAATTTTAGTCTGTTCCGGTTTCACTTCCTTGGCCATGACAACTGGGAAGAACCTGTTCCAAGCCCTGGAAAGAACAACTTCAAGGACTTAGGGGAAAAAAAGCTGCCATGAAACACAGAGCAACCGCATGTACACCCGGAAGAGATTTTGATTTTAAGAAAACATTTAGGATAAATTAAAGAATTAGCTTTAGGTTTGAATATTGGCTAAGTGAACTTCCAGAAAGGGAACTACTGGATACAAGGCTGAAGCTAACCTGCAATTAGACTATTCAGTGATTAAAGCTGGCAAAATTCAGTAATGAAAGTGAATAGTATAGGTAGGCATTGCATTACTTTAAAAAGAACTCTAGTTGTAATAATATATAGTGATTAGCCCTAATTTTAATAATATAGACTGATTAGGGAGCTCTGGTGGCACAGTGGTTAAAGCATTCAGCTGTTAACTGAAAATTCAGCAGTTCAAACTGACCAGCCACTCTGTGGGAGAAAGGTGTGACAGTCTGTTTCCATAAAGATTACAGCCTTGGAAACCCTATGGGGCAGTTCTACTCTGTCCTATAGGGTTGCTATGTATGGGGATCAACTCAATGGCAGTGGGTAGTATAGTGATTAGAAAACATTATTTTTGGCAGCTGGGGTAGAAGGCTGCTTTTGACTGAATACTTACAATTGAGTAAAGTAATATGTTACCCCACAGAAATTCACATTTTCTAAAATTCTTTAATTTACATTACGTCTTTCGATTCTCAGAATAATTCTGTATAGGCAGATGGAATTACTTATTATCTCCATTTTACAGATGTGGAAACTGAAGCTTGGGTAAGTCAGATAACTTTTTCGGGGTCCCCCAACTAGTCAGTGGCAGAGTGAGCTCTGATATAAAGGTGTTCTCATTCCAGCTCAGTGCCTCTTCCACTTCCTTACCCCTCAGTAACAACACTCAGTGTCATTTTTAACCCAAATTATCACATCTATGAGGAGCCAACCACCACCTCTTACCCTCTTAACTGCACCCTAACTCCCCTACAGCCACACGTAATATATTATAGATCTAGTAGCTCACACACACAAAAAAGAACTCATGAAGACTAGATTTTCAAGGCTTTACTCACAAAGTAATAGCAAATGTGACAACCAAAAAAGAAAATATGGAAAAATCATGCCTTAAACTTTTATTTCTTCCCTTGAGTTTTTTCTTTCTGTATAATTCCTATGAGCGAAGTCAGATGTGATGCCAATTAATAAACCTATTAATATGTGATGGCCACCCAAGACAGGACCATTAGATCATCAAGACATAATGCTTCACCAGTGACCTATTTTGAACGCTTACCCAAAATTAAACATGCTTTTCTGTACTGGATAGTGCTATACAGGGAAATAGATAATTGGTGTTTTTTTTCCTATAAATCCTGTGAATTAATTTATTCAACTAACATATAACCGGTTGCTGTTCAGTCAATTCCAATTCATGGTGATCCCATGTGTATCAGAGTAGAACTGTGTTCCAAAGGATTATGAATTGCTGATTTTGGTAAGTAGATCGCCAGGCTTTTCTTCCAAAGTACTTCTGGGTAGACTCGAACCTCCAACCTTCTGGTTAGCAGGCAAATGTGTTAACCATTTGCACCACCCAAGGCCTCCTAACTAACGTTTACTGAGTGCTACTTTAGTGCAAAATTAACACTGTTGTTGTTAGGTGCCGTTGAGTCAGCTCCAACTTACAGTGACCCAATGTACAACAGAAACGAAACACTGCCTGTTCCTACACCATCCTGACAATCACTGCTATCTTTGAGCCCATTATTGTAGCCACTGTGTCAGTCCATCTTTGAGCCCATTATTGTAGTCACTGTGTCAATCCATCTGGTTGAGGTCTTCCTCTTTTTTGCAGACCCTCTACTTTACCAAGCGTGATGTCCTTCTTCAGAGGCTGGTTCCTCTGAAGGAACATGTCCAAAGTATGTGAAACAAAGTCTTACTGAGAATAATTTTTAATGTTCATTTTTAGTACATTCTCAAAATGCAGCTGAAGAAATATATAGGGTAAGAAAAGAGGCATCATCAGACTTTTCCCTAAACTAAGCCAGGAAAGTAACACTTGAGAGCAAAGAGGGGACAGACACACTGTGAAATTCCAATGCTAGCTCACCGACAGATTGAGTTACAATGTCAATAAAGAGAGACAAATTAGTAGGATCTTAAGTAGAAACTTCATAGGACTCTATAGAGTTTCTCTATCAATAATTGACTGCAGTTAACATAACTTCGAATGGTGCTGGCACATACAAGTTGTTCAATAAATATGTTTTGAATGAATGATGAATATATTTGGACTCACACAAACTGGGTTCGATTCTTGACACTATGCATTGCTCATTTAACTAAATGGTGGATAAACTCCTTAAAGTCTATGAACTGCAGTCTTTAAATGTAAAATGCAGATGACAGAACCATATGATTTCTTGAAGGTGAAATGAAATAATGCAATACCTACTGTTATGAACTGAACTGTGTCCCTCCAAAACGTGTGTCAACTTGTGTTGACACAAATGTGTAGCTAGGACCTACATGATCTGACTTTAGTATCAACCTCCTCCTCCTTTACTCACCCAATCTGTCTGACCTCATCTCTTACCTCTCTCTCTATTTGGCTCAACTACTTCAACCATGGAGCCCTGGTGGCACAGTGGTTAAGAGCTTAGCTGCTGACCAAAAGGTCATGCTATTCCTCAAATATGCCAAGAACATTGCATCTCCATGGCCTTTGTGTTTTTCATTCCCCTTCCCTAAAGTTTCTTCTCCCAGAGATTAGTATTGCTTACCCCCTCACTTACGTCAGGTGTCTGTTCAGAATCACCCCATTTATGGTACTTTCCTGATTTTCCCCACATAAACTAGCACCTCTGCTTATACTCTCCCATTTGTCTCTCTCCCCCTGACCTTGCTTTATCATCTTCATGGCACCTATTACCATGGGACATAGTCTATATTTGTTGCCCGTATCTCTAGTGTGTCTCTCACTACTAGGAAAAGAGCAAGAAGTGTGTTTTGTTAATTGCTGGTTTACCAGTGACTAGTGCATATTTGTCGTAGTTGTCGTGTGCAGTCCAGTCGATTTCGACTCACAACAACCCCATGTGACAGAGTAGAACTGCCCCATAGGCTTTTCTAGGCTGTAATCTTTACGGGAACAGATCACCAGCTCTTTTCTTCCTTGGAGCAGCTGGGTGGGATTGAACCACCAACCTCTCAGTTAGCCGCTAATGCTTAACTGTTTTCACCACCAGGATGCCTTTAGGTATTCAAAAAATACTTGTTGAATGAATGAACCCATCTTATCATCAGTGTCATCATCCTTATTGTCCTTATTAACTAAATACCTGGGCCCAAAGGGTTGAAGCACAGCAACTGCACTCGTGCTCTAAAATAGAGTTCAACACAACCTAAAGCAGGGTAACCCTACTGGCAGGAGGAGGTAGGAAACAGCCAGGACTGACTGGAAAGGCTGATATGCACTTGACTTGCAAAGACCAGAATGGGAAAATCGTTTCATATCTGAAGCTTTGGTTTTTAATCAAAGCCAGTAGCCACAAACAGATTTTATTCCTTACAGAACACTTATATTGAAAGAGCTCTGTATTATTATCTTCCATCACTAATATCTGAATCCACAAAAAAGGACATATGAATGATTAACAGAAAGGAAAAGTTTTTTAAAGTAAGGAGAAAAATGTGATTTTCTAAAATCAGTAATTTAACATCTTCTATTTATATCATATATATACGTATGTATATATATTTGTTGTTGCTGTTAGGTACTGTTGAGTCAGTTCCAACTCATAGCAACCCTAAGTACAACAGAACAAAACACTGCCCTGTCTTGCACCATCCTCACAATCATTGTTATGCTTGAGTCCATTGTTGCTGCCACTGTGTCAATCCATCTCGTCGAGGGTCTTCCTCTTTTTCGCTGACCCTCTACTTTACCAAGCATGATGTCCTTCTCCAGGGTCTGGTTCCTCCCTCTTGATAACATGTCCAAAGTATGTGAGACGAAGTCTTGCCATCTGTCTTAGTCATCTAGTGCTGCTATAACAGAAATACCACAAGTGGATGGCTTTAACGAAGAGAAATTTATTCTCTCACAGTCTAGAAGGCTACAAGTCCAAATTCAGGACATCGGCTCCAGCAGAAGGCTCTCTGACAGCTCTGGAGGAAGGTCCTTGGCATCAATCTTCCCCTGGTCGAGGTGCTCCTGGTGCTGCTTTCTTGGTGGTATGAGGTCCCCCTGTCTCTCTGCTCACTTCTTTTATATCTCGAAAGAGATTTGCTTAGGACAGTATCTAGTCTTGTAGATCCCATCAATGTAACTGCCACTAATCCATCTTATTACATCATAGTGATAGGATTTACAACACACAGGGAAATCACATCAGATGACAAAATGGTAAACAATCATACAATACTAGGAATCATGGCCTAGCTAAATTGACAGATATTTTGGGGGACACAATTCAATCCATGACACCATCCTTGCTTCTAAGGAGCATCCTGGCTGTACATCTTTCAAGACAGGCTTGTTTGTTCTTCTGGTGATTCATGGTATATTCAATATTCTTTGCCAACACCATAATTCACACACACACACATATATATACATACATACACACACACACACACACAGAGCATACACTAACAGTTTTTCTTTTTCTCATCTTACAGCTATTTCCCTTATCACATTCTCTTTTCTCAAATGGTAATTTTTAATACCTTAGTCACAAAGGTTCAAAGCAAAATATATTTTAGCTCATATCATTATGCATTATAGCAACTTATTACATAGATGACATCTTCCTTTAGAAGAGTGCATGTGTGTGTGTCATTTTTTAAATAGGAACAGAATTCTAGCATTGCATTAAAATGTACTGATTTAGAATGAGAACTTCCATTGCATGTAAAGAGTAAAATCAAATAAATAAAACAAGCTAATATGTACTGTACAAGATAATGGGTATGAAGGGATAGTAAGTAAATGAATGGAAAGCAAATCAGGCAAAGAAGTTAGATTATTCAAAGATCTAAGAATTAAAAATGTCAGCTAATAATATTTCAGTATATCTCTTTGTTTGCTTATCAGAGTAAAAGTAAAAATTTCCATAGATAGGAACTTGAGCAAAGTCAAAAATGTAATTCAAAAAAAGTTTAAGTTCAGAAAATAAAACATATAAAATGATCTTAAATATTATGGTTTTCATTTGCTTTAAGACTTATTCTATTTCTCACTACTACAATTCCTTATTTTTTCACTTTCAATTAATATAAACAAAAGAGTTTAATATTTTTATGATTCTATGATTAACTTCACTTGTAGTTAAAACAAAAAAAAAGAAATTTCCCAATATATTAAAATCTATTGAAAAGTTGGAAAAATTTTACAAGTTAGAAGGAAGAGCATGCTTTAGATATTTTTAAAGTTTGGGAAAAAATTAAATATGAAGAGGCAAGCTAACTTGAAAAAAATGGAAGCAAAGCATGCAATTTAAATAAAGTATCTAAATGCTCACGATTAAAAGCAGGGAAAAAAAAAAGAAAAGAAAGCAAGCCCTGTGGTAATTGGTTGAACTTAGATATTTACTGAGAAGTTTATTTCAGAGTATTCATTTCACCAAAATCAAGAAAGAAAGAAAAAAAAAAAAAGGCACCCACCACATGTGGTCAACTTACTTTACAATGGTCATATTGGAGCTGTAAGGCTGGAACATCCCCTCCTATTGGCATTTGCTTCTTAAGCTCTTCATCTTTCATATTCAGCCATTTGATAAGTTCTTCTAAAGATGTCAGCAGCCTGTTCCACTTCTCAGCACTGGCCTCCAAATGGGCCCTGTTGAGACAGAACATAGACCCCAGTTAAAAGTTTGATTTGTAGTCACAAAACTACTATATACCTTCCTTTAGTCTAGTATTCTTGCACAGCCAACTATTATTCACTTCCAACAAAGACGCTGTCTTGTAAAAAAAAATTTCCTATAAGAAAAAGCTACTTCAAATAAGTTATAATATTGAGAGAATGAGAGATCAGATTGTTAATATCTATCCAAATTTAAAATGTACACCCTCCACACCACAAAGGCATATATCTGAGGCTTTCAAGAAGAATGGCCATAATACAAGATTATAAAAGCAGGTTTCAGTAGCTTATGCATAGCATATATGCACAGCTAAGTATATTTTTTCTCATTTCATCTATATACACTGAGAGAGGGATAGAAAGAAAAGAAATTCTATGCAAATAAAATATTTAGAAAGGTATATACCAGATGTGGTTACCACTGAAAGCATAGCAAACACTTTATTTTTATATATTTTTATACTACTTGAACATTTACAATGAGCTCATATTTTTCTTTCCAGAAACCTAATTTTTTAGGAAAAGGAATCACTAATGTCTTGATTTCACTTGTAAACAAATAAATTATTAAAAGCAAAACATCACTAACATTTACCTCAAAGGTTGGAAAACAAAAAGGCATTGCTAGAAGAGCGATACCATCTGGCTTAAGGTTGATTCATGCTCAGTGACAAATGTTCATTGTGATCAAAGAACAACCAGGCAAAATCACTGATTGCAGTACTTTATTCCCTGATTTTAATAAGGTGGGCTCTTTGTTGCAATAATTCTGTTTTTAGCATAGAAAATTATCTTCATGATTCTTAAATTATGAACTTTATAATCAGGGAACTGCATTTAAGAAATACACTTTTTTATGGGGTTAAGTTTTCAATAACAGCAAAATCCCTTGAGAACAGAAATGTAAATAAAAGCCCATATTTGCTAGTGGCTCTTGTTAGAGCCCCAGAGAAAACCCAGTTATCCAATTTCAATCCTTTATGTGGGCTCGATCTGAACAGATGGATCAGACAGAAACAACTCCAGACACTCCAGGAATCAGCCTTTACTCAATCCTGGAGCCCAATGAAGAGACTGCGGATGTGGATTTAATTGCTAACCTGGGTGAACTGGAATTACCTTGACTGTCTATGACCTTTAAGATTTAGAGGGGCAAGGCTGATAGACACCAACATAGCCCTATTACATGACAGCTTCCAAGAGTAAAGACTTTCCTCTCTAGCCCTCTTTCCATGCATATAAGTGAAATCAGAAAAAATATATTTGGAGTGTGCATATATATTATGCATACACTACTGAGACTTGCTTTTATAATTTTCCATTGTATCAGGCCATCCTTCTTGAATGTCTCGTACGTATGACTCATCTGGGGTAACCGGCAGGTACAAGAAACCTCTGTTCGCCATATTTCATATCCTCTGATACAACTCTCACCTTGACATTGACATTAGATCCCGACCTCCATAAATCTGCATCATCACTGAGAGATAAGGACCTATGGGTCATCCAACCAGACAAAGCCACTACTGCTTCTCAGACCTATCAGTAATTTCCTCTTTGAACACCTGATCTACTTAAGCCTTTGTCTCAATGCTGATAGCTCTACTGCAGTTAATTTGAATAATTATTCTCTCATTTGATCACATTAGGTGATGCTTCTAGCAATATAAATTCAATATCATGTCATAGCTCAAAAGTTCATAATGTTTTCAGAAGAACAACTATAAATCTGTTCATCTCTAATTCATAAAATAATCACACTTAATCTATCAACCAATATTTTGCCTAAAAAAGAAACTGGAGTTCTGCATACTTAAAATAGCATGACCCAGCATTCACAATCACATACAAAAGGCCAATTATTCTGCAATCTATTTACAGCTTGATTACTAGCCACCTGGTGCTGGTGAAGAATACTGAATATACCATAGACTGCTAAAAGAGTGAACGAATCTGTCTTGGAAGAAGTACAACCAGAATGCTCCTTAGAAGCAAGGATGGCAAGACTTCATCTCTCATACTTGGGACATGTTATCAGGAGGGGCCGGTCCCTGGAGAAAGACATCATGCTTGGTAAAGCAGAGGGTCAGCGAAAGAGAGGAAGACTGTCAACAGGATGGACTGACACAGTGACTGCAACAATGGGCTCAAGCATAACAACAACTGTGAGGATGGCGCAGGGCCAGGCAGAATTTCGTTCTATTGTACACAGGGTCGGTGTGAGTCACAACCGACTCAAGGGCACCTAACAACAAAACAACAGTATAAAACAAAAGAGCCCTGATGGTGCAGTGGTTAAGCACTTGGCTGCTAACCTAAATAAAGGTCAACAGTTCAAACCCACCAAAGGCTCCGTGGGAGAAAGATGTGGCAGTCTGCCTGCATAAAGATTACAGCCTTGGAAACCCTGTGGGGGCAGTTCTGCTCTGTCCTATAGGGTCACTATCAGTTGGAATCGACTCAAAGGCAATGCATTTGGTTTTTAGAATATAAAACCACCTATTCAAACACTAAATTTCTATGTCTTATTCCAAAAAGCTAGGTACAAAATAATAAAAAATAATTTGTAAATCAGAAGGAAGTTCAAAACATTTTACAATTCTCTGAGACTCTATGATTAAAAAATTCATGTTATTCTCTTGCCCTTATGATTGGGTCAGTTGGTTCCCCAGGTGCTCTGATTGACCTCACTTGACATAATTATGCTTTAACAAGGTCTTGATTCTGCCTGAACTTCAGCTTTTCTATGTTCATATTGATTGATTTTAGGCCAAATATGTAATTATCTTTCTTTAATAAACAATAATTTCACTTGTCACAGAGCAGAACTAAATAATTTCAATGATACTAACTGAAAATTCTCTCTGCTTTGCAGTTACAAATCTTTTTGTAACAAGTACATTTGACTGAGCTCTTGCAAGTTCTTTCCAATATGTTTAAATGCAAAAGGAAATGACAGGTGGACATCAGAGGTTCTCAATCAAGAAGTGCCTGGGTGCAAAACACTTGTGCACATACCCTGACCTTGTGTTTCAGATTATTGGATCCTGTTTCTTCAATATCTGTAGTTTAACTCTTTAATCAATAAATAAACCAGGCGTTATATTCTTTGAAATCCATTTACAGGCGCTTTTTGTATTGAAGAGCATGCAAATGTCTTTTCCAATGCAATCAACTCTTTTGACTGCACAAAAATAATGAACCTGATCATTTAAACTTAGGGCACAAAAAGTACAATATCTTGAAGAAGTCAGCACCTTAAACATTATCTATAAAGATGAAAGCAATATTTTTTTTGAGAGATGCTAACGTGACTTTTAAATCAAAAAGGTAACATCAGTGTATATGTTTCTCTGTGTCTTTCTTTTCCCATAACAAAAAACAAGCTGACCTGGCAGAATCTTTGCCTGGCAAATCTGTTCTGGTTATTCTCCAATACATTCTAACTATGTGTTCAGTGGATTACAACCATACGCCTGAATAAATGCATGTTTCCACAGTAGCCTTCAGTGTTCTAGTTTCAATTTAATTCTTTCATCTTGCAAGATGAAAGTGTTTTCTTGGACAATGGGTTGAATGCTTTGTAAGAAGAAACCTGAAACTGTGTTTGGTGTAGTTGTACTTTCTCAATTTTACTATGAACATTTTAAAACTTAAAATATCCCAAGACCCTAGATAAATAACCGGTCATCAGTCATGTTTTTAAAATCTTCACTTAAAACATTTATTTATCTAACTCTTGTGGAAACTTAGATTAATGTGACTTATTATCTTAAATTCTCAACTGTTCCAGTGTATTCTTTGGATACTTTATAGGTGCAAAGCCATAGATAACTTTCATTAAATAGATTATAAACCTAGAATGGTGCCTATCATAGAAAACACTTTACACAATTTACCCATTTTAGATTGAATCATTTCTTTTACAACTCTCTACATAGTTTCTTAAATGACCAGTCATTTAAAAAAATGTAATGCAAAACGTTGTTAGAAGACAAAGACCCATAAAAATGGTACCTCATTATTTAAATATAGTAGAAAATGAACTATGAAGGAAACTATGTATTAGTATCTGTTTTAAACCACCAAGAGCCTCTACCTTTCAGGAAAAATGTTTCTTCAAACTAGTTATCATTGCTTCTCCCAGTGTACAGATATGAAAAAGAGAAGAAATGGTCTGAGTAAGGAGGGGACAGCATTTGTTAAAATAAAATACATTTTTTCATTTATTCAGTACAGACTGACATTTATTGAGCACCCACTCTGAGATCAGGCACTGCACTGCTGCAGAGATAGAAACACACGATGTCAACAGTTCCAGTGTCAAGTTCAGTGAAAAGACAAGTAAACCAAACACACCGTACTCGAAAGTTTGACAACAGCTCTAGGAGGGAACCATGGCTCAGAAAAAAAAGAAACCTGCTCAGGATGCCACGGTGAGAATTTGGAATCCAATCCAAGTCCACACTCTTTCTACTACATTGTCTCCAACATGGGCAGCATTTAGGAAGGTAGACAGAAACCATCCAGATATATTTGTAAGCAAGTAAATACATATTTGGAAAGTAGATGTGTCAAAGAATATAATAATTCAAATTAAGAGAGGGAAAAATACGTAACCAAATAGTTGGAAGTTGGAGTCCACCAGAGGCACCTTGGAAGAAAAGCCTGGCATTCTACTTCCAAAAAATTGGTCATTGAAAACCCTATAGAGCCCAGTTCTACTCAGACACACATGGGGTCACCAGGAGCTGGAGTCAACTGAACATCAACTGAATTTTGTTTTGTTTTTTTCTGAGGGAGGATGGCACAAGTTTCAGGAATATAATTTCTTTTTGGCTTTTGTTAAAACCACAGATTACAAATTGGGCTATAATGAAAGCAAATCCCTTAATTAGTGCAAGAATAATGGTAGTATTGAAAGGTAAAGAACTACTACTACTCCCATAAAAGGAACTAAGACCTACTAAGAAGACTAGGAAGACCTAGTGATCTGCGCCCATAAAGATTACAGTCTTGAAAACCCAGTGGAGCAGTTCCACTCTGTCCTAGAGAGTCACTATGAGTCGGAATCAATTTGATGGCACACAACAGAAGATGAGAACTCTAGTCTGACTTTTCTGAAAAGAGCACCAGAGCTGTGCTTCCAAAACGGTAGCCAACAGCAACGTGTAACTATTTACATTTAAATTAACTGAAGTTATTAAAACTTTAAATTCCGGTCAACAGTCACAGTAGCCATATTTCAAGAGCTCAAACAGCCACATTTGGCTAGCGGCTACTGTAGCGAACAATGGACAAATAGAACATCTCAATCATCACAGAAAGTTCTGCTGGAAAGCATGGCACCAGAACAAAAAGAGAAAGAGGAAAACTGCAGAATCTTTCTTTAATGGAGAAGGGAAAAGGAAATTTTAGTAGTTTTACAATATGGCTAGCAAAATCAGCTAACAAAGGTTAAAGTAGTGTCAATGACATCGTAAAATGTGATAACATTAGATGTAAATGATCATGTTAAAGGTTAATCTTCTCTAAGGCTTTTTAAGAGGTGTCCTGAATTTTTAAGAGACTCATAAAAGGAAGGGAAGATGGAATTTTATCTTTGAACTGTGTTTTCATTAGATTTGACAATTTAACTGGCCTTTGAAACTGTATGTTAATAAGGATCTATATTAAACATCGTTAAGCTGATAAGTGGGTATTTAATTAATATAATCTTAAATTAAACGCATTTAATGTAAAAATTCAAGCCATGTCATTCACAATACTGAATATATATTAAAATCCAATTTTTTCCAGGGAGTATACAATACCAAATTTTTCACAAAGCCTACCCTCCAGGTGAAGTTTCAAATCATTAGCTATCTTCTCTTATACTGACCTTAGTGAAATATATAATTGTATGTATGTTTTTTACATTACAAAAGAATCTGTGGCACATTAGGTTATAGTATTTAAAAAAATGTAATCAGTATTATCTGAAAAGATTTAAAAACAATATTTAAGATATTAACCCAAGGTACTGAGCCCCATATTACACTGTTCCAATGACCACACCATGGTCAAATGAGGTAATGCCTGTAAAACACTTAGTGCAGGGTCTGGTACACAAATGGACAATAAATATTACCTGTTATTAGGATCTTTGGGAGATAGTCTCTTCTCTGAAAATGATGATAAATTAGAGCAAATACTCCCTGTCATAATAATATCGACTTTAGCATAATTAAAGCACAGTTTGAAATACAAACCACATGAATACTGTATACTCCAAGGAGCAGAAGGGGCATCTATCAGATGACCTCATTCTCAGAAAACAATGAAGCAATGCAGAAAGTGAACACTAGAAAATGTTTTAGGGTTAAAGAAGAATAGAATGGTGATGTATATGATAGAAAATCACTCAGAATCCCAGTACCAACTGAAAATGGAAAGTGCCCAGTTATAGCAGAAGAAATGTTACCTTTTTTTTTTTCCTTTAATTTCTAGAGCACCACTAGGCAGCCCAGGACTAACAGCAGAAGGCAGAAAAGGGTGTTATCATCCTAGTGTTGGAGAATGGGAAAGTAGACAGAGGAAGTTCAAGAGGAAGAGGGAACTGAAGGTTCTGATATTACTGAAATGGCTTATAATGGACTCTAAGCTGTTTAAAAGGGATTGATGAAATCTGAAAACAGGAAGGGTTTAAGCAACTAAAGATTAGGAAGAAAATGGGCGCATCCAGAAGAAAGAAAAATAAGGAGAAAGCTAAGAATTCCACAGCGGAAAATATTGGAGGATGTGCATTTTTTTAAGCAACCTACTTGGAATATTCTAGATCAGTTATATATAATGGATAAAACTATACGGTTGTTGTTAGTTGCTGTCGAGTCAGCTCTAACTCATGGTGACCTTACGTATAATAGAAATAAACGGTGTCCAGTCCTGAGCGTCTTTCTGATCATTGGTACGTCTGAGTCCATTGCTGCAGCTGTTGTGTCAACCCATCTCATTGAGGATTTCCCTCATTTTCATTGGCTCTCTACCAAACATGATGTCCTTTTCCAGCAATTGTTCAATAATAGTATAAGAAGACTCTGATATATAATAGGCTAATGAAGGAAGGCATCCCTCTGGATAAGGTCCATAACTTTAATGTGAGGACAGCTGTGTTATTGATGATGTTGTTAACAATTCTGATTTGCTACAATAGGCTCTTCTCCCACTAACGTGGTAAAACCAATCATGCACAGATGCACATGGCCAGGTGGGATGCAATAAAATAAAATGTTGTGCTCCAGATGTTTAAGAGCAGAAGGCAGAAAGGGTGTTATCATCCAAGTCTCAGACAATGGGAAAGTAGACAGAGGAAGTTCAAGAGGAAGAGGGAATTGAAGGTTTCCTGGAGATTGATCATCTCATAGATGCAAGATGACATCGAACAGGGGTATGGCTGAGTCTATGGGGCTTAGGTACTTACAGATAAAGTAAAAACAAACTTGGGAAATCAAAATACAGAAGTTGTCAGTATGGACATTGACATCAAGAAGAGCAAAGGATGGAGAATTAACGGTAAGTCACATGCTTAAACCAATGAGTAAAATAGAAGAGTGTTTTACAGACCAAAAGGAAGCAGGAATAAGATCGTGAAAGGGTAGAATAATGGATTTATTCATTTCTAAGAAGAAGTTGTTGAGAGATGGAGAAGTAATGCTTAAGAGGTAGCAATGGGCAGCAATGAGGCTGTCAAATTTCCCTACAATCCCTGTGTAGCAAGGGTCCTGCTGAGTCAGTATGTCTGCAGGAGCCATAATGGAATTTTTTGGCTAACATTCTGATTGGTTGGTGTCCATGGCAGTTGTTAAACATTTTAAATATCCCCACTGGAATAGCTGGGGAAAATTAGCCTCTATTACAGTGTTTCAAGGGAAGTGTGTAATTAAGGGGAAAGCCAAGTTTCAATTATAGAGAAAAGTGTTGGAAGGGTTTATGGAAATATTAAAGACATAGGAAAATGTGTTCACAGTAGACACTAGTATAAGAGACAAACTGTGCTTTAAGGGAATGAGAAGAAAGAATAGAGGAGGAGAGATTAACAGTGTGTCCAACAGTTAAAAAAGACTGAAGAAGGCAGGAGGCTGGGAGGTAGACTGACAGCCTATTTGTTACTGAGAATACTTCCCCCCCCGCCCCCCTCCCCCACTCTTTGGGGAGGAATTTCCTCATTACGCACACGCCTGGCCTCTTCTCTAACTTTTTACTGACTCAGCCCCTGTAGAGGTAGAGTGAGGAATCTGACTGGTAAATGTGGGGTGAATAAGTGGATGTACTTGGCTCAACCCATGCTTCCCTATTGGGAACAGGCCTGCAGAGACTGAATTCGTTTCTGCTCTTCCATATAGGGTTTCCCCACGGGAGGCCACCCTGACCAAGTGACTGCTGATCATCATGCCTCATTCCAGGGTTCAGTTAATAACCCCACTCAGCTCTCACCTAAAGCTACCTCTGCCAACCTGGACTTTATCAGTAATTAACATGACATTTTAGTTCTCTAATTGTTACACTTTCCTTTCTTATTCAGATCCAGCTGGGAAAGAGGGATGCTGCTTACTAGGGACTATCTCAGAAATTCCCAAAAACATTAGTGACTAAAATAGAAAAAGATGGGGAAGGCAGAATTTCTATGTCTTTTGAACTAAATAGTGCCAAACAGAACGATGATCAATGAGAATAATAACAGATAGCAATTATTGAGTGTTTAGGCCCCTTGGTGGCGCAGTTTGTGCTCAGCTACTAACCTAAAGGTTGGCAGTTCAAACCCACCCAGCAGCACCACAAAAGAAAGGCCTGGCAATCTGCTTCCGTAAAGATTACAGCCAAGAAAAACCCTGTGGAGCAGTTCTACTCTGTCACACATGGGGTCACCCTGTGTCAGAACCGACTCGACAGCAGCATGTCTGGTTTTGGTTTTGTTTATTGAGTGTTTACCATGAGCCACTGTTTTAGTCCTTTATATCAGCACTTTAAATAAGAAGTTACTCTTATTATCCCTATTTTATATATATAAGGAAACTGAGGCACATATAGATTAAGTAATTGCCCAATGTGACACAGCTGCTGAGTGGCAGAGCCAGTGTGTGAACCCAGGCAATCTAGCTTGAGAATAACATTATTAAATGCTACATTATACCACTTCTCTCTGAGGTGTACTTCCTCTATGACTGAGAAATCATAAACCCTTTTATCTTTTATAAATCTCCAAATAATAATGAATACTTTAACGTCATTTATTTTACCCATATTGTGAAGATAGAAGTGAAGAATACATCATTCACGTTTTTAGTCACACATAGCCAATCTATATGAAAGAACAGACAGATAAGTCAATATATAGATACAGCTTTCCAACTATTATGAACTTATGACACTATTATGAAAATAATACATCTATAATAATGGTATTCTCTCCCCTTCTCTTCCTAGCGGAGTTCCTTGAGAAAACTAGACTGTGTAGACTCACTTTCTATTTCCACTTCCTCAATTCTCATTCTGTCTTTTCAATCCCTTGTTATCAGATTTCTGCTTTAACCAAAAAAACTGGCTCTAGCAAAAGTAACCAAAGCCCCTCTAATTGTCTCTGGACTCTGCAGCCCTAATCTTACTCCGCTTCTTCATAGCAGCTGGAAAGATTAACCATGCCCTTCTTCTTTTTCATTTTTTTATTGTGCTAAAATACACATAACATAAAATTTACCATAGTAGTCACTGCCATAAAGTGCACGACTCAGTGGCATTAAGTACTCACAACGTACAACCATCACCACTATCAAGGTCCATAACATTTTCATCACCCAAATGGAAATCTCGTACCCATTAAGCAGTCACTCCCCATTCTTTCCTTCCCCCAGCCCCTGGCAACCAATAATCTGCTTTCTGTCTCAGTGGATTTGCCTATTCTGGATATTTTATAGGCATAAAATCATACAAGTCTTTTGCGTCTGCTTTTTTTCACTTAGCATAATGTTTTCAAGGTTCATCCACGTTGCAGTATGCTTCAATATTCCATTCCTTATTATAGGTGAATAATACTTCATTGTATGGATTTGCAGCCCTTGTGGCATAGCGGTCAAGAGCTTGGCTGCTAACCAAAAGGTCAGCAGTTCAAATCCACCAGCTGCTCCTTGGGAACTCTATGGAGCAGTTCTACTCTGTCCTACAGGGTCGCTATGAGTCGGTTTGGTTTTTGGTTTTATATGGCTATACTACTTTTGTTTATTCATTCATCTGTTGATGGACATTTAAGTTGTTTCCATCTTTTGACTATTACTGAATATAGCTGCTATGAATGTTTGTGTATACGTTGTTGCTTGAACACCTGCTTTCAATTTCAGGGGGAATATACCTAGGAGTGGAATTGTTGGGTCATATGGTAATTCTATACTTAATTTATTGAGGAACTGTCAAACTGTTTTCCACAGCAGCTGCACCATTTTACACTCCCACTGGCAACATAAGAGGATTCATATTTTTCCACCTCCTCACCAACACTTGTTATTTTTCTTTCTTTCTTTTGTTCTTTTTATTGTGGTCAACCTAACAGTGTGAAGGGGTATCACGTTGTGATTCTGATCTGAATTTCCCTAATGACTGATGACAATAAGCATAGTTTCATTCACTTGTTATATGTCATTCTTTTTGAAACTCTCTCCTCCCCTGGCTCTTGACAACACTCCCCCTTGGTCCTTCTCCCTCCTCAAGGACAGCCACTTTCCAGGCTTCTTTGCTGGCTTCACTTTCCTTCACTTATTCCTTATGAATTCTAGAGTTATTTTCTTTGCCCTCTTCCAATCTTTCACTTCTTGCCTACTTATAATGCTTACCTGCCACCTCTAACTGGAAAAATCCTCCTATCTAGTTGACCTGCAGCTCTCTTTTGAGGAGCACATACCCATCCAATGGCTACTGGTTATCTGATCCTGGATGCCTCACCAGTGCCTCAATAATGTGAACTAAGTATCCAATCTCTCTTCCTTTCCTAGAAACTGAAAGCGTCTCCTAACAGGGCTCCTGTCTTCAGAACTGCACTCATCTGATGTGTCCACCATAGTTCTATAGGAAGGATCCTTCCAAAGCTCAGCTCTAATCATGACACCTAAAAGGTTTCAGAAGGCTCTCCATGACCTGGAATGGAGCATGGCACACACAGGTGTTCCATGATTCGTCTCTTACTTCTCTCTCCACCTCTTTCTCTAGGCACAATCTTTCCTCCTCTACAACACCAGCAAATTCTATTTTTAGTCAGACTAAACTTCTTACATCTCCCTTGGAAACACAGTGCTATTTCAAGCCTCTTGCTTAGATGCCTTCTCCAGCCCCCTCCTAGTTCATGGGGGGAATAAGCATACATCTTTCAAGGCTCGGCTTGGCCATCCCCTTTCATGAAGATCTTGATGACCTTCTCAAGTGAAAGCAATTACTCTTTCCTTTGGGTCCTACCTTAACCTGAACAGAACTGTGAACCCCATAGGGGCAGAGACTGTATTATAAATGATTAGCAATTCCTAAAACATAGAAGTAGGTTCTCACTGAATGTTCAAGTAAGTGCCTAAATCTCATGAGGTAGGTTATGAGGATAAATATTATTGTAATTAATTCATCATCACGTTTTACTGGAATGGTTATGACCTAACTTATGCAGAAGGCTATCAGCACAAACTTATTTTATCATCTAAAAATAACATTAATTTACTTATCAGATTAATATTCTGACTCTATCTATTTCTCCTTTCAAGGTTAAAAAAAAATGTGACTTGATAGGCTTAGGCAATAACTTCAAAGAAGGGCCAAAAGATTTTTTATGTGTAGGTTTCCATCTGGAATGATCTGTTTATGATATAGGCCTTCATTAAATTCTACTTCCTAAAAAACTCATCATCCAAACTCTCAAAACCCCAGCAGCATGTGTATAATCTTCACCCAAGCCAGCCCAGTGGCTTTTAGCTTCTTAGATGTTGGCTTTGCCTCATTGTGTTAACATTTTCAATCTTTTTATTTATTTATATTTATGTTCCCCAACAGAAAGCTCCAAGCAATGGCATCGGGCCAATTGAAAATTCAAGTCTTAAACAAGTATTTTCTCTCACTGCACAATATTCTCTAATTCTTCTCTCTTATCATTAAAAAAGAATAGCTGGCCAATGTAGAAATAATTCCCAACAGGAGCTTTATACAGAGGTGTCCATACCCATTCTATGCTACCCTCTTTCTCAAGTGTAGAAAGAACTGCAACTGCCCCTCTATGAGCCCCAGAAGAATAACAACCTTACAGAACATCTCATCAAAATAAATTTAAAAAAAAATCATTCACAATAAACAATCATCAAAGGCTTCAGCTCTCGCCAAATTAAAAAAAAGAAAGCTGTTGTCGAGTTGATTTTGATTCATGGCAACCCTATGTGTATCAGAATAGAGCTGTGCTCCACAGAGTTTTCAGTAGTAGATTTTTCAGTAGTAGATCACCGAGGCTTTCTTCTGAGGCAACTCTGGATAGACTCGAATCTCCAACCTTTTGGTTAGCAGCCGAGTGCACTAACCGTTTATACCATCTCAGGACCCCTTTAGCATTACTTCTATGAAATCCAGAAACCAGTAGAAATAGATTGAATAGGCCCTTTTATTATGAAAAACTAAACTGGATGGTACATTGAACAAGCTTTCCACAGGCTGAAAAACTATCAAATTATGCCATTCAATCTTCACAAAACAATCCTGTGGGTTAAATATTTATATTCTGATCTTGCAATTGAGAAAACTAAGACTCAGAGAGGTTAAGGAACTTGCCCAAGATCAGACAATAAAGAGGAAAGTCAAAGAGTCAAATTCAAGACTGTTTGATTTTAAGGTTGTTTACTTTTCAAACAGCTTCTGAACATTAAGAGAAACTGACCTATATAGATACAAGACCTAGGTCTTCCTACCACCATTCCTCTTTTGGACCTTTGCTCAATAACATGTTTGTTAGTCAGTTTCCCCTAAAGTTACACTCAATACGGAACTTTTCACCATCATTTAATATGACCCACAATAACAATACTCATTTTGTCACTCTAAGTAATTTTTCACGGTCCTGTACCAGTCAGCATCTGGTCCTCAGGCTCATCCTTATTTCACTTTACTCTCTCCAAACGCAGACATGAATCATCACTTTTCCATTTCAGTATCCATAAGAGAGATTTAATTCCTGTACATACATCTTCAAATTGGATATAAAACAGTATGATGTAGCAAAACATGTTCATTGGCAAGAGTCAAAAAGATCTGGATTCAACTCCTGGCTTGGCCCTTATTAGCTCAAAAACTTGGCAAGTTTCTTAAGTTCATTAAGCCTCTTTCCTCATGTAAGAAAAGGATTTTACCTTCCATGATACTAAGATTTTCTGAGTACTAAATAAAGAAATGTACGTACAGATTCTAACAGGGTAAATGCTCAGTAACTAGCAGATGTTGGTAACATCATTATTAGGTTTAAAATATAATATGATAAATTTGTGAATAGGCAGAAACAGTTGGAAGAATACACCGTACATAAATGGAACTAAAACTGTTACTGACACCTATTGCTGTCGAGTTGATTCCGATTCATAGCAATCCTATAAGGCAGAATAGAACTGACCCACAGGGTTTCCAAGGCTGTAAATCTTTATAGGAGCAGACTACCACACCTTTCTCCCACGGAGCGGCTGGCAAGTTCGAATTGCTGACCTTTTGGTTAGCAGCCGAGTGCTTTACCACTGCGCCACCAGAGCTCCTTGCCAAAACTATAATTTAAAAAATCTTTTTTTCCTTTCTGATATCCAACAGTCACAACCCCCTCCCCCAAACATTATTTTACTCAGGCTATTGACTATTCTGACCTGATGCTAGCAGATTTTGCTTTCAAGTCATTCCATCTTTGGTTCATATCATCTAGTCGATGTTGAAGCATAGTAGCTTCTTCGGAATTTCCCAGAGCTTTTACCATCTTCTGCCTGTTTCCATCAATGCTTTTAAATATGTCATTATGGGCATCAATTTCCGCCTGTATGTCCTAAGAAGACAAAGAGATAACGCAAATGTTAGGTATTAATGTCAACATTACTTGAGATCTCTATACACAGCTTCGTTGTTTTATATCCCACAGATGAGTTGGTTTCAGGCAAAATAGTTAATTTCCCCTTAAATGTTAACAAATTCAACTGTTTCCACAATTCTTACATTGAAAATAATAGTCTTTAAGTTTTGAATAAGGAGACCTGGTAGCACAGTGGTTAAGCGCTTCACTGCTAAACAAAAGGTCAATTGTTCAAACCCACCAATGGCTCTGCAGGAGAAAAGGCCTGGCAATCTGCTTCCATAAACATTACAGCCTAGGGAACACTATGGGGCAATTCTATTCTGTCCTATAGGGTTGCTGAAAGTAGGAATTGACTTGACGGTACACACCAACAACAAAGTCTTCAATACATTCATCCTCTAGCTCTTAAAAATGAAATGCATTATAATCTAAATTTCACGTATCAGCAGGTTGAATGTTAGTACTTCTTTGTCCCTATTAAATAGAAAAACATTTTGTTTATTTTTATAAAATATATTTGGGAATAGAATAAATGAGAATTATTAAAAAATTAACATTAAAAACTGGTTCAGATATTTTGAGGAAGCATTTTGGCAATCTGTATCAAAAGCCTTAGAACTGCTGAAATTACCTATCATAGAAAGATTTATGTATAATCACATTTATCACATTGATTGCTTTTAATGTCAGTAGATTATCACAGGGCATTAATGGCATTGTAATACTAAGTTTAAAAAAGAGTATACAAAACTATATAGGATGATGTTAACTTTTTAAAGTAAGCATTTAAATCAGTATCTGTATTTGTGTATAATAGCACACATATTCATTAAAACTACAAAATAAACAAAATATTGTAGTCTCTGTATAAAAGAATTAAAGGTGGTTTTACTTTTCTTCTTTATACATCTCTGTGTGTTTCCAAAAATTTCTACCAAAAAAAAACCCCAGGGTTTCTTTTTATAATTAGATAAATATAAGAAATTAAAAAAAAATATAGGTGGCCTTTGCAGATTTTTTTTTTTTTTTTTTTTTTACTACTAATCCATCACAAGATTGTCGAGATAATTACCTATATTATTAATTTGGCAATCATCTTTTTTTCCTGAATAAAATGGAAGCAACTAAAAGGTAGTTAGTTACCTCAGGTATGACAGCCACTAACACTAAATTTTATGAATTTACAAATGGAAAAACAGACAACCGAAGGGGGTCACGAAGGTATAGTATGAGCTTCCACGGCATTAACTAATAATGGATATTAAGCAACTTATTGCAGGAATAAAAATTTTATATTTCAGGCAATGAATCTGAGTTAGTAAAAGGTGAGCATTACACACCATATTATTTTTACCCATCTCAAGTTTTCCTTTATAAGATTCTTATGATCACTCTTCCTACATTTCTCTAATTCTAAAAGAGCAGTGGTAAAAATTTAAATACAAGTTTTGTGAATATTCAGAACACCTCTTCTTCATCGAACACTCTCTCCTGATACGTACACCCATGCATTCCTTTGGAAACCAAGGCTTAGGGACCAGCATCTAAATGATCTTTCTTCAATTACTTACAGGCCTACACTAACCAGATGAACCCACTAGAAGGGCCTTTTTACATCTCACAACTCCAATCAGCATGTCAGGAAGGTGTCATTTACATGAGGTTAAGAGGCAGAACCTTCGCACTCTAAATCCTAATGAGATTGGCAATACTAGCAGGGTCAGATTTTGGAAGTGGGGAGAAATAAATGAAAAGCTTAATGAACAGCTCCTGCAAGATTTATGCTCCCAATTTACAAGCTCATTGGTCTCTGAGGTTATCTGACCCTAATGACAAAGCCAAATCAGGCTCATCTGCAAAGTGTGATCTGGGTACACAAAGAATTAGGGTTCCCCACTGAACAAACAACTCTAAGATTGTTAAATGTCTGCAATTCACTGGCAGCTCCACCCCAGGACAGCACCAGGCGGACACTGACAGAGCAGCAGACCACAGCTGGATACTGACTCAAGGTTCTTACACTGGGCAAAATTATGCCCAGAAATGGCAATCTATTATAATCTCAGTTTGGGATGCTTCAAAAAGAAATCCTCGTTACAAAGAAAAAATTCTGCTGGAAAGTTCTTTGATATTATCTCCTGGAAAACAAAGTTTCTATTCTTTGGGATAGAACTGTCTTATTTTTGTATCCTGAAATCCATTTTAAGACATCTAAAAGGATATATTAAAAGGTCAACAGACAAGATTCGCAACATTTTTAATCTTATGAGGTATATATGTATGATAGCTTCTTTCTCAAGAAGCTCAACAACACAATAAGCCAGGCCTCTGGAGAACCTGGCCTCAAATTTCCTGAATAGGTCCTAAACATCATTATCATGGACCACACCTAAAATCACACAGCAACTTCAAATCACAACATCCTGAAGTAACCTCCCTTGACTTTGTGCTCCCTCTTCTATTCAAGAGAAGTAAAAAGACAGAAATGCATTTTTGTGGTTATTGTGAGCTGCTGTCGAGTCGATTCTGACTCACAGTAACCCTATAGGACAGAGTAGAACTGTTGTATAGGGTTTCCAAGAAGTGGCTGGTGGATTTGAACTGCTGACCTTTTGGTTAGCAGCTGAGCTCATAACCACTACACCACCATTAACATCCAGAAGTAGTTTCTTCAAGCCATTCCATAATGGTATCATGAAATTTGGATACTAACAGCATGAAGCCAATTTGGCTCATGTCAGCTCAAGTGATGCCTTTCCCAACCCAGCAACCATGACAAATGGAGTAAAACAAGTCTGCTTACCTGGCCTAGTCAATGATTACAAGTATTTCTAAAAAGTTTTAAGGACATTGCCAGTGATCACATATTCACATTGGAATATAACTTTCAATATATGGAAAACTCTTCCAGGTATGAACATCATCAAAAGTTAGGAAGAAAATCCACAACCAGAAAGTGACCAAAGAAAAGGAAATCATCATAATTATTTTGTTTTATTTAACACTTAAAAACAAACAAACAAACCCACTGCAATCAAGATGATCGCAACTCATAGCGTTGCGATCATATTTATTTTGCCAAGTAGACCAGGAGCTCCTGAAGACAGAAAATGACCTTAATATTTCTTCTGTACCCTCCATTTAAAAAAAACAACAACAACAACAGTAAGACAGTACACAATACTGGGAAGTCAGCACAACTTGACCAAGGCAAGGTCATGGAAGCTTCATAGACACATCCAAACTACCTGAGGGACTGAATTACTGGGCTGAGGGCTGGGGACCATGGGCTCGGTGGACATCTAGCTCAACTGGCATAACATAGTTTATAAAGAAAATGTTCTACGTCCTATTTTGCTGAGTAGCATCTGGGTTCTTAAAAGCTGGTGAGTGGCCATCTAAGATATTCCACTGGTCCCATCCCATCCGGAGCAAGGGAGAATGAAGAAAACCAAAGACACAAGGGAAAGATTAGTCCAAAGGACTAATGGAGCACAACTACCACAGCCTCCACTAGACTGAGTCCAGCACAACTACCTGGTGCCCGGCTACCACCACCAACAGCTCTGACAGGGATCACAATACAGGGTCCCAGACAGAGCTGCAGAAAAATGTAGAACAAAATTCTAACTCACAAAAAGGGACCATACTTAATAATCTGACAGAGACTGGGGAAACCCCAAGAGTATGGCCCCCGGACACCCTTTTAACTCAGTACTGAAATCATTCCTGAGGTTCACCCTTCAGCCAAAGATTAGACAGGCCCATAAAACAAAACAAGACTAAATGAGCACACCAGCCCAGGGGCAAGAACTAGAAGGCAGGAGGGGACAGGAAAGCTGGTAATGGGGAATCCAAGGTCAAGAAGGGGGGAGTGTTGACATGTTGTGGAGTTGGCAACCAACGTCACAAAACAGTATGTGTATTGGCTATTTAGGGAGAACCTAATTTGCTCTGTAAACCTTCATCTAAAGTACATTTAAAAAAAACACTCATTGCCATTGAGTCGATTCCGACTAACATAGCCCCTGTTGTATAAAATAAGCCTAATGTAAAATAGACAGATAAATGCATAAATGCATCAATGAATGTATGAACAAGTGCATCTTGATTAACATGTATTAGCCACTGTAGTGCCAGGAAAAATCACAGAATGAAAGGACTGGAAAGAAATATAGTGATTATTTTGTCCAATCTCTTCATTTAAAAACTTTTAATATGGGAACCTAAAATCCTTTAGAAGTCCACACTGCAAAGCCCTGGCTAAGCTTGTCACCAGAAATTGAGAATTAAATGCAGTCAATTAATCAGGCTCTTTCATTTCATAGGTCACTGTGCAATGATGCACTGATTTTAAATAAAGATGTCAGCATGGGAAGCTGTCTGATCATGACCCTGATGCAGCATCAAATGCTAGAATAAATTAGAGTTCCATGAAGCAAGTTGTGCTCTCTTTCCCTTACTGCACAGCTGGGAGATTTGGCCCTACTGATGCTTACCTCTGTCTCCTGCAAGCCCTTCCGAACATTATACAGTACAAAATGGCTACTAGTAATGAGTTATGGAAATAAAATGCACCTAAAAGCACAGAGCAATGCTCATCCCAGCATTAACATAAGCTGGCTGTGTGCACAGAGCAGCCACAGCAAGCTAGTCGAGTAGCTGAACTAACATTTGAAAATAGAACTGAAGGATTCACTTGAAATGTACCTTCCAACAGTGTAAGCATGATGCAGAAAATTCAGAAAAACCAGGAGTCAAAAAATAGGACTACCTCTCTCTCTCTCTCAAGTAAAACACCATTGGAAGCATAATATGCAGGTACATATTTAGAGCTGCTTTCCAGAAAACGACTACAAGAGCTCACCAAAGTTCACTGATCAATAATTAGACTTTTTGTAAACAACACCCACTAGCCAGATCAAAATAAACCTCACAAATAAAGGGAAAATTTTATCCATCCATCCATCCATCATCTATCTATCTAACCATCTATCTATCTGCTTATTTATTTAAACATGCTTTTAAAATACAGTATTAATTTTGCCCTTAGTTGGATATCTCTTTAATGATACAATCCATAGAGATATTATCGGCAAACAATGCATAGACTGTATTTCTATCAATACTTTTTTTCTTTATTATGTTCCATAATCCATTAGTAGCTTTAGCTATAAAAGCAAAAAATGTTTCTTCAGATTCAGTAAGCAGAACTGATAGGAAACAGATTCAGAGAGTATCACCAGGAAGCCTTCAACAAGTACTGATTCGCCCTCCTTCGGCTTGTTGACGTAATTTTGGTTTATTTTTGTATCGATATTTACATAACCCTACATGGCCACAGAAATGTTTTCTCTGAAGGAGTTCTGACCCCTTTCCTGAAGCAACTAGAAGCAACTTCCCTACCATGTCCCAAGGTGCAGGCTAAATAAACAAAGTTAACCATTAGGGGAATATAAATCCACTATTCCTTTCAAAAGTCATGCCGGAATTCATAGACAGTTTAGGATTGAGTATAGGAGCTCATTAGGATTACTGCCAGAGCCTTAAATTCTGAAAATAAAGAATCATATTTTTAAAAAAGAAACAGCCAGATATTATGTTACCTAAGTAATAACAGAACAACCAAATAATATCAAAAGTTAACTGTGCCTTAATTTATGTCATATGTTCACGAGACAGTTTGTGAGGCTTCTAGCATAGTAATTACAATTAGTTATTTGATTAATTTTTCAATTTATTGGCTTCAATCAATTATTTAATTAATTATTCTATAAACTTTTTTGTTTCCAACAACTAATCTGATAGATTTTAACCTCTCTATTAATAACTATGGAATCAAATAAAGAAAGTAGCTCAATGAGGGGAGGGTCTACCTTGTTCTTGACTCCACCCCTGCACTGATCCCACTGTCTGGTAAATAGTATTCCCTTTATAAATATTTACTAAATATTGAATAAATGAGTAGACCTTGAAATTGGAAGCTTACTGTGTCTCTTCCAAGGCACATTTGTTTTAAAATTAGATACTGCAGGCAAGCAGTAAAACACAGCTTCAAATTCTAATTTTAAAAATTACAGTCATCCTAAAGGAAGTAAACGAAATAAAGGAAATCTAGCCTTGAACGGTTTCCCTCAAGAACTCAAGAAAAGAAAAGAAAGGCTCTTCCAAAGGATTCACCAAGAGAAAGGAACTATGCAGACATATACACAAACACACACAAAAAACTCCTTGAAGAATTACCATTATCATTAATCATCTAGTAGTATAACTGTATAAATAAAAGGCAACAGTCACTCAAAATGTCATTGAGCTACAACAGCCCACGACTCTATCCTCTGTTATTACTAAATAAATGGAACAAAAACAACACACAAATGGAAATGGTTCATGTATGATGGTATATGGAATGCCACTCAAACCATCAGATACTTCTTTTATGAAGTACCTTCAAGGATAAAATTAATTAATTAAAGTCAGGGTGGCAACAAAATGAACTCACAGGCTGGATTTCAGAGAAGTCCTCTGGTGAACCAACCTTATGTCTCAAGTCAACTGTATGAATTCTCAGGAGAGTCATTCTGGGCACCTGGTTACAACTGTTCACCCCTAATCACTTAGCTAGATGATAAGAACCTGCTTGATGACAGGCACAACTTGCCACAAGGTCAGACTCCCCTGATAAGAAATTCCTGCCTCAGTCTCCTCCCTAGATAGCACTCGAAGTACACGTGGTTCACTCCAGTTGGGGTTTCCTAATTCTTGGTGAGTTGTCACCTTCTGGGTATCAGAGAGAACAACTCCTGGATCCCCAGGGACTCCCAGCATTGCCTTTTCCAGTTCCAGGAAAATAGGAATGAGTAACAACTGCAAATTGACCTCATGTTAGAAAACCACAATTCTGGCATCCTATGTTCTGAAACAAGATAACCAGATTACACATCTCAACCATGCGCCGAACATTCCTATATAAATGGATATCTAGTGAAATCAAAAAACCACTTGATTTCTCTAAAATTAAAAAAAAAAAAAAAAAAAATCAACCAGCAAATCACTTTCAATTTACTTCTGCAAACTGCTACCTTTAAGTTATGCTGAAGCTCTGCTTTCACCTGAGAATTTCAATTTTCTTACCAGCCTACAACTTTCCAGATTAATCATCATTGGAAGACTCACCTCTCAGCTGCTGGCCTCCAACTACCAAACGTATCGGTATTTGGTTCCACTAACAATGAAGTTTAATTTTCTTAAAGCTTAAAATGGCTTTAAACCAAAAAAACCAAACCCATTGCCATTGAGTTGATTCTGACTCACAGTGACCCTATAAAACAGAGTTGAACTGTCCCATAGGGTTTCCAAGGAGCAGCTGGTGGATTTGAACTGCCAACCTCTTGGTTACTAGGCAAGTTCTTAACCACTACACCATCAAGGCTCCAAAAATTTTAACAGCAAAATTACTGTTATGCTATGATAGCCCAAACATCACACTGAACAATTACCACAGCTTATATGAAGTCTAAAAAGTGTAAAATTATCAGTTAGTACTCTCTCTAGAAATAGATCACTAATATAGAGGAAAAAAACAGTCAAGAGTAATGGAATCTAGAGTAAAGGGATTTCTCTTTGCATATGGAAAGACTGTTATTCAGCTTCTGAAGGTATCATCTGGCTTTTGCATCACAGAGGTAGGCCTGGGTCTTTTCCTAGAATTGGGTTTACCTCCTGCCAGAGTGGGGGGGGGGGTAGTTGTATTTAAGAGGTGTGAGGTGGTGATACCTTTCCATAATACCAGTTTTCCTGGCAAGGAATTGATGAGCATAAGCTAAACACATGGGACAGCTTTTATGAAATTACACAAAGGATTTTTTTTTTTTAAAGACTTGATTTGGAGAAAAATACATTCATCTGTGAAAACTTCCTAAAAATGAAATATGGCAAAGAGATTACTAGCTTTCACATCGATTTTTATAAAAGAGTCTAATGCAAAAATAAACCTATATGGGGAACTTCAGACTGTGAAATGTAACAGGATGATTTCTCTGAATTTCACCTTTATCTTCCTTCCCTGGAAAAAAAAATTCCAAATCAAGTCTTTGGACCGGAAAATAAGCCACTAGCTAGCCTCCTTTTACTATCAATTCAACAAGTAAAATAAGAGTGGGAAATACGTAGATAATAAGGCTTCGGGAGTTAAAAGAGGAAACATACCAATATCATGGCCAGAACGTCTAACTCTGTCAACAAAATGGCCCTAGGGCTAAGGTTGGTTACTATCTTCTGGTATCTGACTAGGCTTTTAAGACTAATAGCGCAATTACCATACAAATGTCCAGCTATTGCCCGCAATTACTGCCTCTCAGGGGGTCTAAGTAATGAATTATTCATGTCACATATGCTCTATACCTTTTTAGGAAGAAAAAAAGACAAATCTATACAAAACAATTAACAGAACTCTTTATGGTCATAAAGTTTGTCACCTGCTGTTACCAGCTGCCATAAAGAAGATATTCTTTCCCTCACCTGCCCCTTCTAACTCGTAAGCAAGCTGAGTGGAAACCAGCTTTTACCCTCAGGAATTTAGATGCTTAACAAGGTATTAAACCAGGAGGTCAGAGTCCGCCCTGGGCTACCAGCACAATCCTTACTACACTTGAGGAAGTAATTGGGGTGAGTGAGTGGAGGCCGCGGCTAGGGGGCAGCATCCAACAAAAACAGGAAAAAACAAAAAAACAAACCTGTTGCCCTCGAGTCGATTCTACCTCATAGCGACCCTACAGGACAGAGTAGAACTGCCCCGTAGGGTTTCCAAGCAGTGCCTGGTGGGTCCAAACTGACTTTTTGGTTAGCAGCTGTAGCTCTTAACCACTGTGCCACCAGGGTTTCCGGAGCATCCAACAGGAGGAGCTAAATTCTCCTTTCTACACACTCTTCCCACTACAATGTTCTACCATCAGGAGTCAAGCAAGGGCTACAATTGTTTTGGAAAAGCTTTCAAACTTTTCAAATGAAATGGTTTTATGTCTTTTTCCTCTGGCAAGTGTGGTTTGTAGGAAAAAGCCCACTATTCTTTTAATGACTCCATATAGTCTTGCTCATATTTGTACTTGTAAAGAGCCCTGGTGGCACAGTGGTTAAAGCACTCGGCTGAGAACCGAAAGGTCAGTCATTGGAACCCGCCAGCCACTCTGCGGGAGAAAGATGTGGCAGTGTGCTTCCATAAAGATTTACAGCCTTGGAAACCCTAAAGGCAGTTCTAATCTGTCCTACAGGGTCACTATGAGTTGGAATCCACCGGAAGGCAATGGGTTTTCTTTTTATTTGAATGAGCCATAGAGTCTTCATGGTGAAAGCCACTCAGTAAGTACATCTTTAACAACTGATGAATAATTGATTCACACACGTGGTGAGAGAGTACTTCAACTTTCTTTCTTTTTCCTTTAAAGACTGGAAGTTGAAAGATCGGTGCTTGGCATCCAAAGGCTAAAGAGGGAAGGAGTCCATAAGTGGCACATTGAGGTTTTCTCTTTTAACTATAAATGTTAGGTAGCATTTGGCAGGCGAGGTTCAATGCCAATAGCCTTCCTATGGAAAAAAAAAAAGAGCTAAATGCAAAATTAATAATTCAAGTATTAAAGCCCCACAGTATAGACACGCACTCCACATTTAAAACGGACACACTCAGATAGAAATGAAAGCTTGAGATGAGCTATGCCATCGTCACTGTGAGGAACTTCTCCTGACTCTCAGAACTCAGTCAGAAAGGGGGCAGTGCTCTCTGCAGCTGCAGGACAGAGAAACCTGAGGGGCAAGGAAAACAGAACCCTGCTTGGTGAAGTCAGACTCTGGCATGAAAAACCAGTGTTTGTTGTTGGCTTTTCTCCCCCTTTCCAAAATAACTTCCAGTTAAAATACCAGCCAACTTGAGTACAAAAGATCTCTTCTGATGGGAAATTCTAAAAGTGACAGGTATCATGAGAAGCCATCCCACCCAAAGAATTGCTAATGTGCTCTTTACTTGAAACATTTTTTTAAGAGAAGATAAAAAAATCAAATGTTTTATACATGATATAACCAAAAAGTCAATAGAATATCTGCCATCTAAATGCATAGTTTAAAAAAAAGAAAAAAGACAAGCAAAGGAAGGAGGAAAAAAAGTACAATTCGTGAAGTCTGCTTTCTGCATACCTTTTCAAATTTTGTCAGCAATTCCCGTAAGCTGAAGTTCAGACCAATCATCGTCCGGTATCCCTTGAAGCCTACATCTTTCTGGCAAACTTCCTTCAGCCAACAGCGTTTCACTTCTAAAAACCGTATCTTTTCTGGCTATAGTTTAAAATCCTTGGTAAAATCCTTTACAAGCCTTGCCCTTGAGCTACAGTCCATCAGCAGCAGCAGCTTGGGCTGGGACATTTTAGTCACCCCACTGTGCCTCCGTTGTTTCATGGACTTCGGAGTTCACAACGAATAGACCTGCTTCTATATGTTCTGTTAGCTGCATTCCACGAGGCTGGCATGGTCTCCTTCTTCTCTAGGAAGCCCGGGATTCCCTCCTGCTCACCTCACTAATGACCAGCAGGCCACAACTGCTCTCTCCTGGGCCTCAAGCTTAAAGTTTGGTCTCAATTACACACAGCAAAAAAAGAATCTATATCCTGGAAACTTGCATGAGAAAAAAAAAAAAGAGAGAGAGAGAGCCAAGTATTACCAACTTCCTCCATTCAGACTGGTTTCAGAAAGAAATAGAAAAAAATCCTGGGTAAAGAGCCAGTTTCCAAAGAGCATTGCTTATGTAGAGTTAAGAACAGCGAGGAGCGTACTCTTGTCTGAAGAAACACCAAAACACTGGACGAGAGGCCACCCAGTCTCACTCTGCCAGACACCAGCAGTCTGTGTTGCTACAGTAACCACCAAGCGAGTTTCACTCCATTTCCCTAGGTTGGCCTGGCCTAAGGGATGCTGTCAGTACAACAGAACTAAGTTGTTTAAAAGTGGTTTCTTCTGTCCGGAGAAAGTTCTAGCAGCAGATCTCTTGGTCGCCCCGTCAGGGCTTGCAGCTGGGGAGAGCTGCAGGGAGAGCCTTGTCAGCTTCGGCAGCTCCCCTTGCTGATCTGACAGCAGTGTGGTAATCGACTGCTCTTCCTAGCAGTTGTTTATTATTTTAATCAGTATCCTCCCTTCCACCACCCCTCACACAGTTTGAAGTGAATCTCACTCCCACTTCCTGGTAGCCTCCCTGCCCACACTTCAGCACAGTATCTCTTAAAATGTCCCAATCTTGAGTGGGCCACATGCTAACTGGGGTACACCCGTGAAAATATGAAAGGGCGGATGTTCAAAACAATGCAAATCACCAGAGAAAACATGCGTGGTTAATTTTATTATTTCTAAAATGATCTTAGCAGTAGAGTGATGGGAAAAGTACTTTTAAAGGGAACTTCTCTGATCTGATTGGCACCCCGGAAGTCATTCAGACAGTTTCATGTGGGGAGTTTACTTGTTTCTGACATAAACCTTAGTAAGTAAAACTGCTCAAAGTGTGACTAATAGCCACCAGTTACTTTGAATGTGTCTCCTATTTTGATGTTAAGATATTACTGGCACTCAGGAAAACGCTATTCTCTACAAAGTGATCAGTGCAATTACTTTAAAGGAAAAAGTTCAATCCAAATTATATATTCTTTGTACTGCTATGACTGACACCATTCCAAGGCAAAAATGTGATCTTGTTTTTGCATTACGTAGCTATTTAGCGTACCAATAAAAGTTTAGAATGACAGATATGTTCATATGAAACATATTTCACTTTAGCTATGTGCAGAGTTTTATCATAAATATATAATGCCTTCTAAGGTGATGCTATCACACATGGAATAAGGTTAATCTTCATATAACTCAGCTTCCTTTTTGCATCAGGGCACACAGCAAAGGGGGAAAAAACTGAAATTAGGATATGCATCTTCTGAAAGGCTAGTTGAGTCGTTTAAATAGCAAAATTGTTAGTACTCATTTAATCATGTAGAAAGATTCCATTTAATAACATAAAAAAAAACCTATTGGGAAATAGTACACAATGTGGTTATTATTTTTTGGATTTGCAAACCATTTTTTCTTTCCATTTCATCATCAACATATTTTCAGATCAGTATTCAAATGCCATGTGTTTTACATATGCCCATCTATACAACATTTAACAAGCTTTTAAAATATTTTCATTATTTATTCATAAAAACCTACACGTCCCCTGGGGCAAAATGGCTTTATGGGCTTTCTAACAGAATGTGTTTCACCTCAAAGTACCTAATTCAGATTTATACACCGACACTATTGATGTCAAAAATGAACATGGTAATCTAATAGTTATTCAGAAATGTATAAGTAAAAATAATCTGCACCATTTGGATCAAAAAAGCTTTGACATCAGCATTAAGACCAACCATCACAAGTGCAGTGAAGAAACTTATGCAGAAACTGACCACACTCAGCCTGAGCTGGGAGGGCTCTGGGCCACACGCTGAGAGGTTTCAACAGCAGCAAATAAACTTTTTACATAAATACAAGACAAAAAGAACCGCCATCATCACTAACACCACAAAAATAGATAGATAAATGAATAGATAAGAGAGAGAGGAAAGAAAGAGAGAGAGAGAAAGAAAGAGAGAAAGAAAGAAAACAGTCTTTTTCAGCTGGGCAAACTTCCAACCACCACCCATGGTGCTGGGTAACCCTGTCATCAGGGACATGTGCAAACACGCAATACCCCATACACGTATCAAATGAGTGAATTAAACAGAAACTCTGTGGAACAACAGAGAATGCCACAGTTTTTCTCTCAAGTAAACACTGATGTTTAAAAAAAGGTTTCTTATACCAAGAATGATACATTATTTATTAGCATTCCAAATATCTTATATCCTTACATAAGGCTAATCTTTATGTGGGAAAAGAAACAGCATCCTTCATATTAAAGAATCTTCCAGAAAGATAAGGGTAAGGGGGTTTTTATTAGCTTGATCGGTACTCCTGTCCTAGAAGTGGAAAAGAATAGGTAAGAAGAGAAAAAGAGTACGTTTCCATATGGAATCCTACAGTGAAAAGTCCAGAAGATAGTGCCCTTGCACTGACTACTAGCCTCCCTGGCATTTCCAGCAAATGCCAGATACCCACTTTCAGAACTAACATCCTCTGCTGGTGCAGAAAACACTTAACACAGTTCCATTAATTACAGCAGCAAAATACCAGAAACAGAGATACTGACAAACCTAGCTGTGATGATACTCTCTTTAGAAGAAAACCCAAAAACCAGTTGCCATCGAGTAGGTTCCGACTCATGGCGACCCCACAAGACAGAGTAGCATCGCTCCAGAGGGTTTCCAAGGAGCAGCTGGTGGATTCGAACAGCTGATCTTTTGGTTAACAGTCATAGCTCTTAACCACTGTGCCACCAGGGCTCCTTAGAAGAGAAAGGTATAAGGAAAAAACACTTTCAGTGGATCCATATGGAACCATTCAAAATGATTTATTTTTAAATTGTCACCTAATGTTAATAAACAGGGTTGTTGTTGTTGTTAGGTAGTGTCAAGTCAATTTTTGACTCATAGCAACCCTATGTGAGAGAGCAGAATTGCTCCATAGGGTTTTCTAGGCTATAATCTTTTGGGAGCAGATTGCCAGGTCTTTCTCCTGCGGAGTGACTGAGTGGTTTGAACCCCCCGATCTTTTGATTAGCAGGCACCTTAGTAATGGGGTAATTACATAAAAAACAAAAACAAACAGTTGTTATCGAGTCCATTCCAACTCCTAGTGACCCCACGTACTTCAGAGTAGAACTGTGCTCCATAGTGTTTTCATGGCTGTGATCTTTTGGAAGTAGGCCACCAGGGCTTTCCTCCAAGCACCTCTGGGTGGATTTGAACTGCCAACCTCTTGGTTAATAGTCGAGTGCTTAACCATTTGCATCACCCAGGGGCTCCAGGGTAACTTTATTTTCTCTAAAACACTGGAAATCAACTAATAAATAATGTTACTTTTAAAGTGTTGCAGACAAACAGATTAATTATTTATGTAAAGATCTAAAGATGTTCTATAAATCCAACTAGCTAAATATATATTATTCAAAAGTAATATACCCTTTGATAACTGAATGACACATTAGAAGTGAGATCTGTAAACTGTAAATATGAATTGCTTTTATAACAGTGAGCACACTTTACTCTAAAATTCATGTTTGGTATCTATAAATAAGGATACTTTCTCTGTTGACATTCAGCATGCAAAATATCATGTTGGTAGTATACCTCATAGTTCCATAGCCCTTCTTTTTTACCAACACCTTTTTTGATACATTATCTTCTGTAAACATGTAATCATTAAAACAAAAAACAGAGGCTTCCAGTAAAAGTGATACATCACCAGAGAGACTTAATAATTGGACGATGAAATCTGAAGTAGTTGACATTTTGCCAAATTAAACCAGTGTGCAAATAAATTGTGCACTAATCCTCAAGAGCTAAAATAAACTTAATCCTACCAATATCTGTAACAGATCAACACTGAATATCCCAGGAATCCCTAGCTAAATAAGTTATGTCACAAACATGTAGCTCCATAAGAAAGTGAAAGTTATAGAACCACAGAGAAGCACAGGAAAACTCAACAATGCAATTAATAAAATCTAAATTACTTAAAAACCACATCTTATGGCTGAAATGAAGAGAGCCAAACGGCTTTGATAAAAACTTCCAAATGTTGGGCTAATTTAAAAAACTGTTTAAGCTTAAACACTATTTTTCATATAATCTGTTAAAAGATGACTTGTTTAGTAACTTCATCAAAGCAATAAGACATTCTTCAGGGTTCAGTCTAATATGAGCAAAAATAGCAGTGTAAATTCTTTGTTAAAAACCAATTTATGTTTTACCCATATGTAAAGTACCCCTTCCATTAAATACAAAATTCAAATTTTTAAAAATTGTAAACATAAAGAATGTTTTCTATGCAAAACCTAACAGGTTTCTTCTCATATTAGCCAATACAAAGAACGAAAGGAAAAATGGCTTCTTGGGTGCCTCTAAAGCAAAGCATAGGTGGTTACAAATAAATTGGTACATCACGGCTTTACTCAAAGTGAAGAGCTTCAGGCATGGGTAGAAAAATTTAGTTGTTAGTAGACCCATTCTGATTCAAGGAAAGATCCAGTTTATAATGCCTTGTGAAAGAAATATACACAATTCTCCTTTTCAAAACCCTTCTAACGCAGGGATAATAATTCAAAAATAAAATAGCATCAAGACCCTAATCATGATCTGAGATTTCAATTCATTATCTAATGCCACTGTAGTTCCATTAAAGGGAGACTATTCAATACATTACAGCTTTCTCGTTAACATCAGCCAGCAGCCAAGTCTGTCAGCTGGTAGCTATTTAAAGTAATATACAGCCCTAAAGGGCAGAGAGTTCAACACAAAGATGGAGGCCTGAGCCCCATGATTAAAGGGGGAACTCTGCTTTTATCCCAGGAAGTTCAAGCAATATGCTTTGTACACAAAGAAATATTTCTAATGTTGAACTCTTCAGTAATGTCATCTATTTTGATAATTACACAGGTGGTAGTTGAGAAATAAAAATTATAATAATTAATAAGAAGATGTAATCCTTTAATATATTTCCATAACCTAGAGACAAAAGGTTCCAATAAAGTGAGCACTTTAAAAGGCACAAAGAGCCTTTTCTTCTTAAGAGGCGTGGGTAGGTGGGGGTTGGGGCTGAGGAAGAGAACAGCCAGCTGACCTGCTTCTGAATTAGCCAACCAGGTGCAGGGGTCAGCCTTCAGCAACTCTCAAAATACTTAATGATTCAGAAAGAACTTTATTAGGTAACTAAAAATAATGCCATGACAAGTTAATGTTTCAAAACCATATCCTGCCTAAAAAATATGCAGCATCAGACAAGAGTGAAACAGTCTCAGGTGGCCAACGCTTCAAAATGCCAGACGCCTACTAACAGCGCAAACCTGTAGGACATGCAGCTAGATCATGCGGGACCTCCACAAAGATGGTTCTTAAAGGTTTGTTTCCTGAAGGTTTTGTAAAGGGCTTTCCAACTTTCCTCAGCTATCCAGACTTAGAAAATTCAAGTCAAAATTGAAATACAAATTATAATAATGCCAACAGAAATGCCAAGATAAATCAAAACTGAAGGTGCTGTTTTCACTCACAATTAAAACGTCTGGACTCTTCCCAGTAGTATAATCTGAATATGTATCTAAGGAACCGGACACTGGGTGAGCCTAAAGGAAGTTCAGACTAACCCACTGAGATCAGCTATATTTTTCTCTAATACTGAGCAGCAGGGTTCTGATGGCTAATCCATTCACAGCTGAGTTACTGTTCAACTCCGAACCATCTCCCTGTCATCTTTCTGTTCAGCATCCCATTTGGAATTCTCTGCAAAATCGTGCCCCAAACCTTCCTCAACCCCTAATCATTATTTACCTTCAATAATCTCACCAAGTCCCTGGGTGGTGCAAAGCTCATAACCAAAAGGTTGGTAGTGTGAGTCTACCCAGAGGTGCCTCAGAAGAAAGCCCTGGCAACCTACTTCTGAAAAATCAGCCACTGAAAACCCTACAGAATACAGTTCAACTCTGACACACATGGGGTCGCCATGAGTTGGAGTCAACTAGAAGGCAACTAGTTAATCTCACCAAATACTAGTCAATACATTTACCACCTGAACCACTTATACTTGCAGATATGGTTCCCCAAAAAAGTCATACACAATTATCATTTTTTTAACCTGCATATCTTTAATTATATTTACTTTCTGTATCTGTAACTCACTTTTTTTATATCTTTGCTCTGGGCAGGGAGTATGTCTTCCACATTATTTCTTTGTTTCTTCCCCAGAAGTTTCCAATAAACTGCCTTACAGACAATGAACCCAGGCAATGAATTATGCAGCTCAAAATAAAATCAATACTTATTACAGAATGTAGAATTCCTCTGTTTGATAGAATTAGGTTAAGCCATTACACTTCCTGGAGATTATTAGAAACAGCAGAGCTGACTTTTAAAAATCTGCCAAATTTTGAGGTGGGGGGAGCAATTTAGCAAAATCCAGCGAACATTAAAATGCATATACCCTTTGACTCAGAAATTCTATTCCTAGGAATTTAATTTACAAACATGAGCACAAAGACATACATACAAAGATGCTCAATAAGCCCTATTTGACATAGTAAAAAGCTGAAAACAATTTAAATGTCTATCACTAGGTAACTGTGTAAATAAATTATGGCAGATTCGCAAAATGGAATGCTGGACAACTGCAGAAAAGAGTGAGATGGTTTTTAAGTGCTGATGAGAAATAATCTCAAATATATATGTATGTATATAGGATATATATGTATATGCACAAAAGGGAATAATACAGGTAAAGTCTAGACTTTATCTATGAAATATAGATAATATTTCCAGAAAGATGTGTAAGAGGATAGCAATGATGGTTACCTCTGAAAGTGGGACTGCAATCTGAGGGGCTAGAACAGCCAGAAAACCCTATGGAGCAGTTCTACTCTGCAACACACGGGTTCGCCATGAGTCGAAACTGACTCAGCGGCAACCACCACCACCACCAACAGAATGGGAGGGAGGTTTAATTTTAAGCCTTTTATACTGTGAAAATTGTGTTACCTTTTTCGCACGAAATTAATTAATCAATAAATAGATGCAAAATTCTCAACTATATTTCTAGGAGCCCCGGTGGCGCAGTGGTTAGAGTACTTGGCTGCCAACTGAAAGGTCAGTGGTTTGAACCCACAAGCTGCTTGGCAGAAGAAAGATGTGGCAGTCTGCTTTTGTAAAGATTTCAGCCCTGGAAACCCTATGGGGCAGTCCTACTCTGTCCTGTAGGGTCGCCATGAGTCAGAATCGACTCTATGGCAGTGGGTTTGGTTTTGGGTTATAATAGATTCATCTTTCTAGGCAGATCTTCATCCCAAAAATGGTGGCACCATTAGATTTGAAGGCAAGTGCCATCAAATACAACCATTTTTGTCTCTGAAAGTGTCAGAAGTGTTGAGGTGCCAGATGGTCTGACATTCTAACAAATCAGCCCTCAATAGAAACCAGACTGCAGAACAGCAGGCTGGTCAATGGTAAACTTTTCTAAAGGAGAAGCACACAAAGCCTTTTTGTTCTGGTAAGTTACTCTATAACTAGTAACTGCAGCCTATTTAAATAATAACTTTGTGATTAAATAGGCATTATATATTTCAAGCTATTCTCTTTCCACGGGAATCAGTATTCCTATTGACATCCAATACTGTGATATTCTATGCTATAAAATGTTTTGGAATGTTTATAAAATCAGTTGAAATGCATGCAAAAAAAGAATGCCTGGCCTGATTTGTTCAAGGGAAGTGAAATATCACTTCTCCTTTCTTGTTGAGCTATGGGATCCGACTAGGCTGCGGGCCTGATTCCACCACCCAAGGCAGGCAGAGGAGAGTGCCTGGGTCTAATACAGGTTAAGGAAATGCTGTCATACAACTAGTATTGTCATTCATAGACCTAAGTTTCAGTAGCAAGAAAGCAAATACCATGAGCTTGCACTGCTGCAGAAGGTTTGTTATGAAGGTACTCTAATCCAAAAACCACTGCGGATTAAGAAGCCATATGACATCAAGGTCTTACACGTTCTGTTTAGGGCTAGACGGTGAAGTAAGAGGGGGTTTATAACATTCCATCATCTTTAGTTTTACAAACTGTTAAGCCAAGGAATTTAAAGCACAATTTAAATGCAGAATTTCCAGATCAAACTATGGAATAATTATAAATAATCCTTTAGAAGCCCTACACCCAATCTAATATTTATGCATATGAAGTAAGTCTTGGCATCCGAATCATAACCTGAAGAGGCTAAACAAATACCCAAGCAATTTTGCTATTGCACAATCCACTTCTGGACTGTTACTCTGGAGATGGCTTGATAATTAATGAGTGATCTATATAATAAAAAGGGTCTTATTGTTTTCAATTATATTGCTACTTTTACCAAAATGATAGCACCCATCTTGATCATTAGACTTAGCTGAATGACTGTTGGTAATATGCAAAAAACCAAAATACTCGCAGAAGTCTAATTAGTAGATTCAAAATACTATGAAGATTAAGAAAAAAGACTATGTAAAAATAAAGACTATTATAAAAGACTACATAATACTGAAAAATACAAAACTAATCTAGAAAATTTAAATGCAACCTAAATCTTGCCATAGAATATTTCAAGGAATATCAATATTCTTAGACTTAGGTTGTATCATCGTACCGTTTCTATCCCCACTCCCCAAAAAATTAGTTGCCCCTTGTTAGCTGTGACATATTTGTTTAAAAAATATGCCTCTTAATTACTCTATAGTCAACACTACATGGCCTTATAGAAAAGGTTCAGAATGACAAGAACTTAAAGCATTAGAATATAATTTTCTCTACAGCCAATTATGAATCAAATAATTCTACTACTACTGTTAGTCGGAAAGCAATACAGAAACCTTTTAGTAATATGAGAAAGTAATAATGATGCTGCATGTGAACTAGATTACTTTTTTGTAGTATTTAATTTTAGACCTAAGATACTGTACCTTTCATGGAATAAATAAAGAGTAATGTTCTTGGAGTCAAAGGCCTGTGTTGTGATTTCATCTCTGACACTCAGCTAGCTGCTTGACCCTGGGAAAAGGTAATAAGCCCTCATGCAGTGCTTGATTTTTCATTGTAAAATGAACCTCTGCTAGTTCAGCAAACACTCAAATGTTATTATCAAGAAAGACATTCACTAGAACTGTATTCCTGATTGGTCATCAGTTTCAACAAAACTCCCATTAAGAGCTGGATAATTTTACTTAGGACCTTCCTATAATTAAATGCAGTAACAGAGTACTCACATTGGGTTCTAGAGGGGTGGAAGTGGGAGTTATGCTAAGTTTTCATACATTTCCAAAAATTAACGTAAACTCTGAAAAATATATTATTACAATGTATTATTTTGAGAAGCATGTATGTGATTTTTTCCATATGCCTGCATATTTTCACCACAATGTTCACAATTTGTTAAGAGTTAACACTGGCTGTTATTAGCAACAGAATTTTAAAAACAATTATAAATAGATTATAAAAACTTCATCACTCTTGGCTAATTATTAAAAAGCAGTATTAAATAATATAACATTCATCCCATCAGTGAAAACCTCATCGTTCCTAAAACAACAATACTTTTTCCATTTTGTTCACTGATGTAGCGCTTACAACAGTCCCCAACGCAT
>NW_004443938.1:27547786-27578489 GCF_000243295.1 Trichechus manatus latirostris
TCTAAACATAAGCTCACAAAATGTTGAAATTACACAACATCTTGGAATCACCAATAAATATATCTAAATTACTATTTAAATATCATGTTTTCTTAATATTTCTTGATACCCTCTTGCTGTAGGCTTCAGTTCTCTCTCTTACCTCCTAACAGGATTACTGCAAACCATCCTTCCTAATTCCAGTCTCTCTAGAGCCTTAAAAAGGAATCTTGATTCAGTGGTTAAAGCACTCAGCTGCTAACCAAAAGGTAGGTGGTTTGAACCCACCAGCCGCTCCACATGAGAAAGATGTGGTAGTCTGCTTCCATAAAGATTTACAGCCTCAGAAACTCTATAGGGCAGTTCTACTCTGTCCTATAGGGTCTTTATGAGTCAGAATTGACTCGACGGCAGTAGCTTTGGTTTTTTTGGTTTATATCCTCATAGTATCTTCTGTGTTCTATTAGCATGATAAACCAAACTGAATTCTCTTAAAAAACTCTGTAAGTCCAGAAGTTACTTATTTAATCTCTCCTTCCATTTCCTCATCTATAAAACTAGCGTAATTATTGCTAATTTAACTACGACTTTTTTTAGAATATTTATACAGACTATACTTGGCAAGCTGAGTTTGGCACACAGAAAGCACTTAAAAAAAAGTTAATTTCCTACTTGGAGGAAAATTCAGTAGTTCTTGACAGTATCATGTCATCCCCTTTACCTTTAATGGTTCTCTATATCCTAACTCAAAATTATCTAAACTGTAATGCAGCTTTGTCCAACAGAACTTTCTGCAACAATGGAAATGTTCTCTATCTGTGATGTCCCATAGAGTAGTCACTAGCCACATGTGGCGACTGAAAATGTGGCTAGTGTGATTGAGGAAATAAATTTTTACTTTGTTTAATTTTGATTGATTTAAATTTAAATATAGATGGTCACACGTATTGGAAGTGTAGCTCTAATGCCTAGTTTTCAAGGTGCCATAATACAGCCTTGCTATATATACCAGGCATTATTTCCTCCCAATTCTCAAGAATATGCTTTCTAATTTTCCCCAGTACACACACTATTTTTTCTCAGTTGATAGATTTCTTCCCTCTTAAATAATAGTCTCCTTTTTCCCCGTCTATCCATTCAAATTTTATCCAGCCTTCAATTCAATTTCCACTCTCTAGTCAAAGCCCTGCACTATAGTTTTAATTCAATAATTTCTTATCCAAGTAAGCCATCTTCAATAGGCTGCACTATTATGCTGTAGTTTACTAACATGTTTGTTTGTTTACAGGTTATTTTGTCAGTTTATCTTTATCTTTCCACCAACTCCTATAGGGAGTAAGCTCTTTGAGAAAAAAGTTACATTTATTTGTTCCTCAACTGACCTAGTAGAATGCTGAACATAGAGCCACTGTTTGATAAATATCTGTTAATTGATAAGAGTAAAACATTTAGAATTTATTACAATTAGACACCCTTAATGTGATTTTAAAATTGAAGAGAAAGTCATGATCTTGGAAGATTCTCATATACTACATAATTACCAAAAAAATGAATCTAATTCAATTTTAAAGTTACAAATTCTAGGGGTTGATTTTAATCCATTTTTCCATTTTTTGAAAGGATTCCAAGTTTGCATGTACATACTCATAAATTTCTACAGAGAAGGAAAGATTCCAGCCCTTCTTTTGCAAATCACTCAACTTTAACTTTATGATAGGAAAAGTTAATTTGACTATTTTTAAGTCATATTTTAAATTTTTAAAGAAAGTGCTGCCCTCTTGTGAAATGAGATTTATCATTTCATTGACAGTTGGGTAAATATTGCAAAGGAATTAAAAGTTAAATTTTAACATTAAGACAAAATAGAGTTTATCTTAAACTTGTATGTGCTTCTCCTGAGGTCTCTCCCTCTTGCTGTTGGTTAATTTTCCAACCAAATGAGGAATGGATCATTGGGGTGAACAGCTCACACGTGAACTATAATTGAAAGATAAGAGATAAGTGTTATATTTTCACTAGACTAGTAATGAAAGGTTGTAATATTTATGTCGTATTACTGAGGGGGAACGAGAGCAAGAGGGAGCCAGTGATGGAGTGGCAACAAGGGAAGCCTCAAGCCCATAGCATCAAAAATCTGTAGTATTTCTCCTGATTTTAGGTTTTTCTGGAACACATCACCCCAACACTTAAAAAAGAGCCACCAACTCTAACTCTACTATCCTATTGCAGGATCTCCACCTAACGAGCCAATCAGCCGCTACTGAGTCATCTCGAACTCATGACAATCCCATTTGTGTCAGAGTAGAACTGTGCTCCATAGGTTTTTCAATGGGTGATTTTTTGAAAGTAGATCACCAGGCCTGAGGTGCCTCTGAATAGACTCAAACTTCCAATTTTTCAGTTAGCAGGGTACTACAAAACCCTCTCCCAACTCCGTACTTTGGTATTTGCGAAAGACCTCAGGAGGTTTCTCCATGGACTTCCCCTACTCACCACCCACCAAGTCAGTGGCTTGGACAGCTGCCTGAAGGAGTCTCCTCCTTTTGGTACTACCATCTTATATCTTATCACTGTCTCTACTCACCTCAAGTGCCCAAAGAATGGAGGTTCCCAAGTGATGCCATGTCCTCTGCATTTTCAAAGGACTAAACTCACAGGATGCTTATTATAAGAGAATATATCTACCTACCCTTTTAAACTACACCTTCTACACAGAATCAAAGCAGGGCAAGTGCCTTTGTAAAACCATTAACCCACTGCTGTCAAGTCAATTCTTACCCACAGTGACCCTGTAGGACAGAGTAGAACTGTCCCATAGGGTTTCCAAGGCTATAAATCTTTACAGAAGCAGATCACCACATCTTTCTCCCACTGGGCAACTGGTGGGTTTGAACTGCTGACCTTTTGGTTAGCAGCTGAGTGCTTTCACCACTGCACCACCAGAGCTCCTTGTGAAACCATTAGGATAATTAAATCTAGCTTTAGATGTGTAAATTAGTTCTACTCTCTTTCCAAGATACTTTTCCATTGTGTATATATTTTTTTCTGATTATAAAAATAATACACAATCATTATGTAAAACCTTAAAAAGAAGAAAGTTTTAAATCTCCAATAATCCCAGAAACTAAACGTAATTACTGCCGACCTTTTGGTTAGCAGCCACAGCTGTTAACCACCGCACCACCAGGGTTTCCTAACTTGTCTTATCTCTACTTATCTACCTATGAAGTGAAAATTTTAATAGCAGAGTTGTGTTGAGATTAAGTGAATTAGCATGGTAAAATAATCAGCATAGTGCTTACCACACATTAAGCGCTTACTAAACATTACTGACTCCTTAGTAATAATATTACCATCAGTTAGACTATATTTAATTCATCACAGGCATTAAAAAATACAGCCCCTAAGAAACAGCCTAACAATTGCAAATATATGATGTCCTTTATTCAGGCATTTATTATGTGGCACAGGTATTAGGTACCATGAAAAAACACAAAATATTACTCTGCAGGAGCTTCCATTCTGAACTATCTGTAAAATACCTCAAAAACTATTCCATACTTTCTTGAAAATTAAATGTGAGCAGATTCACAATTCGCAGAAGTGACTACTAGAAATCCTACGGACTTTAAGGATCCAATTAAACATACAGTTTAAACAAAACCTACTTAAGTGACTACATAATAGATTGTCTCAATTCTAAGGGTATTAAGAACTAGAAAAAAAAAAAATCCCAAACTCAGCTTTATACAATATTGCTTCCTCGCTTCCTCTCTTTCCAGAAAGTGTGCGTTTTAGAAAGAGATTGAAGTTTCCCTCGATCCTCTCCTCTGGCTCTGGGGTGGGGAGAGGATGAGAGTTTGCTGGCTCAAATAGTATAATAGACTAAGAAATCTTGACTATTTTTTTAATATTAGCCAAAACCCAGTTGCCATTGAGTCAATTCCAACTCATGAATTCCACAGTAGAACTATGCTCCATAACGTTTTCAATGGCTAATTTTTCAGAAGTAGATTTCTTTCAAGATACCTCTGGGGGGACTTCAACCTCCAACCTTTTGGTTAACAGTCCAGAGCATTAACCCTTTATACCACCCAGGTGTATTACATAAGTAATTATTACATAAGTAATTCACAGACCAGTTTTCATTTACCCACTACATTGGGACTCATATGTAGATAGCTCTATTTGCATATGAATATTAGGAACAGGTGTGCCCATAAAAAGAATTGTTCTAAATTCAGAACATTCCTTGATTTGATTCTTGGAACACTAAGAGGGTTGTCTATTTAAAGTAATCTTCACTAAAAAAAAGCCACAACCCAGACAAGCCAAAAGTTATAAATGCTCAGAATTGGCAGCACAAAAGGAAAGCTCTCTCCTGACTTGTATTGTGGCGGTCTGAACGCCCCCAGAAAATTGTGCCAAAGAGTTTAGAAAACAAATATACAATAAAAGTAAACACACACACATACACACAAAACAGCAAACTTCAGGTAACTATTTTGGATTGCAAACAAAGATAAATTTAATGTTCAAACAATCTGATAATAACGATTTGGAAACTGAAAAAAAATAAAATAAAAAATAATCTTCAATGATTTCTTTTGTAGTGCAGAAGAAATTTTGTCAAATTAAAAGCCTCCCTGATATATCAGTGTTCCTGGTTTGAATTTTTATGTGTTGAGAGGTTATTTTAACTTGGGAAAATATCACATTTCTTGATTGGTATTATGATAAAGAATAAGCGTGTGGGGATAGGCCAGGCTAAAAAGTGCTTCAAGAAGAGTAGGTAGCATGTATTTCGTTAACAAAATACATTTTTGGCATAGCTTCCTAAAAAGATCTTCAAAAGAAAAAAAAAAACTAAAAATGCAGGAATGACAAATATGCTGTTCTATTATTTTGATTAGTTGCTTCGCTGTTCAAATAGCAGGTAGCCACAGAGGAACCTAGTAACATTTTGGTAAACTCATTGAGAAAAAAGTCTCCAGTTAAAGGTTAAGAAAAGGAAATTAACATGCACTTGATTTATAACATTTTAAATTAAATAATGCTTTGACTTTATAAGATTTGGGCAAAAAAAAAGTTGACTCATCATACACTAAGGGAATACTTTCGACAAATAAGGAAGTTAAAAGGGTGGAAAAACATGTACCTCAAGAACTTTTCAAATTGAGTCGGATTGAATTACACTGTGACCACTAATTTTCTTAATCTTGCAGAGGGGTTGGAAGCTTCCCAAAATGAACTGTTACCTAAGTACAGTAACATAGGAGAAGCAGACGTAGGCTTGTTACCACTTATTTAATCAGGTAAAGCAGAATCTGTTCAGTGACCCACGATAAAGATCAAGAAGAAAAGGTTTTCAAGTTCAGAGAATAAGAGATATGCACCCCCATAGTGTGCACTAAATAATTAGTTTTCAATAAAGGTGTGTTGATTCAATGTGATGGACCACTGAGTACAATTTTGACATAAATTTTTTTAAAGAGGTCCTTTTTCCCTCTTCCACTCATGAGCAGCTCCCACTTTCTGCCAGAATCAGAACCATGCTCTGAGTAGCCCATGATATTCACATTACCAACAGCTTTCTAATATCCCCATTTTTATTTTGCTACCCATAAGCCTCAATCACCCTTGTCTCCAGCAAAGATTTCAATGCTGTCTTCTTGAACTCACTTTATTTATTTTTTCTCCAGCTTCTTATTTATGTCCTCTACTCCTTAAGATTCTATGTCCTGTCATTAATTAAAGAGTCATGGTCCACTTGTCTATTTGCTACCTTGTTAATATTGAAAAGCACCATTTTAATATGTGGATCAAATTTCCATCAATTACCTAAATTTGTATTTCTTCTATTCTTTTCAGATTGAACTATCTTTATGCTCGGGAGGAATAAAGAAATTGTCTGTGAAGCCATTAACTTTAAAGACATTTTCAAAACAAAATATTTTAGAGCAGTATTTAAGGTCTATGACTATCAAATAAAGTTAAAATACAATTCCATCACACTGAATAAACAAAATCACGCATAGTCATTACAGCAGGCCAAAAATAAGTCTTTAAACAGTATATAGTTAAGGAAAAAAAACTTATATGGAAAATAAAATTCAATTTAAACACTGTCATGGATATATTTCCAGGGTTTTCAAGAATTCCATGCCAACTAAAGTTAAATTCAGTCTCGATATTTACTGAAATTGAGAGAAAGTTGGTTTCTCTGATAAACTAAGAATCAGAAATTGAGTTATTTAAAAATGGAAACACTGTAACTAAAAAAAACTAAAGAAAAATATAAATTAGGTTTCTAAAAATAAATATCTGACTATATTTCACCATCATAATTCTATATTTTAGAGCTTCTTAGGATATTAACGGTTGGTTAATATCTACAAACAACATCACATGTGTTATAAAACATTAAAACAATTTTTTAAATCAGTGAAATGAGAGATCATTAATTTAGAATACCGTGGTATTTTATACCAAAAGTTTAATTCAGTTTACAAAATTATCGTACCTAAGTATCAAACTCTCTATTTTGGAATCTTGGAAGATACTCAGTACAATGCCATATAAACCTCAGTCATATGAACTATTCAGGAAGAGTTCTGCAATAATAATTTTAGAATTGGTTTGAAATGGCATAGAAGAATGAAGACTGGGAATTTTTACATAGCACACATTTGGTTTTCTGCACAGTTCCATAGAGTTTTGTTTTCCCTTAACATGTATTGATTTGCTTAAGTGATATTAATCCATGTCTTTATTTTTTTAATAACAGATTCATGATCCATGCCTTTTATTTAGGTACTTTTTTTGCTTTACAAATTAGAGTCATATAGTTACACAATATTAAGAAGAAAAAGTCCCCAATGATTTTGTCATTTTCAGGAAGCTGATGAAAATAATTAACTACAGCCCAAATATGGCAGTCCATTGATACCATAGGCTCAATTGAACACGTAGAACAATTTTGAAAAGTACATGTCCCATGTGTCTAGAATCATAAAAGGCAACAAATATGTTGGTAGTATTATTTATCCAGTCTCAGGATCACTTAAGCAAATGTAATGCAAATTTTTAACAAAAGCTAATAATTCACTAAATAAAATCTACATATTTCCATCAAAACTATCCAACCCAACCTACTCTCTCACAGGAGAAAATTAAACATTTCTTTCTTGTTTTACTCACATCCTACACTTTAAACTTAAATTAGACCTTATGTATTTGTAGTTCCTTTAATACATTTTTTCCAGTACTCTCTGATAAATCAAAACCTGAACTTCTTCTTTTAAAGCCCCTCCCACATTTATTCTATGAAACCTTCCCGAATTCCAAAATAGTGACAATTCATGTATTTTACTTTCTAGATCCCATCATTCCTTGGTAGATAGACAGTCCTTGATTACACAGTGCCTTTAACTTGCGCCTCGTACTTTACTTGCCGGCACACATGAAAATTTCACAGAAATCTACTCTAATTCTTCCTAAAGTTATATAATCCTGTTGGATGGAAGGGAGACTTAAACCAAGTGCTTGGGGTTCTGATACATTCCGTGGAAAAATCAAAAGTATGTCTAAGTAAAGCCAGCAGGAATAAAAGTATTACGTCCAGGGTCAAAATTTTCCTGATAAACATAAAACCTATTTAATAAGCACAGACTATTACACATTGCAAGCTGTAAATATAACCCACCCAAGTCAATATAATAAAACCACCCCAATATTTATTTCTCTACTTCTAGGAGTAAGTACACTTTATACCCAGAATAAAACTACTGCCTATTGGCAAAATCTCATTCTCCTTGAGCTGGGGAGATTGTGTCACTCTTCATAACCTCCCCAAAGCAAAGAAACCATTTTCAGCAAAAAAGACAAGAAAATGGGAAGCTGTAGGGTTCTTTGGGAGGGTGGAGCAGGTGGGGAAATTTGTGACATTTTATCTCTAAATGGATTTTCCTAGCTTACAACATTTGGCACTAGGCGGTAACAGTGCAATTATCAGAGAAGGAGGAGGGCAAACACACAACTCAGAAATTAAGAAACATCCCTCCCAAATTCCTTGACAAATATCAACTTTTCCGCTTAGGGTTAGAAGTACAAAAGATTATATGAAAGAAAAAATAAATAAAGGATGCTGACTACCAGTGAACTTAAAAAAAAAGTGACATACGACATCATGCATTTGTCGAAACCCACAGAACTCTACAACACAGAGTGAACCCAAACGTCAACTGTGGAGTCTAGTTAATAATAATGCACCAATTTTTGTTCATTAATTGCAACAAATGTACCACAGGAATGCAAGATGTGAATAAGAGAAACTGTACAAAGAGGACAAAAAGTATACGAGAACTCTGTACTTCCATCACAATTTCATTGTAAACCTAAAACTGTTCTAAAAAAATAAAGCCTACAAGTAGGAAGAGAGAGGGAGAGAGAGAGCACCCCAAACAGGAGCTAAACATGACCTGGATAACTAAGAAAAAAAACTGAGGCTTTACACAAACAGTGCAACCACTAAGGGCCCAAACAACACATTAATTCCACCCCTGTAGAATTTCCTGGCTCGTTGTTGTTGTCAGGTGCCCTCCAGTCTGTACAACAGAGTGAAACCCTGCCCAGTCCTGCTCCATCCTCACAATTGTTCTGCTTCGGCGCATTGTTGCAGCCCTATGCCAATCCATCTTTTTAGGGTCTTCCTTTTTTTTCGCTGACCCTCTACTTTACCAATCATGATGTCCTTTTCTAGGGACTGGTCCCTGCTGATAGATAGCATGTCCAAAGGGACGTGAGACAAAGTCTTGCCATCCTTGCTTCTAAGGAGCATTCTGGCTGTACTTCTTCCAAGACAGATTTGTTCGTTCTTCTGGCAGCCCATGGTATGTTCAATATTCTTCACCAAAACCACCATTCAAAGGCATCAATTCTTCTTTGGTCTTCTTTATTCTAATTACTCAGCTTTTGCATGAATATGTGACTGAAAACACCAAGGCTTGGGTCAGGCGCACCTTAGTCCTCAAAGTGACATCCTTGCTCTTTAACACTTTAAAGGGGTCTTTTGCAGTAGATTTACCCAATGCAATACATCCTTTGATTTCTTGCCTGCTGCTTCCACGGGTGTTGATTACGAATCCAAGAAAAATGAAATCTTTGACACTTCAATCTTTTCTCCATTTATCATGATGTTGCCTACTGGGTCCAGTTGTGAGGATTTTTGTTTTATTTATGTTAAGGTGTAATCCATACTGAAGACTGTAGTCTTTCATCTCCATCAGTAAGGGCTTCAAGTCTTCTTCACTTCCAGCAAGAAAAATTGGCTCATCTGCATATTGCAGGTTGTTAATGAGTCTTCCTCCAATCCTGATGCCACGTTCTTCTTCATATAGTCCAGCTTCTCGGATTATTTGCATCATACAGACTGAATAAGTACGGTGAGAAGATACAATCCTGATACACATCTTTCCTGATTTTAAACCACACAGTATCTCCTTTTTCTATTCCAATGACTTCCTTTAGATCAAAGTACAGGTTTCACATGAGCACAATTAAGTGTTCTGGAATTCTCATTCTTTGCAATGTTATCCATAATTTATCATCCACATAGTCGAATGTCTTTACATAGTCAATAAAACACAGGTAAACATCTTTCTGGTATTCTCTGCTTTCAGCCGTGATCCATCTGACATCAGCAATGATATCCCTAGTTCCATTTCCTCTTCTGAATCTGGCTTGAATTTCTGGCAGTTCCCTGTGGATGTACTGCTGTAACCGTTTTTGAATGATCTCCAGCAGTTTTACTTGTGTGTGATATTAATGATATTATTCGGTAATTTCCGCATTCTGTTGGATCACCTTTCTTTGGAATGGGCACAAATATGGATCTCTTCCAGTTGGTTGGCCAGGTAGCTGTCTTCCAAATTTTTTTGCATAGACAAGTGAGCACTTCCTGTGCTGTGTTGTTTGTTGAAACATCTCAGTTGGTATTCCATCAACTCCTGGAGCCTTGTTTTTCACCAATGCCTTCAGCGTAGCTTAGACTTCTTCCTTCAGTACCTTCAGTTCTTGATCATATGCTTCCTCCTAAAATGATCAAATGTTGATCAGTTCTTTTTGGTACAGTGACTCTGTGTATTCCTTCCATCTTCTTTTGATGCTTCCTGCATCGTTTTATATTTTCCCCATAGAATCCCTCAATATTGCAACTCGGGGCTTGAATTTTTTTCTTCAGTTCTTCCAGCTTAAGAAATGCAGAGCTTATTCTTCCCTTCTGGTTTTCTGACTTCAGGTCTTCCCACATTTCATTATATATTTACTTTGTCTTCTTGAGCCATCCTTTGAAATCTTCTGTTCAGCTCTTTTAATTCATCATTTCTTCCTTTCGTGTTAGCTGCTCTAGGTTCAAGAGCACGTTTCAGAGTCTTTTCTGACATCCACTTTGGTATTTTCTTTCTTTCCTGTCTTTTTAATGACCTCTTGCTTTCTTCATGTATGATATCCTTGATGTTATTACACAACTCGTCTGGCCTTCAGTCATCAGTCAAATCTATTCTTAAGATGGTCTCTAAATTCAGGTGGAAAATACTTACGGTCATACTTTGGCTATCATGGACTTGTTCTAATTTTCTTCTACTTCATCTTGAACTTACATATGAGCAATTGATAGTCTGTTCCATAGTTGGCCCCTATCCTTGTTCTGACTGACGATATCGAGCTTTTCCACTGTCTCTTTCCCAGATGTAGTCAGTTTGATTCCTGTGTATTCCATCTGGCAAGGTCTACGTGTACAGTCGCCGTTTATGTTGTTAAAAAAAGATATTTACAATAAAATAGTCGTTGGTCTTGCAAAATTCTATCATGTGATCTTTGACATCCTTTCTATTACCAAAGTCATATTTTCAACTACTGTTCCATCTTATTTCCACTTTCACATTCCAATCACCAGTAATTTGCATCTGGATTGCATGTTTGATCAATTTCAGACTGCAAAAGTTGTTAAAAACTTCAGTTTCCTCATCTTTGGCATTAGTGGTTGGTACATAAATTTGAATAAGAGTCGTATTAACTGGTCTTCCTTGTAGGCGGATAGATATTATCCTATCAGTGACAGCGTTGTACTTCAGGATAGATCTTGAAATATTATTTTTGATGATGAATGCAATGCCATTCCTCTTCAAGTTGTCACTCCTGGCATAGCAGACTATACGATTGTTCAATTCAAGATGGCCAATACCAGTCCATTTCAGCTCACTAATGTCTAGGATATCAATCTTTTATGCATTCCATTTCATTTTTGACGATTTCCAATTTTCCTAGATTCATATGTCGTACGTTCCACGTTCCTATTATTATTGGATGTTTACGGCTATTTCTTCTCATTTTGAGTCATGCCACGTCAGCAAATGAAGGTCCCAAAAGCTTGACTTCATCCACATCATTAAGGTCAACTGTACTTTGAGGAGGTAGCTCTTCCTCAGTCATATTTTGAGTGCCTTCCAACTTGAGGGGCTCATCTTCTGGTGCTATATCAGACAATATTCCTCTGCTATGTATAAGGTTTTTACTGGCTGATTTTTTTCAAAAGTAGACTGCCAGGTCCTTCTTTCTAGTTTGTCTAAGTCTGGAAGCTCAGCTGAAAACTTTCCACCGTAGGTGACCCTGCTGGTATGTGAAATACTTGTGGCGTAGCTTCCAGCATCACAGCAACATGCAAGCCGCCACAGTATGACAAACTGACAGATGTGTGGGGCAATAAATGGCAGTTATTATCATTACATTCACCTGTAAAATTTCCTGGCTCCTAATACATGGTATTTGTACAAGTGGTATAAATTTAAAGGAAAATAAGTAATAATACAAATTTAAAAAGAAGTTGGGACCATGTTTTTGTAGCTTTTTCACTGAGTCAAAATTGAGCTAACACATACACAGACAGTAATGAAAGGAAAATATCGCCGTCTATTCAAACAGGGACATACACTGTATGCCTTGTTTGAGATCTCATTAACTTGGAACAAGTTCCAGTCAAAGACAAACAGGTTTTACATACCATACTAGATTCTAATTATAGCTAAATATAGTTACTGATTTTATATTCATGTAAACACCTGCATTGCCTATGTCAAGATTCCTGAGCAATAAGATTTCTGTGGACATAAAAGTATAAAATCAACTAATCACAAATTAATTACCTTATTTATGGAAATATTATTCAAGTTTTGAGTAAATTTTATTTAATATAATCAAGTTCTACACAATTGAATTTACTGAAGGCATAAGAGAAACTCAGACTCTAAAATTAGTATTTTGTTATATCACTTAATATGAGCATGGGATACAGAATCTACAATTATCTTAGGGCCAAGGGATAATTTCAATAGTGAGTTATTATCACTGGTGAGAATGAGTTCAGAGCACTAAAATATTAATATTTAAGTGCAGAGTTGTTATTAATGCATCTTCCTCAGTCCCAGAAAAAGAAAATTCTCTTATTTCAATTTACTTACTAACCTGAAATGGATATTCTTTGCTCAAGAACTTCTGGTCTTTAAATAACAGAGAAAAAAGAATAGTTCTACAGCAATAACTGAAAGTAACTCTATTATGTTTTAGATTCAAAAAACAACCAAGATCACAGTTAAGATGTAGCTCTTTTCAAAGCATTTTGATCTGTACTATAAATATTGGGACCATGTTGGCAGACATTCACCTAATCCCCTAATAATAACAGCTGTTAAAACAAGTATTTATACAGCAATTTTCATGAGACAAGAGCACTGAACAAATATAAACTGCAGTCATGATTAAAGACCTTCCTCTGTATGCACTACTTGTAAGATGCTATTTAAGGTATATAAAAACTAAATAAGGCATTTATTTCTGCAATTTCTCAAGAAAGTATAAATTAATAATCCTAGAGGATAAAAATATAGATATATTCATGACACATGTTGAGAAATAGATGTAAAAGAGAATTTAGAAATTATCTGTTAAGGTGTAAAACATTTTCAAAATTTACAGTAAACAGAACAGTTTCAATATTACATAGAAACATGACAGAACAGAAAAAGGAAGCGTTTGTTTGGAACCCTTAGAAAAGATGGTTAATTAATTTACAGTCAACCAGAGTTTCAGACTAACTAAAATCAACTCATTACTAAGTCTTATGTAAACTTTTCTCCTACCCACCTCCTGATTATGGTTCCCAATAGTCATTTCACATTCCTGTTACATATTAATTATCTACTGAACTCTGACTATTTGATCAGCAGGCATTAAAACACAATCATACTTATGAGAAATACAATAAAATAGCTATCAATTTGTCCTTTATGACTATTATCTTTGTATACAGAGCCTGTATAAAAGTTATACTAAAAATTGCCCTCAAATGCAAAATGTTTAAACACTTTCCTTTTCAAATACGGTACATAACCCTTAGCTATCATTCCTTTGCATTAGAACTAGAACTGGGATTGAACTTTATGGCTAGCTCTAAGAGGGAAACAGTAAGAATTTTGACTTGCGTTGATTATAAAAAAAACCCTGCTCATTTACTCTTTCTTTACCTATTTTCATAGAAAATTATTAAATACAATTGTTGTCAAAGACCAAGGGTTGGAAATAAGAGGCCTAAGATGCATATAATTATGTATGTTCAAGGGTATTCACTGTAACATTATATACTCTATAAAAATGAAATACTGAAATCAACTAAATGTTATAAAACAGAAGAATAGTTAAACAAATTTAGTTAAAAATTATGTAATAAATTTTTTGGTAATAAAAAAAAAATTTACAGTAAACACTGTAAAGTTACTCTGATTCTTCAGCATTATATTTAGGGATATTTTCAATGTATCACGTTTAGGGTGGCTTTAGAGGTCCTGTAGTCTACTCACAGGGTCACTATGAGTCGGAATCGACTCAACAACAATAGGTTCGGTTGGTTTGGAGCCCTGGTGGCACAGTGGTTAAGAGCTCGGCTGCTAACCTTTTTAGCAGTTAGTTCAAATCCACTGGCTGCACTTGGAAACCCTATGGGGCAGTTCTACTCTGTCCTATAGGGTTGCTATGAGTTGGAATCAACCCAACAGCAACGAGTTTTTTTTTTGTTTTAGTCTACTTTAATATAATGATTGCATTCCATTTATAATACATTTAGCAAGTACTTCCCAACTTCTGTGTGATTATTTGACATAATGAGGAACTACTTCTCCACATATCAGATTCCAAGATCTCTTCTTTATATTAAGGCGGGAAGGAGGTGCCTCAATGATATATCTAGAAGCCCTGGTGGTGCAACAGTTAAACACTCAGCTGCTAACCCAAAGGTTAGCAGGAGAAAAGACCTGGTGATCTGCTCCCATAAGGAATACAGCCTAGGAAACCATAGGGGCAATTCTACTCTGTCCTATAGGGTCACTGTGAGTCGAATCAACTCAATGGCACACAACAACACGTGATATGTCTTAGTTTTCCTTTCTGCTGATACTACAGAGCAAATTCAATCATCACTTCCACAGGATGATCTTTCATCTATTTAAATATAATTATCACAGTCCTCATGGTTTTCTCTTTTTTAGCCTAAAATACTTTCTTTCACCAGATCATTATTCTCATGTTCCTTCTTAGTGTTAGATTTTATACCCGTTGCTGTCGAGTCGATTCCAACTCACAGCAACCCTACAGGACAGAGCAGAACTGCCCCATAGAGTTTCCAGGAGCACCTGGTGGATTCAAACTGCCGACCTTTTGGTTAGCAGCTGTAGCTCTTAACCCTATGCCACCAGGGTTTCCTGTTAGATTTTATAGCTTTATCTTAATGTTCCCTACATAGTCCCTGGCACACGCTTATCCTGGGACCGGCCCCTCCCCTCCTGCCCCTGACCATGCCTCAGGCCCCTTTGGCCAGGACAATGCTAACTGATTCTTCAGAACTGTCTGTGGACAATCATCTCTGGAAAGTCTGTTTTGACATTCAGTCAGTTAATTACTCACAAATGTACGAACTGTAATTCTAGTATAATTCTTTTAGTTAAATAATTATGAAATTCTAGCACTGGAGACGCTGACAGTGAGAGACTACTCAGTTCATTCCATTGCCTTCTAGGAGGATCACAACCAAAAGCCACAATTTAACACATGGAATTCTATAATACAACGGGAAAAAACCCCACAAAATACACACACAACTTGAAACATTAATTTTTAAAAATATCATTGGTAATCCAGAGCACTACTTATAACTTAGATTAGCTGGAAATTAACTCTAACGTAATGTTCCAAACATATATATCCGAGATCTAAAAGGTTTCCTAAGAAAATAGATGCTGTGCTACTCTGAATTTCTATACCCAATAGCAAATAAAGATCTATGTTAAGCGACTTCTTTTGTTTGTTGAACAAAAATTCTAATGACTTCCCATCTGTGAATTCATGTTTAAGGGAAGCACCTAAAGTTAGAGATGAGCAGTCCCAAAGGTTGTGAAATCAATAACATTTACCACATTGAAAACAAAACACTGCAGTCTGGGGAAAACCAAAATTTATATATATATATATTTTCTATTTAAATATAGTCCCAAAGAATAAAACTAGTGTAATTACATCAGCAAAGAGGATGACATATGCACAAGAGCTTATCTTAAGAGTGAAATGGTTACTGCCTTTAAATAAAAGTTTGCTGTATATCTAAATGATTTAAAATGCTCCAGCTAGAAAATTATCAGTGCTTTTTCAATAGTGTTCTTCTTAGATAAAAAGTTATTATGAGATTGTGAATTATATTAACTCTTTGGAGTATATTAGTATCAACTACTATGTGGAAAAAGCAATTTCTTAACTATTATCTTGATATTTAGAGCTTCCAAAGCACTGAAATCATACAAACACAAAGTAGCATCTAACAGTAAATGGCGCCTAAGGTCAATTATATCCCTCCTACTAGCCTTAATTATTAAATCCTCTTATTCACAAAAATTGTTTACATAGCTCACGTAAAGACAGCATAATAAAGCTTAAACAAAAGATTAAGAAGAATAATGACAACAGCAAAGTAACAAATGAGAGAAAAAAAATTAAACCAGAAAATCTGGGCTATAGAAGGCAATTGTAATTAAGCACAGGGCTCTCGGCAAATGTAAATGAGTCCACAATTCCCTGGTTTCCAAAGCAAACAGAAAAGCAGAAATTAGTTACATTATTATCCAATGTCAATGTTAGATGGAAGATAAAGCACGTTGTTGAAAAACATGTAGTGTATAGACGAATACCATTCACTTAAATAAAAAATGTGTGTGTGTGTGAATATAAGCGCCTGCATATATATTAAACTTTTATGGAAAACGCTGGTTATTCTTGGCTGTGTGACCTGGGAGGTGGAGAAACACAGGGCAGGAGACATTTGACTCCATACCATTCATACACTCTCTTCTTGTTTTTCTTACAATGAACATGCATTATTTTATTAATTTAAAAACCTAACATAAATAAATGCAAAATAATAAAGATATAGGAGGACAATATAGCCTAAGGGACAAACAACTGGTTTAGATTCCTAACACAATACTATGAAAAAATAAAGAAGAGTGATTTCTACACCATTCCAAAATTCAGTGTCACTCTATTATCATTTGGAATCAAACCTAAAGATAGCTCAAAGCAGAAATCTAACCATGTTCTTTCATAAGGTCAATGAGAGAGAATGAGAAGTGTGAGACAGAGAAAAGGAGAGAAAGTGAGTAAAGAGAAAGGAAGAAGAAATAGTTATTTTCAGAATGACTCCCAAGAAGCAAATGAAAATCCAAATATATAAAAGTCTATATTGCAAACAACTATAATCCCAAGTTATGGTACTGGAGTAAGCTATAAAGATGACTATGAAAATGTCTGCAAATATAAAGAAAAGAATATTTCAGCTGCTGAAGTCTATCCTGTTTATTATCTTCGCCATTAAAGGAAAACTTTCTTGGAAAATTCAGTAAAAAACTATCAATCTCATTAACAAGCATAGTAAACTCAAAGCAAATCATGGGAGTTTGCATTTCAACGAAGGGAAGCATTTATTAACAACGTGCAATATATCCTATCTTATAATTTTCTATATTTAAAAGTACGTTCACACATATTAGCATTTTAAGGCACTTAAAATTCGTATGTATAAATTAAAAATAAATGCCAATATATGGTGTCAAAAGTCATCACATTCTTACAAAAAAGAAGTAATGAAGTAATTGTCTAGGAGGTAACAAGCCAAAGAAACTAAGAACTAGACATAAAATTCTTAATAATTTGGATAGGAAAAAAGAGCTGTTAATAATAGTGAGGGGTCTGTCAATTCATAAACTATTCTTGTATCAAAAGGGAAATGTAAAAAGCTTCTTAATAGCAGTCATAAATAACTGGACATTTTACATTATTGCTTGTGTTCAAAAACCATTTCACATTACATGACAATGTTCTCAAATATAAACAAAAGATTGAAAACATATTAACAGATCCAGCAATTCTACTCCTAGGTGGACTATCTAAGAGAAATGAAAACATATGCCCCCTGAAAAAACCTGTACACAAATGTTCATAGTAGCATGATTCATAATAGCCAAAAAGTGGCAACAACCCAAAAGTCTACCAACTGATGAATGAATATACAAAATGAGGCATAACCACAGAATTGAATATTATTTGGCAAAGAAAGGAAATACAGATATATGCTACAATATGGACAACCTCTGAAAACATGATGCTAAGTGAAAGATGTCAGATGGATCCTGGCTGAAAGCACAGAACACCAGAAAGATGTCTACCTGTGTTTTACTGACCATGCAAAGGCACTCGACTGTGTGGATCATAACAAATTATGGATAACACTGCGAAGAATGGGAATTCCAGAACAATTAACTGTGCTCATGAGGAACCTGTACATAGATCAAGAGGCAGTCGTTCGAACCGAACAAGGGGATACTGCATGGTTTAAAGTCAGGAAAGGTGTGCATCAGGGTTGTATCCTTTCACCACACCTATTCAATCTGTATGCTGAATAAATAATCTGAGAAGCTGGACTATATGAAGAAGAATGTGGTATCAGGATTGGAGGAAGACTCATTAACAACCTGCGATATGCAGATGACACAACCTTGCTTGCTGAAAGTGAAGAAGACTTGAAGCACTTACTGATGAAGACCAAAGACCATAGCCTTCAGGATGGATTGCACCTCAACATAAAGAAAACCAAAATCCTCACAACTGGACCAATAAGCAACATCATAATAAATGGAGAAAAGACTGAAGTTGTCAAGGATTTCATTTTACTTGAATCCACAATCAACGGCCATGGAAGCAGTGGTCAAGAAGTCAAATGACGTATTGCATTGGGCAAATCTGCTGCAAAAGACCTCTTTCAAGTGTTAAAAAGCAAAGATGTCACTTTGAGGACTAAGGTGCACAAAGTGACTAAGGTGTACCTGACCCAAGCCATGGTATTTACAATTGCCTTATATGCATGCAAAAGCTGAGCAATGAATGAGGAAGAACTGATGGCTTTGAATTATGGTGTTGGCAAAGAATACTGAATATACTGTGGACTGCCAGAAGAATGAACAAATCTATCTTGGAAGAAGTACAGCCAGACTGCTCCTTTGAAGCGAGGATGCTGAGACTTCATCTCCTGTACTTTGGACATGTTATCAGGAGGGACCAGTCCCTGAGAAGGACATCATGCTTGGTAAAGTAGAGGGTCAGCGAAAAAGAGGAAGACCCTCAACAAGATGGATTGACACAGTGGCTGCAACAGTGGGCTCAAGCATAACAACGACTGAGGATGGCACAGGACCAGACACTGTTTTGTTCTGTTGTACACAGGGTCACTATGAGTCGGAATCAACTAGGCCGCACCTAACAACAACAAGTGAAAGAAGCCAGTCACAAACAACCGTGGATTGTATGATTCCATTTATAGGAAATATCCAGTATGGCAAATCTATAGAGGCAGAAAGTAGATTCATGGTTACCTAGGGCTGGGAAGATGAGGATATTTGTGGGTGATGGCTAAGGTGTGTCAGGTTTCTTTTCGGAGTGATGAAAATGTTCTAAAATAGACTGCGGTGATAGATACTGTCATTGATTGAATTGTGTCCCCAAAAATATGTGTATCATTTTGGCTAGGCTATGATTCCCAGTATTGTATGATTGTCCACCATTTTATCATTTGATGTGATTTTCCTGTGTTGTAAATCCTATCACTATGATGTTAATGGGATGGATTAGCAGCAGTTATGTTGATGAGATCTACAAGATTAGATCGTGTCTTAAGCCTATCTCTTTTGAGATATAAAAGAGAGAAGCGAGCAGAGAGACAGAGGGACCTCATACCACCAAGAAAGCAGTGCACGGAGCAAAGCTCATCCTTTGGACCAGGGGTTCCTGGGAAGAGAAGCTCCTAGTTCAGGGGAAGACTGATGAGAGGGACTTCCCTCCAGAGCTGACAGAAAGAGAAAGCCTTCTCCTGGAGCTGGCACCCTGAATTTGGACTTCTCGCCTACTAGACTGTGAGAAAATAAATTTTTCTTTGTTAAAGCCATTCACTTGTGGTATTTCTGTTACAGCGGCACTAGATAACTAAGAGAGATACACAACTCTGTCAAAATACTAAAAACCACTGAATTGTACATTTTAAATAGATGAATTGTATGGTATGTGAATTATAACTCAATAAAGTTGTATAAAAACTAAAAACCATAAGAAGAAGTTAAGTCTCCCTCCATTGTCTTCTCTGATCCCTACCTCATAAACTCTATTCTTGAGTCAATACTGCCAGAGGCAGAAAGAATCTAAACCATCCCAGCCATGGACCTATGGGGGACTGGGGTAAAGTCTTCTCTACTAGTTGTTCAACAGACTTCCCCAGCAGACAGCCCTAAAGAGACAGCCCACCTGACATGACCCCAGCTGTTAACAGGACTTCTGCACCCAAGTTCCTCAACCAAGGTACAGGTTCCCCGGCTATCTGAAAGCACAATGCTCCTATGAAACCTTTTGCAAGTCAAAATAGTGCAAAGCGAAGAGGCAATTGCCATTAATTTATATGGGAAAAATTGAGCATTCCTAAACCCAAAAAATAACACACCAAATCATACCAAATAACACATAAAATCCTTAGGGAGCTCTCTTAGGCTTTTCTGACACCATCTTGCTAACAGATGCACAAAATAAATCAAGATAAAGCACAGATGCTCACAGACACAATTTAAAGCTATGACGGCTTGATGCTGAGATGCTGAGGGTAGTTCCAGGAAAGGAGCTTGTTGACACCACTCTTGCCGCTTGGGGTGCATGCTGCTTCTTTTACGCCCAGCTGCAAAACAAACACTGAACCCTATTTCCATTTTTCGCCTTTTTTTGTAAAAGCAAAAATCCTCTTTGGATTTCTTTCAGTTATCGAAAATAGGTACTAATGTAGGTCTTTCGTAAAAGCGAGTGACATAAAGCAAACTTTCGAAAAGTGGGGGATACCTGTACTTCTGGGTGCCTCAGCTGTAAGAATTTTCTGAACTCAAATTTTTATGGCCTATTTATCTGACCTTAAACAACTTCATGATAAATGGTAAAGAAATTGAAATTTGTCAACTATTTCCTTCTACTTGGATCAACAACTAACATTCATGGAAGCAGCAGTCAAGAAACAAAAGATGTATTGCACTGGGCAAATCTGTTGCAAAAGACCCTTTTAAAGTTTTAAGAAGGAAAGATATCACATTGATGACTAAAGTGTGACTGATCCAAGCCATGGTCTTTTCAATTGCCTCATATGCAGGCGAAAGCTGCACAATGAAAAGAAAGATGAAAAATTGATGCACTGGAATTGTAGTGTTGGCAAAGAATACTGAATATACCATGGATTGCCAGAAGAATAACAAAGCCGTCTTAGAAGATATACAAGCAGAATGCTCCTTAGAAGCTAAGAGGGTGAGACTCTCATGCTTACTTTGGGTATGTCATCAACCAAGATCAGTGGTTAGAAAAGGCCATGATGTTAGGTAAATTAAGGGGTCAGTGAAAAGGGAAGAAGCCCTTAATGAGATGAACTCACACAATAGCCTCAACAATGGACTCAAACATACCAATGATCATGAGGATGGCACAGGACCAGGCAACAGTTCATTCTGATATTCATAAGGCTGTCATGAGTCAAAACCAACTCAACGGCAGCTAACAACAACAACAAACTTCTGAGTTCTTGACCACGGGGAAGAGCGCCTGTTTGTCCATGAATGCCATGCGTGGATTTGTCCTTGTTGTGCTACTACAACATGATCCTGTAGTTTGCCTAGATGTGCCTGAACCATGGGAATTCCCCAGGACTACCTGTCTGGACAGCCAGGTGGAGTCTCGATGCTCAGCTCTGCAGCTGGATATCTGTGGCCAGAGAGATCACCTATCCCTGCCCCAAGAACCTTCCACCTCATAGGCAGACACTATGCTGACAAAGCTTGAGATCAGAAGACAGTCGAGGATTGAGATATTTTCTGACAAAGGGCAAATAAAACATTTTTTAAGTATTTTGAGTTTCTTGAGAGCAAGTTTAAAAAAATTATTTTAAAAGAATTTATCATACTGAAGGGAAGGAAAGAGAAATGCAAACTATTCTAACAGATCACTAGAAATACCCAGTCAATTCATCTGACAGAACTAAAAAGAATATTAGCGTAGTACAGCACATTAAATGGTACTTACACTGCTTTTCCTTTTGATGATTACCCAGTGACAACCAGAAAGAAACTCTGTATTCACTGAGATAATGTCCTCACTATAAAACAATGGATAATTCATGTTGCACTTCTGAGGAAAATATATTTTTTGTGACCAATGTGGAGAAATAGTTATATTTCAAGTTTTTTACTCCATAAGAAATACATTATCTGACTGAACAGGTGAAAGATTTATATAAATTTCCAATTTATTTTGTTAAATGTCTCATTATTTGAAATGAAGTATTGGCAAAAGTACTAAATTATGCCGTGTATTGATTGTTTAAAACACACTTAACAAAGGTAAATATTTAGAATATAAAATAACACATATTCTTACACAGTATCTCAAACATTTGTAAAAATTAATCATCAGTATGCTTTCATCATTAAGATGGGGTAAAAATGAAAGACTAAATATTAGTAGCCATCAGAGAAGGGAGTTTCTATGATTCAATATTAAGGACAATACTTAACAAAATTCCGTATCTCTGCTGTCAAGAAAGATAATCTAAAGGTCTGAGGATATGGGAACCATGTTTGCTATCATTTCACCAATCACCTTTCTGGATTTTCGAGGAAAAAAAAGTAGTTAAATAACTGTGCAAATGGTTAATGTGTTCGGCTATTAATTGAAAATGGAGTCCACCCAGAGGTGCCTCGGAAGAAAGGTCTGGGGATCTACTTCTGTAAATTCAGCCAATGAAAACCCTATAGAGCACAATTCTACTCTAACACCTGGGGTCGCCATGAGTTGGAATCAACTCAACAGCAACTGGTTTGGTGTTTTTTAAAAACCTGACAGTAAGTTTCTATTACTTCCTAGATCTTAAATATAGGGAGATGTCCCCTTTTTACTGAGACTCTATAACTGCACCCACGATGTTTCTCAACTCTTGGTTTCCCGTTCAGTTTCCATATATCTATGAAAGATTTGCTTAACAGTTAGATACAATTATGACATAGAATACAGGCAATATGAATAACCAAAAAAGTAAATTAAAAAAAAAATCATCTTCATATCCTTTAGACCAGTTGACACATAAGCTGTTCTCAAACAGGACTGAGTTGAGAGGAAATTGAGTTTTCTCCCTACAGCTTTGGTTCTCTCAAGATACATGAAAGGCTGGAAGGTCCCAAAGAAGCTCAGAAAGCATACTGACATGCCTGTTCTAATAAATTTCTTTACATTTTGATATACCCTGGGGCCTCCTCAGGTCCTTCAGAAGCCAAGGTGTCTGAAAGACTTTTTCCGTAACATCTGAAGGGTGGGAACATCAGTCCTCAAGGATTACTCAGAAAAGTTCAGGATTACTTCACCATGGAAAATATAACCTCAATTCCTTCTAAATTATGTTTCCCCCTTTTTCTTTCTTGTTCAGAATGTTAGTATGCCACAGTGAAGTGTAAGACCTATTGTCTTTCCAATACCAACTGAGATATCATTTAAAACAAAAAAAGATATTTTTACGAAAGGAAAAAATAAGAAACAGCCCAAAGCCCACACAAATATACAACGGAGAAAGAAGAAAACTAGAGGAGAGCTGATGCATGGTGGACTAAATGAAAGAAAATATTCTACATTCCCTTGGAATCAAGCAAGCACCTCTCTTGACGTCCCTGATTACCTGCTAAATTACCAAGATTTTCCAACACATATGCCAAGCTCTCCATTCTCTCTGCTCCTCCTTTCCATCACAAAACCTTTTTTCCCCCTTCATTATATATTCCCACGAATTACTCAGTAGTTTTTAGACTTTGAAGGATGATGAACCATAAATATTTTACAAGTTCCATAAACAGAAATTTCATTATAAGCTTCCTCTCTTTTGCTCTAATATGTAGAATACAAGTTCTGCTATAAGATAGCCATAGTTAGGGTTTGCCTGGTGAAATTAGTGAATTCCAGAAAAAATGTTACTCAGGAATAGTCCCACATCATCTTAAAAAGAATTGCTATAAACTCACACACATACACACACACACATGCACACTTCTGCTTTTACTTCTAGCAAAGCAGTCTTAAAAGCTTCTATCCAACCATTGTACTAGAAAAGCGTATCAGTTACCAGGTTCTGCAAAAGACAAGGGCTGACAGTAAAACCAAATGAGACTAACGAGGTACAGGAGTCCAGTGACAAAGGCCAGAAAGCAGAAGGGGACAAGGAAGCTGGTGATAGGGAACCCAAGGTTGAATAAGGATATTGTTGATGTGTTGTGGGATTGTTAACCATTGTCATAGGGCAACATTTGGAGTAACTGTTAAATGAGAAACTATTTTGTTCTGTAAGCCTTCATCTTAAGTGAGAATAACAGCACAATTGGAAGAGCATAATCAACGTCACTGAACTGTGCATGTAGAAATTTTTGAAATGGTGTTTCTTTGGCTATGTTTATTTTCACCAAAAAAAAAAAGAGGTTGAGAAGTTAGAGGGTTGATATGTTGTGGGGTTGTTAACCAATGTCATAAAATAACGTGTGTACTTCTGTTTCATGAGAAACTATTTGTTCTGTAAGCCTTCACCTGAAGTACAATAAAAAAATAAATAAATAAAAAAAACTGGGGGGGGGGGGAAGGCAAGGGCTGAGAAGGATCCTTCCACTGCAAGTGAGCTGACATCTTACACTTCCCGTCAACTAACGTCATGACGTCATCTATAATACAACTATATGTGAGAATGTACGGCAAAACAAGGGAAGAGGAAAGAATCGATGTCAAAATAATGAAAGCATCTTCTTTTTTTCATAAAGATCAAAAGAAATCTCAAAAGCCTTTTCAGGAAGCTTACTGTGAAGGGTGGGGAGCTGAATGAGGGACAAGGAGGGGTAGCAAACGGAGTTACAGGACATGTGGTCAGGTACATAAATACTGAACTCAGGTCAAATCTTCAAGCCACCAAACAGGATAAATTACTGTACCAGCTCCTAGTGCCTTTGTGTTATGCAGAATAGCTTGAGTATACATATGATATTTAAATAGTCCAGGACTATTCAGTAAATTATTTATTAATAACCTATTATTTATCAGACAATCTGCAAAATTAATGAAAATTAATGAGACCAAACTCTCTGTTAGAATGTTAATCCTAATTTTAGAATGCTCTAAAATTTAAAAAGGAGCCTGGTGGCACAGTGGTTAAGCCAAAAGGCTGACATTTTGAACACACCAGCCACTCTGTGGGAAAAAGATGTGGCAGTCAGCGTCCATAAAGATCGCAACCTTGGAAATCTCATGGGGCAGTTCTACTCTGTCCTACAGGGTCACTATGAGTGGGAATCGACTCGATGACAATGGGTTTTTGGTAAAACTTTAAAAATCATTCTCCATTTTCCTAATCTTCACTCTATATTCAAAATAATTTAGCAGGTGTGCAACATGCCTTAAAATGACACGAATGTATTAAATTTTAAAGTGCTCTTACAGACGGAATTATCTTTCAAATATCTAAATCATGTCATGGCTAACACAGATGCAAAGTCTCAGCTCAGATGAGGAGCACTGTGATTACACTGAAACATCAGCAATGTCATCAAGAAAATACCAGGAACAAGTCATCAGTGCTTAAAAGAATCAATCCCTATATTTAAATAGTTTATGCAATAAGGGCATTCAGGACTCAGTGTCCCCACCTCCCTGCTCGCCCCAGAGAATGGTAATCGCAAGAGTAAAAACAGTGGTCGACTGAAGAGAGAGGGTGCAATCTGGTAAGGGCACACAGACAGTTTCTAAGGACCAACAATAACTTTTTCCTAAGTGTTTTTTTAAAAATTATGATTCATATTGTACACATATGTTTTATATACAATCCTGTACGTATTCTGTGCTTCAAAATAAAAAGCAATGCAGCAAGTATCTCTGGAAGGATACACAAGAAACTGTTATCAGTGGCTGCCTTTGAAAAAGTAACTACACCCTAGGGTAGGGTAGAAGCTTTTTGTTTTTTTTTAGTTTTTTTATTGTACTTCGGTGAAGGTTTACAGAACAAATAGATTCTCATGAAACAGTAGTACACATATTGTTCTATGACATTGGTTAACAACTCCACGACATGTCAACCCTCTCCCTGGGTAGAAGATTTTTTTAGTATATATCCCATTTGCTACTTTTTTTAAACAAAATATATGTATCAGTTTATAAAAAATAAATAATAGCAAATAAATAAGCAGAGGTTAAAACCTTGCTGTGATGGTTGATGTTACGTGTCAACTTGGCAAGGCTATGTATGATTCTCAGTGGTTTGGCAGACACTATGTAACCATTTTCCATTTTGTGATCTGATGTAAGTAGGCACTCAGTTGAAAGAAGAGTTTCTTTGGGGGTGTGGCCTGCCTCCAGTATATAAATGGATGTTCTAGAGAAGCTCACTTTCTTTTTCTTGACCTTGCACTCGTCTCATTGTCTGACCTCCGGTTCTTGGGACATGAGCCCACAAAAGTTTCTGGCCTGCTGCCTGACCTGCAGATTTTGAATTCACCAACCCTGGCAAACCAGTGAGCCAGCAGAGGCCTCCAGCCTGCCACCTGACCTGCAGATTTTGGGTTCATCAGCCCCTGCAACCACGGAGCCAGCAGAGGTCTTCAGCCTGTTACATGACCCACAGATTTGGAACTTACCCGCCCCTACAATTGTGTGAGCCATTTCCTTCAAGTAAATCAATTTCCCTCTCTGTCTCCTTCTCGCTCTCCCTCTCCTTTTCTCTGTATATATATATATATGTTTCACTGGTTTTGCTCCTCTAGTCAACCCAGACTAAGACACTTGGTAATACATAACATTAAAATTATAGGTAAGCAAAGAAGATTTGTGTCCCACAGTAAAAGGGAAAGGTCTTCAAAAACAGGGGTAAGCTCTGCCAGCATAAAAGAAAATTTCAGAGTGCTACAAAGCTAACAATTAACCTTCCATATCAAAACCAAAACAACCAAACCCATTGCCATTGAGTTGATTCCAACTCATAGAGACCCCTATGCACACAGTTGGAACAAAAGATTACAGAATAGGAACTTCAACTCAGACAGTGATTCCTTTGTGTAGATCAAATCTCACCCCTCAGTGACCTACTCAGACTCAAGACATAAACCAGAAGCTGCAAAATGAATTGCCTAAAAGAAACAGACAGTAACATAAATGCATGAAGTTCTTTGTGTAAGAAAAAAAAGCACAAACTTGATGTTATACAACCAACAACCTCAGTGTTGGGGGAAACTTGGCAGCTGGTAGGGACCCTGGGGAATGGCAGTGCACATGAACCATCTGCTCACTTCCAAGCAATTGATGACACATGAAATCCCAATGTTACTTAATCTACTGGTTTTTCAGAAGAAATCATTTTGAACTAAGGAAACGAAGTTTCTCATAAAATATAGTCCTGGAGTTGGGGTTGGGTCTTACAGTCATTGCTATGCTTGAGCCCACTGTTGTAGCCACTGTGTCAATCCATCTCCTTGAGGGTCTTCCTCTTTTTCGCTGACCCTCTACTTTACCAAGCATGATGTCCTTCTCCAGGGACTAGTCCCTCCTGATAACATGTCCAAAGTATGTGAGACATAGTCTCGCCATCCTTGCTTCTAAGGAGCATTCTGGCTGTACTTCTTCCAAGACAGATCTGTTCATTCTTTTGACAGTCCATGGCATATTCAATATTCTTTGCCAACACCATAATTCAAATGCATCAATCTTCTTCAATCTTCATTATACACTGTCTGGCTTTTCCAAGCATATGAGGCGACTGAAAATACCATGGCTTGGGTCAGGCACACCTTTGTCCTCAAAGTGACATCTTTGCTTTTTAACACTTTAAAGAGGTCTTTTTCAACAGATTTGTTCAAGGCAATATGTCATTTGGTTTCTTGACTGCTGCTTTCCATGGGCACTGACTGTAGATTCACGTAAAATGAAATCCTTGACAACTTCAATATTTTCTCCGTTTATCATGATGTTGCTGATTGGTCCAGTTATGAGGATTTTTGTTTTCTTTATGTTGAGGTGTAATTCATATTGAAGGTTGTAGTCTAACTGAGTATAAATCCTAATTCTTTCATTAGGGCCTTTATTATCGTGGGGTTGAAAATGAACTTTATCCAAAGAATTTGGTCTTGTTCTTGATTCCAGAGAGATAATCTCTAAAACCTTGGAATTTCCCCAGTGATTACAGTATCTTTGATGAGGCTTCCAGACCACACCTGAAGGTTTATGTTAATGAGGTGACTCAGGTCTGGGGTGACCAAGCCAGAAAGACCATCTCATAATACCAGCCAGACATCAGGTGAGGGAGAGGTATGTTTCAATCAATCATGTGTATGTAATGAGGTCCCCATAAAAGCTCTGGACACAGAAGCCCTCTGGACTTCTTAGTCGGTAGAAGACATTGGTGCACATGGGAGGGTAGCACATTACTTTTTCAAACATGGCAGTGCCTATTGGGAACCCTTCCAGACCTCACTTAATGCGTCTCTTCATTTGTACCTGTGATAATAAAACTGTAATTGTAAGTATAGCACTTTCCTGATTTCTGTGACTCATTCTAGCAAATTACCAACTCCAGGTTATAGTGGAAGCCAGCAGGTCAGAAGTGAAAGGGAGCCCTGGGCACCCCCAAGCTTATGATTTGCACCCTGAAGGTGTAGTGGAAAATTCTCAAATTTGTAGCCAGCAGGTCTGAAGCGAGGCTGTCCTGGAGACTCCCAGGCTTGCTGCTGGCAACTCAGATCTTGGGCAGACTTGGCAGTCTGCAAGACCCTGTCCTTTAACTTGTGAGCTCTGACCTAACTGAGTGATTATGGTCAGAGAAAGAACTGCTGTATGTAAAGCTGGTGTCAGAACAGAAGTAGAACAGAGGGGAAATGAATTGATAATAAATTGATTTCGACTGAACAACATATGTTTGGTGTCAGAAAAATAGGAAGTAGGATTTTGATTTTTCACAGCAATTAACCAAAAATCAAACCAGTGGCTGTCGAGTCATGGCAGCCCTCAGTGGCACAAATAGTTAAGCATTTGACCACTAATGGAAAGGTTGGCAGTTCGAACCCATCCAGGGGTGGCTTAGAAGAAAGACCTGGTGATCTGCTTCCAAAAGGGCACCACCTTGAACCTAGGAACCCTAGGAAGTGCAGTTCTACTCCGCACATATGGGATAGCCATGAGTCATAGCAATTATTAATCTAATAATTCAATTGGAGTAGCTGTTTGAGCACCTTTATTTCATTTTTAACCAATGCTAGCCTGACTGACCCAGGAAACTAGAATGGAATTTCAGAAGCAGTATTTTCCTCTCTTATATCTTTCATGTTGTCATCTCTACTTGCCTTTTCCCCTCTGAGCAGAAACACATTCAGCTCTCCTACTTTCCTAAAGGGAAACGTCTCAGCTCCATTACTCTCTCAAGGTATTCGTGGCATTTGGCTTACGTTCACTGCCAAAAAAAATCTATACTCACTGCCTCATCAAGCACTGGCTTTAATCTAAGTTCCTAGGGCTATTTGATCAAATGCTCTCTTTATATTTTAGTACTGTACTGCCAAGCTGCCTCCTGGACATCTCCCCAGAGAGATGACATATATGTCAAAATCTCAATGCATTCAAAACATAACTCCACATCCCCTTTCCATTTCCCCTATGCCTAGCCCCAACTAACCTTAGCCTCACTTCACTGTTTCTGATAATTGTCCTCCCAAAAACCCCTTCGAGTTTCCCAGATTGAAATCTTGGAAGCCTGTTCAACTCTTCCTTCTCTACATACCCCTGATAGCCTGTTATCAGTGGCTCTTTCCTACTGATTCTAATTGCCCAAATCTATTTTCTTGTTTGATGTCCACTGATATTTCCATTCTTTAGTTGTCTATTTACTCTTGTCTGAATTATTAAGCAGGTCATCATACCTGGTTCTCCCTCTTCTTACCATCTATTACCCTTCTAACTACGTTATACATTACAGCCAGATTAGTTTTCCAAAGCACAGTATTGACAGTGGTACACTCCCTTGCTCAAAATCCTTAGTAAATTCCCCAATCTAGAAAGAATCAAGTTCAAATTCTATGACAAAAAATCCAAGTCCTCTGACCTGATTCTTTGTTTCCACTTTCATTTTCCCAATTTGCTCTTTTTCATAGGTATTACGTGGCTTCATCCCACCCCCATCTCTACTCACTCTTCCCCTCTGCTCCAAATGCCACTTTTCTTCCTTTCTCATCAACTCCACATTTAGAAACCCAGAATGAAGCATTTGTCAGTTTGCCAATTTTTTCAATTAGAAATAGTCTCTCCCAGGTCTGAACTACTATGCAATTTTATACTTCTTTTCTGTACCTTTGCACCTCTCTTTCAATAATTACTTCATTCTACTTGTTTTATTATTATAGAGATAAAGATTTATCTGTCCTCCAAAATTCCAGAGTTTTTTTAAAGACTTATTTTTATCTTTCTATCTTCTCTTCCCCTACCAATGCAAGATTACTTCCCTAAGATGTGTTCTATAACCTGTTGTTGAATAAAGGGAACATATTCCATGAATAATCTTTTTTTTTAAAAAAAAGCCTTGAAATCTGTAAAACACTGACAGTGCAAAGAATGAACTGGAACATTTCCTATTTCTATAGATTGCAAGGCACTAGGACACTTTACACTAAGGATTTCAAACAGCTGACTTATTAATACACCACAAAAGAGACAACCATTTTTCGTCACTGAATTCTGTGTACCATAAAGAAAATAAGAGAAACCGTCTCCAGTGCCCTAAAGATCCATGTTAATCTATGAATGAAATAGAATAGCTGGAGTAACAAGTAATTATAATCATTTAGTATCACAAAATAGCCTTAAACACGATACAAGGAAAAGATTAGTCTGAAGAACTAACTGTCCGCAGCTATCAAGGCCTCCACCAGACTGAGTCCAGTACAGCTAGATGGTGCCCGGCTACCACAACTGACTACTCTGACCAGGATCACAACAGAGGGTTCTGGACAGA